>NW_019392856.1:60238-482437 GCF_000648675.2 Cimex lectularius
CAAGTAGCGGAATGCTACAGAGGTAAACAAACAATATCATTTGGAAGAGGATTAATAAGTGTTGACATTCATACAAATGAGTAATCCTGTAAACGTAAACAGAATATTTTATATAGATTTTTTTTAATGAAAACTTAAAATCCTGCATTATTTTCCGGACAACCCAATATTATTAAAGAATTTCTGAACTAGTTGAGAAAGTTGTTGAAGAAGTCAATATTATTATTAATTTCTAATACTGTGCAGTCTATTGATAGGAGAATGGTACAAGTAGTTCGTGGTAGTTGATGGAGTGGAGAAGATTGAGCAGGATTGGATTCGGTTCATGGGGATGTAGAAATTTTGGCAAAAATATTGAAAAATGATATTAATAAAGTATGATGAACTCATTGGGAAAACCCTCAAAAAACTTTGCGGTAAATACTAAATTCCAACTGAATAAATTGTACAAAGAAACATGCACCAATACTGTGATGAATTTAACAACTTCTTTATTATAAGTAAAAATGTGACCAAAAACAAAAATCTAGAATATCAAAAAAATTCAATAAATTTCTCTGTTGATAATAGTACAAAGTTTTATTTTCAAATCATTCTCCGGTGCTATAGTGAATTTTCTTTCAAATCATCATACTTAAATAATTGTTTAAAATTCATGAATTTCTGATCTCGTTTAAGTTGGTTTACATTAAAATGTGTATTTTGTAATTAATATAACATAAGAATACTTATAGTTTGAAATAAACAATAAAATACAATTGTCCTGTTTTTTGTATTTGGGTGTACATCAATTTTAACATCTGAAACTTAAAATGTGGTTTTAAACATTATCTCTTGTCTATGTCCTTTATAATTAATCCATTTATGTTTTAGTGGTCAATTGACCAAGTCACTTCTTTCAATTAATTATTCTTTTTATGTAAGGTCTTGGTTGAGATTAAAAAGTCAGTGTCACAAGCGGGATTCGAACCCACGACCTTTGGCTAAATACGCTGCTGCTCTACCACTTGAGCTATCATGACTTTGATCCATTCCAGGACACCAACTCTCCATCACAACCTACAATATCCTTTATAATGTTGACTGGTGCTACTGATTGTATAAATGTAGTTGTTAGCATTATAGATATAGAAACAATTTGAAGGTTTAGAATTTATATCATCATTGAAACACCTAGAAAGAGAATATAAATTATTTTGGAGGATTAAGTGGTAAGAATAAGAATAAGAATCTAGATCTCGGTATGGTCTGGATAAAAAACAAATTCAATTGTTATTGTTATGCAGAGATCTAGATTATTTGCAAGTAAAAAAAAGTGGTCGATACAGCTAAAACTGTAAACAGAATAAAAAGAAACGGGTTTAAAAATCTTTAAAACGTGCAAAGAGAATTATTATTAAGGTCAATGTAAATGCCATTTATGAAAACAAGAAACAACAGAGGCCCTAAGTGAGATCTCTGAGGAACTCCGCTCCCTGAAATAATCGATCATGTTATTTTTATCTTGTGGTAAATAGGAATGTCTTTTAAAATACCAATGGAAAAAATGATATTGTAATGTTAGGAATTTTTACTTTAATTTCGTTTTTTTACAACTTTTTAGCACTAATTTAAACGAAGTTAAGGGTGCAAATTCGATTGAAAATATCATCAATTTGTTTTTATTCGAAAATTGAGCAAAATCGCTTTTTTTATCAAGATGATAATTTTACTATTTCCTTATGGCCTCCTGGCCCGGGAAATTCGAAAGTTGGTGAGTATGAGGCGACATGACGACACAAGCGAAAGACTCCGCACTTGCGATTCTAGTAACCCACTGCCCAGACCCAGATCCGTCTGCCGGTGAGAGAAAGTCAGACACAGACTCAGACGGGAGGGAAAAGTTGGCAAATTGGATTTACCCCTCGGATCGGACCCTGTGACCCTTTCCGTACTCTTCTGATATGAGAAAGAGCCTTTCCGTGAAATGACGGAAACGGTCTTATCAAAGGCGAACATTCATTTTGAAGGGCATTTCGAAGGTGATAGCAGCCGTAAGATTACAACACGAGTTTGACCTCATTAAATATTGGTCTGTCGTCCGAGCTAAAGCCGCCGGGATTGATAAATACTGGTACGACGAAATGACGACTCACAAGAACGCCGGTAAGTCGCCTGCCTACACGTAGTTGCGAAGCGGTAAACATTTTTCACTTACGAATTTCCAGGTTGCACAATTTTAAAAAGAATGACGTTTTAATGGTGTAGGGTTGTTTTCTCGGAGAAATAGAGCGAGTGAGAGGATAAAAGAGAAAATCCTTTTTTTCAGCTTCACTTTTCGATAGTTTTTCACAAAATTTGTCACATGATTGAAGAGTTTTCCCATTGAGTAAGATGTCACTTTCTGTGAATCAGTGATCCCAACTTCTTCATTGTACAATATAAAATATAGACAAAATACATGGAACATTTAGAAATTCTCTTTGATTCGAGTGATTATTTTATTCTCACCATTTAAACGAAAAGCACATTTTTGCACTTTAATAATAATGCAAACATCTATAAGGAGCCTATAGTCATAAGCTTTTATGCAAACATTTTTTTTATAGTCTTATGTGTATATTTAAATTTAAATTACTTATATTACATTTTGTTTATCACACTCACATATTAACTTTTTCTCTCTTTCAATAAAAAAAATTTTCTACCAATTTCTGTACAAAATTTACTTTTTAAAAGGTATACTCGACTCCTAGGCATTTTTGCCTCATACTGGTTATTTTTTGTGTTGTTCCAAAATATCTGTACAACGGTAGAAGTTTTATTTAGATTAAAATCATTTATTTTTAATTTAATTTAATTGTAATATTTTGCATTGAAAAACATTTGTACGATCAATTAATTGGAAAGATTGATGTCTAGATAATTATATCTTGACAATTTAGCTTTGAAAGCATTTTGCAGATATATTCTAAAACATGTTCAAAGGATTTTTTAACGGGTTTTTGTGGGTTCATGCAAAAGACTTCTCTCCTCCACTGCGACCTAAACAGGTCAGGAAAGTGCTCAATTCCTTATCAAATATGTATATTGTATTGTATTTGTTTAGTATACCTACCAGTGAATAGTATTTATCTGTATACTACATTTGTTGTGGGCAGCTGCCTGTTAAATAAGTAAATAAAATTGAGCACTTTCCTCTTGTGGATCTCCTTGGTTATGAGAAATATCCTACCAAAGTGGTTGTACCGTACACGGGCGATGTCTCTGGTTCCTCCTGGCAGAGCCAGCATGTTTCCTTCTCTGCTTTATCCATTTCTTCCAAGATGATAGTTAAGAGGCAGTGGCTGGTATAGGGGCTTATAATTTTCCTCCTCCTGCCTGCTGAGAGAGATGAGTTACTTCGCCTTCTGTTTTGTGAGATTTATAAAGCTTTAGCTCTTAGCTTGCATACTTGGTGCATTTGTACAATGATTGAGTTTTTCTTTTTCAATCCATTTTTCCAATTCAACTTAGCAAACACTCTCTAGAGTGCTTAGTTGTGGTTCTGGGCTCATGGGTGAAAGGGCTGCCCCTTTTTTGGCTAATTGGTCAACCTGTTCATTTCCTTCTATGCTTTCATATCCGTGAACCACTTTGTTGTAATCTTGTTTTGCTTTCCCATAGTCATTAGGCAGTTTAGACACTCCCAGACAAGTTTGGAGTTGGAGTGCTAAAAGGATACTAATGAATGTTTTTATTAAACATATTCAATTTATTATACACAATTTTTTGAATGAAGTCACAGAGCTCAAGTGGTAGAACGTTGGGTATCTGTTCAAAGATCATGGGTAGAATCTTGCCTTTGACACAATTTTTTAGTTATGAATATTTTGTAAACATAACTAGCCAAAATGTATTGTAATTTGGTTGTTATTGATCACCTATCCTTGCTAGTTTGGTGTTCAGACACATTTCAGCATTTCACCATTTTCGGTGTGCATAAAATAGAAGAAGTTTTATTACTTAACTAAGTTTTACATTGATTTAATTTAATTAGAACATAATTTTATACTGTGTTTATTTTTTCATCTGATAGTATTTCCCTTATTCACTTTATTATCTATGATTATTTTGTAAAAACATCTACCTAAACTCATCAGTAAATGTGACAGCTAGACAGTTCTGCCTCATTTTGATAATATTTCGCGCTTCAAAATATTTATGCAAAAGGTGAATTGCAACATTTTGCATTCAAAACCTTCATTATGGACAATTAGTTAATAAGTTTGACAGCTAGACAATTTTATCTCGTTTGGTAGCATTTTGTGAATATTTTCTAAAATGTACTACAAGGTGTTTGAATTTATTTGTACAGCCAAGAAGTTTTAACTTTCATTCAGTTGAATTGCAACATAATTTTTCCATTTCATAGCATTTCTTTGTACACTTTATTAGAAATTGTAATTAGATAGTTATCGATCATTTTGGTCTGCCAATTCTTGTCAGATTGGTCAGTCAGACATGTTTCAGCATTTTGCCATATTCAGTGAGTATGTCTCTCTAAGAAATATCACAATTCAAAACTTATTGTCTGATTGACATTTTTGCCTCATATAGTATTTTACATTGTACCAAATTTGTACAAAAGGAACATTTTAGTTTAATTTCAGTTGATTGCAACATTAAAACCTTTGTTATGGTCATTAATTGATAAATTTAATGACTGGACAGTTTTACCTTGTTTGATAGTATTTTGCAAAGATTTTCTAAAATATGCTTATAACGGTTTGAATTTGAATTTATTTATACTGCCTAGAAGTTTTTAACTTTGTGGAATATAACTGTTAAATGATTTTTTACTTTATTTATTTTTTACCCATTTGATTCACTAATATTTTGTAAAAACGTCTAGTGAAACTGATCAATAATGTGACAGCTGGAAATTTCTCCTCAATCTGGTAATATTTCAGGTTTCAAAATAAATATAAAAAACGAGAAGTTTTACTTGGATTTAATTTTGCATTTTATTTAAAATTTTATAAAAACTTTGTTTGGGATAACTTAATTGATAAGTCAGGGTAGACAAGAATATATCTTGTTTGATTTCATTTTGCAAATATTTTCAGTGATGGGTTGTCATTTTTGCACTGCGTTGGTAATTTTCTTATGCTCCAAATAATTTAACATTTATGTTGTCTTGATCACTGATTTCTCTTTTATTTTGTCTCGTTTGATCTGCAGATTTTTTTGGCTTGCATTTGTAGTCTATTGTTTGGCTTGCATTTGTAGTCTATTGTTTGTTTTTTGTGCTTATACAAAAATGTTTATTACGCTGAGAAGTTTTACTTTGATTTAATCTATCTACATATTGCATTTTATTTATAATTTTTGAAAACCTATATACGTGAACTTAATTGATATGCTTGATAGCTAGATAATTTTATATTGTTTGTTATCATTTTGCAAATTTTCTTTCAATTTATTCCGGAAGGTAAACTTCTAATCAAAATTTTTTAATAAATGTGACGGATATCCTGCCTCGTTTTGATATTCTGTGTTCCAAAATTTTTATATAGCCTAGAAGATAAGCTTTGCAACATAATTTTCTAATTCATTCAGAAATGCTTTATTGAGCATTGGTAGCCCCACGGATAAAGTGCTGACATGTTGACTCATTACTCGAAAGGTTGACCTTTATTTATTGTTTATTTTATAGATAGTTTGATAGAATTTTTCTTGTGCATTTATAGCGGTTGTGTCAATTTCTTGAAACTTTTAGCCAAGACTTCTCAATAAATGTGGTAAGTCATTTCTGCCTTGTTTTGAGATTTTGGATTGTTTCGAAATTCTTCAAATACATTCTTAGAATGTTTAAATTGCAACATAATTGTGCACCTTATTGAAATGTAATAACTTAATTGATAATATTGATTTTATCAAATTTGATTCATTTAGCAAATATTAAAAAACATTAATTAAATAACTAAAAGTAAATAGAAAGGCCTCTATATTACTTCGATAAGTAAATAAATGCTATTGTTTTTAAGGAAATACTTAGTCACTGTAATTGTAATTCTATAATTATAAAGAATTGATATATTTAAATATTTAACCTTTTTTTTAGCAATGTATCAATTTTTAGAAATTTTTGTGACAATGAATAAAGGATTTTACTCCAGAATAGGTTTGTGATTTGAAAATTAATCAATATTGAGAAAGCAATACCATTTTAACATGAATTTGTTTTTGAAGTGGAAACACAAATTTATTTCATTTTCATCTTATTTTGGAGGGTGCATGAGTTGGGTTAGGTTGAAGTAGGGGGAAGTTTATTTATTTATTATTATTATTGTTTTAATGGTGTCTTGGGTACACATTTAGCCAAGCCTCAGTATTTTTAATAAAATATTTTGTGGTAGGGGGATGGGTCAAAAATTCCAGGGGCAATGACAACCAAAAATCATGGCAATGGCAGTCAAAACCATGACCGTGACCGGTGACAGCTGAGAGTCTGATTCTCCAGCCATCAGATTACCACATCCCTTAACAATTTTCAACTCTATGAAATTAATAATTTTTTTCAAGAATTTAGTATGTTTATTTATTTTTGTTATAACTACGTAATATTGTTACTGTTGCTAGCATCTTCTGGGATGGGTAATAACCACTTGAGGATGAATGATTAATTTCATTCACTATAAATTTAACTCTTATATTGATTATGTTTAAAAAACATAACTATGTTTTGAAAAACCATAACTTTCAATATTGTAAGATGTTCATATTTGTTAACCTTATAAATTACATTCACTAATTTGGTGGTCTGCTTGACCAATTAATACATTACAATTAAGGTTTTTCATCTCAACTAAAAACCTTAATTAATTGTAACTTATAAATTACCAATAAGAGGATTTATTTCTAGAAGGATTGATGAAGAATCCTGAGTTCCAATAAGAACTGATAAGTTAATTATCAAAATCAAAAACTGATTTACATTGAGTAATTTTAGATACAGAAATCGTACCTTGGCAATATTAGATTGTTTTTGTCAGGATAGTTCGATACTGAGTGGCGTAAGAAAAGAAACTTTATCATCTGTACTTTTCCTATCAGATGGAGTTATTTGTTTCTGAAGTATCTGGAAGTCTGACAAGTGTTGTCTTAAGTATCGGCATTTCTTCCCTTATTAAATGTCATCTGTATTTTCAGCGGTCAAAGAAGAAAACAAAAATTCAAGGGCAAAACTAATCAAAGTCTGTTCTTTACATCAATCTCAGTAATTGTAGTGCCCCTTGGTGATGTTATATAACTACATAGGAGTGTCATTATGCTTATAAATAATTACACTGTAGTCGGATGCTTTGCCTGTATTGAGAAGATTTTAGTTATGATGGTATTAATTAATCAGCCCAGGTTGAAAGGTCATTGCCAGTCATCGCTAGATTGTAGCTATCACTTTTCACAGTTTTTTTCCCTTCCACAGTAGCACATTTATGCTGCAATCGGTTTGACGATAGCCTCAGTAATTGTTCTCCTACAAATTTTTTATTGTTGATTTAAAAAATAAGTATTTAAAAAAAATCAACATTTTAAATTGATTTCAGTGGATTTTTAACACAGAGTTGTTAAAATTACATCTCTAAATATTAAACGGTTGGAGTGGAAACAAAAATGATAGATGTACGATAATTATCAAATTGTTTTTCAGAACCAAATACTTTAAAACATGTTTTGAGAAAAAAAACCCAAAATTATTATGCTTGTTCTGTCTTATTAAATTTTGCCTGAAAATTTTCTAGATAGAATGTAATAAATTCACTTTAAAATTTGAGACAGTGATGTAACTTATTAATGTAACAATATATTATACATTTAATAACTTTTTAGAGTTTCATACAATCATGTAAATGAACTTGAACAATGTCTTATTGTATTTCAGTATTGTGTCTAAAGTCTACCCTTGAGCTTATTGATGCATTGTTACAATTTGAATAGCTTTTATTCTAGTATAATCTCTTTGTAAATTACAATTCTTGGAATGCTCTTCTGTTGGACACATGGAGCATTATTCTCACCTCCTCCTTATAAGTTGCTGTTTACCGAAAGATTTTACAGTAGTTGAAGAAGCTTAAAATATCTAAAACACTGGAATAAGTAGATCTACAAGTTTTTAGCTTTTCCTTTGTGAACAGATGTAAGTTTTATTTATTTATTTGGTACTTGTATTAATTTTGTTTTGTAGTAATTATTTTATTATACAGGGTGAATTGCTACTCGTGCTACAAACTTCTCCAGTAGATTCTTCACCCTAAAATGAACAAAAAAGTTCATATTGTCCATGGTCCGATTCTCAACCATTTCAGAGTAATTTCGCTTTTTATCGATTTTGAAAGATATCACGTCCTGGCGTCGGAAAATCGTGATATCTTTTAATCTAAACATTTCTCTTAAAATCTATAAGCACCGTTGAAATCCCCGTTAATTTTTAGAGAGAATCAAAATCATAATTCCATTGAAATTTTTTAATTTAATTTAATGCCCATTTAGTATGTAATGCTTAAGAAGTTTACAAACAGCTAGAAGGTCAAGGAAGAAAGACCCAAACGTTTTGCCACCTTCATCTTCTTATTGAAAAATTAACGGGGATTTCAACGGTGCTTATAGATTTTAAGAGAAATGTTTAGATTAAAAGATATCACGATTTTCCGACGCCAGGACGTGATATCTTTCAAAATCGATAAAAAGCGAAATTACTCTGAAATGGTTGAGAATCGGACCATGGTCAATATGAACTTTTTTGTTCATTTTAGGGTCAAGAATCTACTGGTGAAGTTTGTAGCACGAGTAGCAAGTCACTCTCAAACATTAGCAATCCTTGAACCACCATTTTTTCTCTTTTTGTCATCAACATCTTGGTCTCACAACCACTAAATAAGAAAATGACGAGTGCGTTGGAAGCGTTATTAAATCAGGTAGTTTTCCTCAAATTTGCTGCCTTCTGAGACTAAAATTAGAAACTCTGGATTACTTTATACACTTTCCGATTTACACAATTTTCCACTCTTTTTGTAGTTCTGGCTGAAATAAAACACAAAAAATTAGCCCAAACATTTTGCCACCGTCATCTTCTTATTGAAAAATTAACGGGAATTTCAACGGTGCTATTAGATTTTCAGAGAAATGTTTAGATTAAAAGATATCACGATTTTCCGACGCCAGGACGTGATATCTTTCAAAATCGATAAAAAGCGAAATTACTCTGAAATGGTTGACAATCGGACCATGGACAATATGAACTTTTTTGTTCATTTTAGGGTGAAGAATCTACTGGAGAAGTTTGTAGCACGAGTAGCAATTCACCCTGTATATATGGTGTATTTAATAAAACATGCACACTTGTTTAATATTCAGAATTAGAATAAAATTTACAACTGTAAATATTTATTAAGAGGCATTAGTGGTTTTTCTTAAGACGTTAAATTGAACTTCTGTGTGTTTGAAGTTACAATGTATGGCCAGAACACACCGTCTGATTTTTCTATCGTGAAAAGTTGATAAAGGATTCACATCAAAGTCTATTCTTTGTATATAATATTATCTGAACAATCAGATATATCACGATATCTGAATAACTAAAGTATATAATAAATTTAATTAGTTGAACTGATTGACACTGATCACTTTACCGTGTCTAACTTATATTTCACTCAAATGCATTTGAGCATCACACCATCTTTAGTGAAGAGAATTTAATTAGGCCTCGAGTCAATAGAGGAGACCCAGGAAAGATAAGAGAGGGAAGAATACCCAGGAGTAAAAGTTATATATTGACTTTTGGCGGCATTGACCTTCATGACGTGAAGACCCAGGGTTCAATGACTATTAAATGAGTTTACTAAGAACAATGGTTAGGACTTGATTTGATGTGAGAATGGCATCATCGCCAAATGGAGAAAGGATTATGTCAGGCTTAGAACAGTAGTATGCTGAATAAATAGGAGGTTTAGCATTCTGCCTTGAATGAATGAAAAAAGTACTTAATTAAATAAACAAATAAAAAAAAATTATAACATAACTATAGTACAATACAAAGCACATTGTGGCTATGGTTTGCAACCATCGAATTATTAGGTTTAAAAACAAACATTACAGACATGTTTGGTAAGGGCACTAAAGCTTATGTGAATACCAACTTTTATAAATCAGTAATCAGTCACTTCCATTGCAAGGAAGTTGTAATTTCCCCTTTTTATATGAAATTTTATGTTGTAGAGTGGAAATTGGAACTAATAACCTCTAGTGTTATAATTCCAGGAAGTTTCCAGTTAATTAATCTTTAAGTAAGGTTGAGAGAAATAAAGCTTCCGTGGCCATTTCATTTGTTGCCGAGAATCAAATAGATTACACGACATTTGAAAAATGGCAAAAAAGGAGGGAAAATTAAAAAGGTGGGGTCGAGGTGGGAAGTTGGTGTCCGAGTGGGTCGAAGTCACAATAGCTCAAGTGATAGAGCAGCAGCGTATTTAGTCGAAGGTTGTGGGTTCGAATACCGCTCGTGCCACTGACTTTTTTATCTCGACTAAAAACCTTACTTAAAAATTAATTAATTGAAAAGAATTTATTTGGTCAATCGGACCACGAAACCTAATCAATTCTACGAAGGTTTAGGACCTTACAGACATAGGAGGTGTAATTTTAATGTAAATGGAAATGTAGTCAATTGAATTTACATATATAATTAAGGTTAAAAGAAGGGAGGTGATCAACTTTACAGATGATGACATTGCAGGGTTTCAATTACATCATACCACTGATAGCCCCAAGCCTGGGAAGCATAAGACAATAGAGTGGGGGGTCCCACCTCTACCTTTTAGAAATTCCAGAAATCTCATATTAACCTAAGATTAAGATTAAAGTAGGAGTCGGCCTTCTATGACCTGCATATCTCAATTTTTTGTGAATCTACATTGTTGTCTAGAGCTCTTGATTAATTAATGGCTTTTCCTCTCCAAGGAGTAGGACTCCTTTGCATCTACAGAGGACGTGTTTCACTGTTTCTTCTTCTTCCTGGGCAATCTGCATAAGCTATGCATATGCCTCCGGAATCTGCAGTGTCCAGTTAGCAGTCCAACTATTATTCCAGTCCTAACATGTCCTATGTTATGTTGTCAATTTCTGCAAGGTCCTTTGATTTTTTCACTTTTTCACATGTGTCTGTTCTGGGCTACATTCTCATTGAATGGAGGATTTATTTTCAATCATTGACCAATGGATCTAGGGTAATTTTATCGTTTTCCCCAATGTCTGAGTGGGCCCTATGCAATCTCAAATGACTCTGGGTTTTACTATCGATGCGGTAATTGCCCACTGCACTGCCTAACTGTTTAAGTATATGGCTATTCTTCTCTTAATTATATGTAGCCTTTTAATCTCATTGGCACAGGTTCTGCTTTTTTAAGCAAATTTTTGATTTGGGCAATAGTTAAAAATATTTGATGAATGAGTAAGCAGTGAATTGAAGTTGTTTTGAGCTGCCGAGGGAAATCCTAGCAATGTACATGACCAAATAGTTACTTGAAATGATGAATGGTGGAGTGAGTGCGGTGTTCAATCCTTTTTAAAAAAGAAAGTTCCTACTCACAGTAAGTTGTTTTCAATGATCCAGATTTCGAGCTTTGAGCTTAGTGGGGGATCGGTGGGGTTCACATTTGCCATTCATGTCAAGAGAGGTGGTTGTAGAACTCCTTCAATCTGATGATGAGTTAAAAGCTCGAAATCTGGATCGTTGAAAACAACTTACTGTGAGTAGGAATTATCTTTTTAAAAAGGATCGAAAATAGTTACTTGTCTAATTAACAATATTGCAGAATCATGAAATTAAGTTTCCATCTATGTTTGAAACTGCTTTAACCACCCGATTGTTTCATTCAATTGTTTAATTTTCAAAAAGGGGTTATTTTTGTCAAAAAATTATTTAAAATTTTTTTCCTCAATTAAAAGTAACTCAACAATATATTACCATTTCAATTTATACATGCTACTTGAAATTTAAATATAAGTACTGTTGTCATTGTTAGATTCGCAATTGTATCAGTGGGTGGTACAGCGATTGTTCCATTCGTATACTATTTGATTTATTCATGTACATTGTTCACAAATCAGTTCGTGCCAAATAGACTTGGAAATTACATTATGTATAATTTAACTCTTTTTTTATTATTATTGTAGGAGCTGACTTTTATAAAATGGTTGTTGGGATTTACTGTTTAAGCAAATTTAAACTGATATAAAAATCTGTTTAATAAATCAAAAAATCATTTATTAATTAAAAAGCAGTTAAAGCAAATTTAACCGCTTATTAAATTGATTGAGATTATTTAAATCAGTAAATAATTTTTATTTGAGGACACTTTTTTAAAATTTATTCTTGCCTTACATTAAATTAACATATCATTGATATTAAAAATGTGATTTAAATGGATCCCTGACAAATTTATATAATGTTTTTGGTTGTATTTTATTTTCAACCATTTCAACACACAAATAATAAGTGGAAACATTTTCTCATTGATTTTTGTACATTCAATGATTATTGTTCTCCCGAAGACAACTCCCTCTCTTAATTTCCCCCTTCCCTTCTTAAGGGTTTTTTTATCTTTTCTTAATCTCATTTCTTTAACGGCAGGATATGTGTCAAGACCTCGAAATGGTTGGGGATGTGAATGGTTCATTACAATACAATCGTTCGGGTTGTGACACTCAGGTATTTGAACTTTAATTGTATCCCTGCATTTGGTTGTGAACGATATTAGGTACTATCATCGATTAAAATCTGTCGTGATATTTTTGTAGTTTACATAATTGTGATAAAAACCGATACGTTCTGGCGGTAAGTTTTTACACACGTTGCTGTAAGGACTTTTCATATTTAATATTAACCAGTAAGTCTTGCTTACAAGATGAATAAAAGAGATGTATAAAAAATCTATACTATTATTTATTTCTTTTTAAATACAAAAATGCATATATCAAACTATTCTCTGTTCAAAAAAACCTTTAAAAATTGTTATATGTAGTTTTTCCTCTTAATCACCTCAATAATTATAATTAGTAATTACTCTTCACAGAAATTTATATTTATTTTTATAAATTCCAGATGGCTCCAAGAAGCTGTAAAGTGTGTGATGGTCTAAGAATGGCCAGTGGGACAATACCTAATGGGAAAAATACACTGGAGGCCATTGAATATCCATGTGAGTATAATTTTGTTAGTTTAAAAAAAATCTCACTCTTATCATCCTTTGCCTTCAATTTTTGCTTTTGTAATTTAAAAAAATGTTAGGTGAATACAAGCTTACTTATACTCTCATAATTTATATACAATTGACTAATTTATATTGTTTGTTGTGTATTTATTTTTTAATTTATTAAGTAAAGCAATGTAAAAGGGAGGACTTAAATTCCAGCTATTCGTGTCGCAGACGAGGGGTCAAACCACTTTAGAATATATTTTTCATATGTAATCCATTAAAAAAAGGGGGTTCGAATCAAGGAAGTGCTAGTGTCCCAAATAGTTAGACATCCTAACCACTCGGCCACCGAGTCTCCTACTAAATATATTAATAATAATGATAATAGGCAATAAAATGATTCCTTGATTGATGAGGGTGTTGAATCTCTACATAATAACAATAATTTTAACAGCAGATAATAGCATTTCATAGCTGTTAAGTCTGAATACATTTTTGTAATTATATATGAAGTATAAAGTACAGGTTGGACAGCATAACATAGACATTTAATTACAATCGTATATTTTTTCAGTTATATAATAAAGTAAGCTTATATATGTTGTGTTGGGTACTTAGTGGCCAGGTTGTTAGGGGATCCAACTCGTACTTGCCATACTAAAGGTCTGGGTTTGAATTCCAGCATAATCCATAGGATTTTAATTGAGAGTAATTTTGAAAAAGTGTTATAAGATGACCTTTTGACCTCTTCTACCATGGATGGAATGTCCCCCCCCCTCCCAATATGACAGGAATTATTTTACTTATCTGTCATGTTCTTATAGTTTTAAGCAAATATCCTGTAGAAATCCCAATCAAAAAACAAAAGTTGTTCAAACATAATCTTAATTATTTACCTTAACAAAATGGTAAGTCTCAGTTTTTAAGCTGAGTTTTAGCCAATCGATAAAACATTTTAATTGTAACATTTGAAAAAATGATTGATAATATACGATTAAAAAGAGGGATTCTCTCTAATATTAAGTTATTTTATTCTCGTTAACTTTTTTCTCTATTTAATGGGTATAAAAGCCAAACAATGGAATTGAGCTAACGGCGTATTTCTCACAATTACTCGCCCTCTCCAGTTTTTCTTTTGCTTGTTTCTTTGCCAGTATCAAGGTTGGTATATCACATGGAGGGTTTACCTATCAAATGTAAGTGTATCTATGTAAATTTATGTAATTTCTTTAAAATGCCTGTCATGTCCTTGGCAGTGGCACTGTCGGCTTGAAAAACAACAGAAAACCTTGACGATTCCCAGTCGCTAAGTTATTAATCCCATTTTGAACCTGAAATATTTTGTCTATAGGTATGCCTTGGTTCGGTATGGATATCGGTGGCACTCTCACGAAATTGGTGTATTTTGAACCGAAAGACATAACGCCGGATGAAGAAAACGAAGAGGTCGAAGTTCTGAAAAACATTAGGAGGTATTTAACGAAAAATTCGGCATATGGGAAAACAGGACATCGCGATATACATCTTCAGGTGAAGTTTTTTAATGGTTCAGTTGATAAGATAGTATATACAAAAAAATTAAATCAACTCTCTTGATAAAATCACGTGAATTAATAATTTAAAAAAAAAAAAAACCACAAAAAAACTGATTTACTCATTAGCCATATCATCTTTCGTTGATATTGAGTGATTAAATAATTTATCATATTTTTTAACATACGGTACAACTTCAATGCAAATTGAATCATGCAAACTTCATTATCAAATAAAAGGTTTAAATTTTTTTAACAAACTGTACAACTTCAACGCAAATGAATCATGCATACTTCATTATTAATTAAAAGGATTTTAAATTTTTATTATTAAAAAAAAATTTTTTTTAAAAAGGAAAGAACAAATTTTTTTACATACTGTTTAACTTCAATGCAAATTGATTCATTAACAATTAAAAGGATTATTTGCTTGTATATTAAAACATTTGATTAAAAATTATGTTCAAAATTGCCTACTAAATTGAATTTATACTATGTAGTATATATATGTTCTTTTATATATGCTTAGTTTTAGTATTATTTTCATTCTATTTTCTACATTTTTGTTTGGTCTTTGTATAAAATCTGCACTTTTATTTTAAATATTTTGTTTTTGACAATATACCTTTAACCTGAATTTTATTCCTGCTCTTCCTACCAATTGCTTTTATTCCATTTATTGAACCTTCTCTATTTTACCTTCATCTTTCACAAAGCTACTATTCCTGCTGTGTTACCTGTGTTTGTATTTATTCTGTTTTTTTTTTCTATTTTTTTGAAACATGAATGAATATTATTTCTCCTGGTTTTTCCGTTCTTAGTTTTATTTCAGGTAGTATTTTTACCCTTTTATACATTTGTTTCCAGTAGTTTTCTATAGGTTGTAATTATGGCCTTGTCCCATTGATGTTCAATTAAAAAAAAAAAAAAAAAAAAATTACCACTTAATATAATTCATTATTTTATACAAAAAAAAGTTTTAGTCCTTGCAAAATCTCAACATAATTCTCCTTGTAATAAATCTCTTTGAAGTTAAATAATTTGTAGGAGTTGTAAGGAGTGGTCAAAACTGTTTGTAGTTAAATTTTAAGTAAATATCCTTGTTTGTTTGGCATCTCCTCATTATTTTAATCATAATTTAATCCAATTATTATTTTATCTTGTCCGAATTAAGATAATAAAGGTGACTGATGTTGAGAAACTGCATATGACTTATTATAATTCCAAGTCGTTAATTAATATTTTTGTTTGAAAGTTTTATTTAAACATGTTTCTATTGTTTTTGAAGTCATTTTATCGTTAACTGACTGATAGCTGATAGAGATTTTAATTGTTTGTTTTTTTATAGATGGATAATGTCGAAATCGGAGGGCGGAGGGGATCCGTGCATTTTATACGGTTTCCTACGTCAGAAATGAAGAATTTTTTATCTCTAGCGAAAAAACAAGGGATGGCAACTTTGATAACAACAGTCTGTGCCACAGGAGGTGGTGCCTACAAATTTGAAGACATCTTTGCTAGTGTAGGTAAAAAAGATGCCCAAATCTCTGGGTCACGATTTGCAACAGTTTATAAGAGATTTTATGGTTGCAGGAAGTAAATATGAGGCTTGCCAAATTCGACGAGCTCGATTCGCTCATCAGCGGCATGCTCTTTGTAGAACTTAACAACCCCCGAGAAGTCTATTATTGGTCACATCCTACAGAAGAAGAAAGGTGTAAAAAAGAAGGCTATGACTTCAGTAATCCTTACCCGTTTATTGTGCGTATTAAAAAACCTGTGTATATTTATTTTCTGTAATAATTATATCTATCACAACATTTAGATTGTAAACATTGGCTCTGGCGTAAGTGTACTTGCTGTATATGGGCCTCACAGCTACAAAAGAATATCTGGCACAAGGTATGTTTCTAATTTTTTGGGGACCAGTCCACTCCTAGGAAACCCCAATCCTCAGAGCATAGGTCCTTATGTCATGGGTGAGAGGGCGAAGGGTCAGGCAGGGCAAAGGGGCTTTGGCACCACTCCCTTCCCTTCGCAAGGGTGAAACATCCATTATCTTCCCATTCCTCTTGCTCTACCTTATCTTCGATTCATATACAAACACCTTTCCCTAATTATTTTTCTTTAACAATTGAACATGTATAGTTTGTAATCATTAATTAATTTTACAGTTTGGGCGGTGGGACATTTTTGGGTTTGTGCTGTCTACTGACTGGCTGTAGTACATTTGAAGAAGCGATAGAACTGGCAACAATTGGGGATAACACAAAGGTTGACAAATTAGTTAAGGATATTTATGGAGGTGATTACACAAGGTTTGGTCTTCCTGGGGAACTGGTCGCCAGCAGGTTTGTACATTCAAAGAAATTTGTTACTTTTTATGGTTAAATGTAGAAAATTTGAAATAATGGAAGATTTTAAACTAAATTTTCTTTCAGTTTTGGGCACATGAATTCTAAAGAAAGACGTGAAAATGTGACTAAAAATGACCTCGCACGTGCTACACTTGTCACAATAACAAATAACATAGGTTCAATTGCTAGAATGTGTGCACTCAATGAAAAAATCAATAAGGTTTGCAATTCAACTTTTAATATTGAAATTGCTCAATTAATAATTTTATTATTGTTACTTTTAGGTTGTTTTTGTTGGTAACTTCCTACGAGTAAATCCTATTTCTATGAAATTACTGGCCTATGCCATGGACTATTGGTCTAAAGGCACTCTCAAAGCTTTGTTTCTAGAGCATGAGGTGATTACTGGCTGTTAATTTTTTTTAAAATTTAAAACTAATTATATAACATGTTCAAGGGTTATTTTGGTGCAGTCGGCTGTTTGCTCGCTTTCAACGAATTCAGCTGAATAGAAAAGCTTTACGAAAGTAATGCTCTCTGTAAATAACTCCTTGTTGCAGATATTCAAATTAAAGAACAAGTATTTAAGTGTATAATAGTATTTAAGAAAAATTTTCTTGTGGTTTATATCAAAAGAGGGAAATTTGTAAATAGTTTAATTTATCAAATAGTGTTTTAACTACAATTGAAAATATATATATTTTTTAAACTTTATTTATTAATGAACTTAATTCATAAATTATTTGCCAGATCAATTCATTCCACAAATTTGCTGTATTGCTGTGAGGATAAAAATGAATCAATATTTATTTAAAATGTCTATAAAGTAAATAGGTGTTATAACTATATTGTTAACTGTTTTTTAAACTTTTCTGGTACCTTTTTTTTCTTGTTTTTTAACAGGCTACTCTTGATTTATTGAATTTTTTTTAGCAGCCATTAGTATTTTATAAATCTATTAACTTTTATCAGCAATTTTTATTTATTTACAATTATTATTTATAAATAAAGACACATCTGAAGAGCACATATCACCATTGATTTTTAATATGTATTGCAGACTGTATTTTTATGAATTATTAATTTTATTTAAAAACAAATTTTCTTTAAATAAAAATTATTTGCTGGCCTAAATTATAAGTAGACTTTTTTTTTTTACCTAAAACAAGGTGTGTGTGCAAACACATATTTATGACAATTATTTTTAAAATTTATAGGTTTAATAAATAGTCGTTTTGAAAAATAATCTCTTGAATGTTCTTATCTAATAAATTGTTTGGATTTAATTTCAAGAGTGTGAAAAGCAAACCAAATAAAGTGCATGTGATGGTATCATTATTATTATTATTATTATACACAAGATGTTTATGTAATAATAAATAAATCATGAAAAAATTACACTTTTAAATACCCTATTTTTTCCAGTCAGCTATGAGCTAACAAACGTTATTCAACCTGCAGACAATGCATATGATTTTTTAAAATTACTTATCACATTTTTTAACTTGAATATTTAATTTTCAAATCAAACGTATATTTAATATAAAACAAAAATTATAACAATTATTACAATATTTACCTATAAATATAATTGGTATTATATTAAACTGGCTAAACATTGAATAGGAGAAATGAAATTTTTTAGCCTACTTAAGAAGTCTTTAAGTCGGGCAATTCTCCGACTAAGTAACTGGCAAAACTAAAGAATATTTAGAACATCATAATGCATTGTCTTAAGGATCGAAACAAAATCCATACTTTAACTGATTATTTATATAAACTCAAGTATGAACACACGTAAATGTATTCACACACTTGTTCAGAGTGAGCTTATCACTTCTTTCAGTCCACCAGCAATTCCAGCGTTTGTACTTTACAATGAATTACCGGCAGGCCTTGAGAATGCCACTGACAGCCCAGGGTCAGACCTTGGTCTCATCTGTCCAGCCACTGAGGTTGACCTTTGGGTACTTTCAACAGATAGGTCAACTAAATGCATACTGTTATTCAAACTCATTCACTCTCTCATTCTTAAAGTACATTCTTTCCTATCTACCGTTCACTCAGTTAGGCTGGTGGCCTCTATGCAGAGGGGAGGACCTACACCACTTTTTGCCTATTTTCCCTAAGCTAGCTCATTTATGACAAAAATGGTTTGGTGCAAATGAGTTACCAACTACATGAGCAATAAATGCACTGAATGCGGATGGTTAAGAATCATTAATGGGGGTTTCCTCTAGGGAAGTTGTAAATACTGGTCATTGGAACTATAAGTTTTTTATTTATTAATTTAAACAATTAACTGTGACGGATGAATTTAAATTTTACTGTTGAGTAAGAAATGGTTTGTAAATTATAAACCTATGTAACCACAATGGCTGATTAAAATTTTTTTTTTGTAACAACGGTTGCGAACCTTTTGTAGAATTCAGTTTACACCTAATATTTAATATTAGGTTGTACAGATTCATTAATAAAATTTACTATTTTCTTCTTGGAAATTATTGTCAGAGATGTCTACTATTATTCTTATCAAAAGGTTTAATTTTTTTTATTTATTATTATTTTATAAAGATAACAAGATTTGGTATTTGCTCAAATTTATTGGTCCATTGGTTATTGGTGTATTAACAGTACTATTTCCTAAAATATTTAATGAACAGTGAAATTGTCATTTTTCAGAATTACTCTTTGCATATCATTGCACATTTAACATATTAATCCTGCATATCTGCACATTTAAACATGCTAATACTGCAGATCGATCATTGCATATTTGAATGTATTAATACTGCATATCATTGCATTTTTTAACGTATTAATACAGCATATCATTGCATATTTGAACATATTAATACTGCATATTTGAACGTAATTAAAACTGCATAACATTACATACTTGAACGTATTAATACTGCATAACTTTGCGTATTTGAATGTGTTAATACTGCATATCATTGCATATTAGAATGAATTAATACTGCATATATGAACGTATTAAAACTGCATAACATTACATACTTGAACATATTAATACTGCATAACATTGCATATTTGAATGTGTTAATACTGCATATCATTGCATATTAGAACGAATTAATACTGCATATTTGAACGTATTAAAACTGCATAACATTACATATTTGAACATATTAGTACTGCATAACATTTCATATTTGAATGTGTTAATACTGCATAACATTGCATATTTGAACGTGTTAATACTGCATATCATTGCATATTTTAACGTATTAATACTGAACATTTGAACGTATTAATACTGCATAACACTGCATATTTGAACGTATTATTACTGTATATCATTGCATATTGTAACTTTTTAATACTGCATATCTGCATATATGAACATATTAATACTGCATATTATTGCATATTGTAACGTTTTAATACTGCATATCGATCATTGCATATTTGAACGTATTAATATTGCATATCATTGCATATTTTAACATACTAATACTGCATATTTTAACATATTAATACTACATTGCATATTTGAACGTATTAATACTCCATATTTGAACATATTAATACTGCATAACATTGCATATTTGAACCTGTTAATACTCCTTATCATTGCATATTTTAACGTATTATTACTGCACATTTGAACGTATTAATACTGCATAACACTGCATACTTGAACGTATTAATGCTGTATATCATTGCATATTGTAACGTTTTAGTACTGCATATTTGAACATACTAATACTGCAGATCGGATCATTGCATATTTGAACGTATTAATACTGTATATCATTGCATATTTGAACATACTAGTACTGCAGATCGATCATTGCATATTAGAACGTATTAATACTGCATATCAATATTTTGGAATATCATAGGACCTGTGCGTAGTCTTGGGGCACGCAGCGGGCACAAATCGCTGTACGGTACCTCAGGGCTATAGGGATCTTCAAATGTATATAGTTTATGTGTGTTTGTGCTGTGCTTGTGTTGTGTCTGAAGTGTTTGTGTCGTGTTTGTGTTAATACATTAGGATGAATGTAATTTATTTGCGTGAAAGGAAGGGGTTATTTACCCCGCCCCGAGGAATATCGAGTACTCTGGGGGAGTGAATGCGACCAGACTTTTATGTTTGTGGCGATATATATGTTATGTATTGTATGTTGTGTATCTATTCTTAAATTGACAACCTGAGGTACTAACAAAAGGCTAGCTTTTTAAAATAACGACATAATATACAAGTAAAAGCAGAGAGTCAGTAACCAGATCGAGATGCTCAAATGGCTGCAGTTCAATACAAAATACGCGAGAAAGAAAGGAAAAAGAAGGAATACTCGCGGAGGGCCGGCGATGACCTCAGCTGTTTGTCAGCCCATAAATCTTCCACTTTATATATATACTGCATATCATTGCATATTTTAATCTATTAATACTCCATATTTGAACATATTAATACTGCATAACATTGCATATTTGAACGTGTTAATACTCCTTATCATTGCATATTTTAACGTATTAATACTGCATATTTGAACGTATTAACACTGCATATTTTAACATATTAATACTGCATATCTGCCTATTTGAACATATTAGTATTGTATATCATTGCATATTGTAACGTTTTAATACTGCATATCATTGAATATTTGAATATATTAATATTGCATATCATTGCACATTTGAATGTACTAATTCTGCAGATCATTGCATATTTGCACGTATTACTACTGCATATCATTCCATATTTGAACGTATTAATACTGTATCTCATTGCATATTGCTTTCAACTGTATATTTTGATCATCTTTACTGCATAAAAATCCGGTATTTGGTTGTTCGTAATAGTAGATGGTGTTGGCTTTGAGTTGATTAAGTATTTTGAACGTTAGGCGGTCTCGAAAGACGAGGTGATGTCAATTCGGTCCGCGCGCTCTCTATCCACGGTGACCGTTTTACGACGCGCTCCGCCGAGTTTCGAGTCTCACCGCTCTCGCAGTCGGGGCTCTAGCGACTAGCGGGTACTGCGAGTAGCGACTTAGCGAGTACTGAATAGCGACGGCCAGTCATCCAGGCAGAAGCGGAACCAGCTCGCCACTTCCCATCCCGAGTGGTTCGCTCTTCATGCCCAGCTCAAACCCATCCAACCAGCCAGTTGCTCTGCGGCTGCTCGAACCTTGCGATGGTGCAAAACCTTCTACCGGCGATAACTGCCTTTTTCACTCTACTCGTCGCCCCGTTTCTATTTTTTATACCGATCATCGTCATCCTCGCCTCCATCGGGAAGTCTCTCGGCGTGAGGCGAGCTTATGTCAAGCTGCTCGTTAAGATATTCGAGGTGAGCCCTTTCAACTCTCCCTTCTTTTTAACATTACCGTAATAACATTTTTACTTCTTTCGAAAATAAAATTTAACGAGGAAAATCCTTGAACTCGTCGCACACCAAAAAAAACCAAGGTCTTTTCAAGCATGTTCATGGTTGGAAACGACGATCCGGTGGGTTTCAGAAACACTGTGATCCGATTGAAAAAGTAGACTTTTATTATTTCCCTATCACTCTAAACAAATTTTTTTTCAAGACGTAGAAAAATCTATACCGTGAGCGGGACAAAGGTAACGTCTTTATCTGTCATGTTCTGCTACAATATTGGGTGTCCTTTGTTATGACATATCATTATTTCTCTCATATTGATATTGGTTTTGAGTACGGAGAACAAAGCGATTTAAATTTGAAATGTCAACAACAAAAGTCTTGAGTTTGATAAACATTGTTTTATTAAATTGTAATTTAACTTCCTGCTTCAGGCAACTAGTTAAGAATGCGATGACAATGGACAAAGAGAATACTGTAATTGCTGTCTTACTTTCTCATAAAACAATAACAATTAGTTATTCTTTTTATCTAAGTATTTTGGTTGAGATGAAAAATTAGTGCCACGATTCGAACCAACGATGTTTGGCTCAATACGCCGCTGCTCTAACCACTTGAGCTGTCGTGTCTTTGAACCACTCGGACACCAACTCCTCATCTCAACCTAAACCGCATTTTACCTCTTTTTGACATTTAATAAATGTCCTGTAATCAGGATTCGATTCTCAGCGACTTAGTAAGTGACCGTGGTGAACTTTTAGTGTCTTTATTTATTATATTAATCCATTTGTTTAGTGGTCTAATTGCTAATATTAATTATTTAAATTAATTATTCTTTTTATGTAAGGCCTTGGTTGGGATGAAATATTAGTATCACGAGCGGGATTCGAACCCTTGACCTTCGGCTCAATACACTGCTGCTCTAACTACTTGAACTATCGTGACAACTTTTGATCTAACCAAAAACCTTAGATAAAAAGAATAATTAATTGGAATAATTAATAAGGTCAATTATGACCACTAAGCAAATATGGATTAATATAATAAAACTATAAGTTGCCTGTTTTTTGCTTTTAATTTTAAAAGAAACTGCTGTTTTTGTACAATAGGTGTAGTTTGATGTCTGCTATGGGGCACGCCATGCTGTTCATTTGATTTTTCACTTTTTAATAGGCCATTTGTTTCATTTATGTGAAGTATTATTGAAGAACTGTGTGATTGACTATAATATCATTTTGTAGTATTGTAAAAAATCAAAGTTAATTTGCCAATAAATTAATCGAGGTGTAGGTATAGGGATCATGTCAACCCCTGGGTAGTAAATAATTTTTTTTGTGTGCAAATATTTTGGCTTTGAGTTGAAGGCCGCAGAAATTCAAACCCGGTACCTTTTTTATTTATTATTTTTTTTTTTAAGAATGCTATTTGATGGTAATGGGAAAATAGCCATTGCTGCCTGAATTTTATCGTTAAAAAAATGGTTGCATTTTTTGGTTGTAAGTTTATAAGAAAGCTTTTGTTTTTGAGGTAATCGTTCCATAATTTTAAATTGACTGATGATTTTAAAATGTAACGTCAATCATTGCCTGCATGTTTATTTGACTTTTTCAGTTTTAAATTCATATACTTCATTTTACTTCAAGTATCATGATAGACTTTTCAAAACTTAACTATGCAAGTGGTTCATAAAAAATTATTTAAAAAAGGCAACTTTTAATTATAATTAAGTTATCAATAATAATTATTTGAGGTGATGTAATTAATGTTGTATTTTTTCTTCTTTTATTTTTTAAGTAGCCCAAGCCACTGAGTTTTGAACCCTGGATCTTTCAGTGATGATTTTCTGTTCAATTGTTTTATCAAATAGTTTTTTTGTTGGATAGTTTTTTGTTGAATAGTACTGGCAAATATGTGTCAACCACCAGGGTTCCCCATTTTTGCCTTATGTTTATTCATATTATCCAGATACATACATGGATTACTTAACATTATTTTTGAGGGAAGAGAAGGATAATGAAATTCCAGGGGTGATGGTAGGTAACAAACTAATGACTCTTGGCGAATCTTGATGCATTGACCACTCGGCTACCATGGTCCCTAGTTTGCTTCAGGCAACGAGTTGAGAATACAATTTGATATCAATTGGAAAAGGATGTCATTGCTGCCTGACTTCATTACAAAAAACTAAGTTGTCAGTTTTTTGGTTGTAATTTTATAAGAATACAGATGTTTATGTAGTTGTTTCATAATTCTAAATGGACATTAGTTCCTTACTTTGTTTTGCTTATCTCTGTGCACTACTGCATGTTGCCCAAATCATGTTACTATTTGTACTATCCTTTGTATGAATTTCTGTTTAATTGCTCATTTGCTTCGTATGTCAACAACTTATTAACAATCTGATCTAAATTGATTGACCTACAGAACAAACATTGACACGGTTAATAATTGTTTTAAAATGCAGTCAACCTCAGACCAACGTCTTTTCTTATTTAAACACAGTTATACTGTGTCTTATTTTATGTTTTTACTTGTTTTAAAACATTGTTTTGTCAAGACATAAATATAGCTCCCCCTACTTCAGAAAATATGTTAAAATTACAATTTCAAGGCAATGTGAAAAGTCTGTCCTTGTTGCCTGACTTTATCAACAAAACAAAATGTTGTCAGTTTTTTATTGTAATTTTTCTTCAAAGGCTGTTGTTAGTAATTCGTGGTTCTAGTTTCATAATATTAAATGGACTTTCATGGTTTTAAAATTGGATTTTTCACCATTAATTGCCCATTTGCAAGGTACATTTTCCAAATATGGTTGAAGAATTCCATTTAAATTTGTAATATTATAGAAAGTAAAAGTTTTAACTAAACTTCTGTAATTGGCTGCCATATATCATTTGATTCATCATTGAATTGCAGACACAGTTATCATAGGTAATTTCATTGTAATCTCATAAAAAAATTATCAATTTAATGACGATTAAAAAATTGCTGAATGTTTTTTAACTTCTCTCTAATCTGCTGTGAATTAATTGACCCTTACATAATAGTTAATAGTAATTTTAATCTATCTTCCTGCTTCAAAAAACTTTGAAGATTAAAATTTGATGACAATATAAAAAGTGAATATTGTAGTAGCCCCCAACGATCTCATTAAAAAAATTGTTAAGAGTTATAATTTTAAAAGGAATTGAAATGTACATCTATATTAAAAGCAAAGGAATGAATTGTACAGTTGTTTGTCCAGACCGTTAAAAGTAATGTACTAAAGAGGAGGTATAAATGAGCTTTGAAATGCATATACAATAAAAATAATTACAAAAATTGTAAAACACAATTGGAAAAGGATGATAAGTGTATTCAAACCCAAAGAAAGAGAGAAAAAAAATTTGTTTCCTGCTTAACCTTCATTCTGAAGGTGCTTATTTGCTTTTGAAGTACAAGGACTGCACAAATTTATTGTCAATTTGTAAGGTTAAAAAAAAGTAAAATAGTGTATAATGTACAACAGAATTGTTTAGACTGTTGTTGCCTGAAAAATTAAATGTGTGAGCTTAATTATCATCTTGCTTGGTGCCCAATATTCTAAGATTGAAGATATTTTTCATAGAAATTTCTAGTAGAAAAAACGGAGTGAAATGTTATGTAAATTTAAACGAAGGGTAAAGAACATTCCTCTAATCTATTGTTGAGTGGCTGTTGCAAAAAATAAATACTAATTTGAACGTTTTAAAATATTGCTTAAAAAATATGTAAATTATATTGTATTATAGCAAAATTATATTTTGCTTCATGCATCTGAAAATATTTTGAGATTAGAGTTGGATGACTGTGGAAAAAGAAGATACTGTCATTAGTGCCTGATCTCCCATTAAACCATTAAAAAACAAGAAAATGCTAATTTTTGATGAATGTCATTAATGGAGTTGCAGCTTCTTCAGATTTCGCGGACTTTATTATATTGACTAGCTGCAAATTTTCATTTGGTTTTTCATTTTGAAAGCACATTTTTGCTCTTGAATGCTTTTCTTTAAATTTCAGTAAATTAAATTCAATTTTTTTTTTTGAAATTGTCCTTTAAATACCATTACTCAAGAAATTCGTCATTAATGGTATCAAATTATATTGTATGTAATGAGGATGGAGAAGGTTAGACTGTCATTAAATATCATTTTAATTCTCAAAATGTTGATATCAATTTGAAAGCTGGGTTACTTTTAAAGTAAAAAATTCTGGCAGTTTGGAAATTACCTGAAGTTTGCTGTAGATAGATAGATAAATGTCTTTATTGATTTTCTATACAATTGTTCCATGACCATTAGCAGGCTTGTATCTTGTTACATACTTATAATTTACATAAAACATAAACCTTCAAATTTTTTAACAAAGAAATTTAGTGATTGATCAATCAAACAAATCGGTCATTTTTTCTTCCATAAATAAATAAATTTTATAATTATTTCTCTTTTTTTACTTGATGTAGAAAAAATACAGGTAGATATATATAAAAATACAAGGGGAGTTAAAAAGGAAAATAATGTACATAAATAATGTAACAATTATAAGATTAATAGTAAAATTACATGTACATTATGTAATATAATAAAGAAAATTATATAATAATAAGCAGATGGGGGCGTTAATGGACGCAACGGTTTAGGCGTTGACATGGTGCTCATTACTAAAAGTAAAGATCCTGGGTTTGAATCCAATACCCCTGTGTATTCTGCCTCTGACATATTACAAAGGGACCTCTACGGATACCTAAACATACTACAATTTAGCATCTCACCTCTCGCTTTGATTATCCAACTTAAGTAATTAATTGGATTTATGTAATTTACGTCCTTTAAGTTAACATTCAAATCTTTATAAATCCTGCCGGAGCAAGTATTCAGGGTTCTTGAAATACATTTTTACTTAAAGGATTCTCTTAGTTTACACTGCATAATTTTTAAATTAGATTGCCAACTAGTCAGTTTACTTAAACTAAAGCTAAAATCAAAATCTAATTCTGATATTATATTATTCATTTGTTTATACTAAAGTAAATATTAACAAACTGCTGTAATTTGATTGTTTTAATATATTATCTTTCAAATTGTACTTCAAAGAATCCAGTTTAAAATTTGTTGAGTTTAGGGGGGGGACACAAAGGAATTGATAAAAAGGTCTAAACTCTTACTAAAATATTAGGAATATTAAATAATTATTTAAAAAACTTGTGTGATGTTTATTACATTGTACAAATTATTACATTGTAATTCCTTTTTTTGTCCAAAAAGTTTAAATTAAACAATAGAATTAAAGAAATTAGTCATTCTTTAATCAAACTATATTTTTATTGATAAATATTTTTGTTGGCCTCTGGGATCAACTGCTTTCCATAGTTAATCTCTCTTTTTTTTTCTTTTTTTTTTGTATGTGTTTAGTAGTTTTTAGTAGTTTTTTTAGTTTAGTAGCTTTATCAGAGGAATCACTTAGATTATTTAACTTATTTTTTGTACCCGTACATAGCAGAGGTTTGCCATGAAGTATACGACAATGAAGTCAAGGAGAAAATGCCATTGTAGCACACATTTCAAAGGAGAAAGTTTTCTTTTGAAATTACATAACATGGTTTGCTAACTTGTGCACATTTAAGAATTGGGAATGGACAGTATTTAACAATACAAGTCAGCATCGGTTGGAAGGCCTGCCGACAGTGCACACATACACACGCACACATTGTGTTATATGCATATATAATTTCATGACTAATTGTTATCATGTCCTTTTCTTTTTGTATAGAACGAACAGTTCATACTTATAAATTTAAATATGTGAAATATAGGATGAAAGAAACACTTTGGATTAATTTAATTTTTGCTTTTTACTCACTTAGTTATTTTTTTTTAACACTTATTTAAACACAGATGTTTATTCTAGAAAAAAAGTATTATTTTTTCATTAATTATTTTGATTTTCTTTTAGTTGTAGGATGATAGAAAAATTCTATTGTTTTCCTGATTTATAGCAGCGGATTTTTATAGGAAAGATATGGGTGATTGTTTTGCAAGAAAAAATTTATTGAGAATCTCCAATTCTGTTAGGAAGTTCAAATCAATAATATTGTTTCTATTTGCCTTTTTTACTTTCTATTTGAATTCTTATTAAAAAATTAATTTAATTAAAAAATTACACTGGACATTTTCAATGGGTTCTGGTGTTGACATTCAGCAAATACACGTGATTTATGTCTTTTTATCTAACGTATCGTGTTTTAAAATTTGTTCAAGCTGATGGCATACAATGGTATATTTCAGCCAAAATTCTGGTTTTAGATATTCTTATCTTATTGTTAGATAATGTTAATGTGCTGTTTTGGTATTATAATTATTTATTATGCAAATGTCCAGGGGCAATTTGCTTTACAATATTTGCTTCTAGACATGACTTTTGACACTATTTTTTTTTTTTTTGTCGTCTGATTAGATAAACGTTATCCCGTGGTCTTGGTGCACGTTTTTGCCCTTTACACTTATGATTAATTTATTAATCATGTTTAATCCAATAATTATATGTATTGTAGTTGTATATATTTGTTTAATAGCATATAATATTATGTTAAATAGAAATTTTCCATTTTATTGCAGTTTGGTCGAAAGACTATAGAAGCAGAAGGAAAATGGAATATAGAACCTGAGGAGAAAAGGAAATTGTCCGATGAAAAACATTCGAAAGAGCCAAATGGAACGACTCTTATTTCCAGGGAAGATTTAATTCTCGTGCCTGACCCTGAACAGAATTACGTTGGAAACAACAATCTTGAATTATCGCAGGTAAAAAAACAAACAAACAAAAAAAAAACAATTATTAACAAACAAACAAAAAAAACCAATTATTAACAAACAATACCAGACTTTATTAACAGAAGTATCACATGTTATAAATAATCATTTTTTATTACACGACACTCCTATGATAAGATTAGCGTGATATTAATTTTGAAGTTACGTATTGATTGAATATTAGTGAGGGGGGAAGGAAAAAAAAGAAGAAAAAAAGACTTATTTATAAATCTTTAAAATTGGCAATCTTAGAGTTTGTAGTCTTGTACAAATGCCAATAATATTATATTATTACTATCACAAAGAGCACTGCCTCCTAAATGATACTATATATTTATTTATATTTTGTTTTATATTGACCATACACAAGTCTAATTGATGTTGCATTCCGATTTTCTATCCTTCGTCTTACAATTGTAACTTTACTTGTGAGCCTACATTAAGTTAATTTGATGATAAATTTGAAGAAAAAAAGAAAAGTTTTTGCAAAATGCATTGGTTTAAATTCCTCAGGTATAAATTTTATAGGTAATGCAAATTTTATGCAAATAGTTTATAACTTTACTATTTTATCCTTTGTGCTACTATGATATTGTTTGTAGCTTGGCAATCACACTTGGGATGGGGCGTTGGCACCACAATGGTTTAGGTGTTGACACTGCGCTCATCACTATAATGTGTAAGTCCTGGGTTGGAATCCATTTGCACTCTACGTATTTACATTTGGGGTTTTTTCAAAAACACCTATACCCCAAGGGTTGATATGGCCTCTGCTGTTGCAAACCCTCATAAAATAAACCTTTTAAACCCAATGTAGGTAATAAACTCTCTCACACTTGAACCAACTATATATTTTGTTTTGCAAGCTGGGTTTTTTTTTTGCCCTTGATAGACAAACTAAGAAGAATAGAATTTTCATTGTTTTGAAACTTTTTACAAATCTTGTAGAACTCGATATATATTATTTATTATATATTTATTCTTGAAAAAAGTACAGACAAAAAATGTTTGCACGTTCTGTAGTAATTATTTTCCCATAAATATATCCTCTCCAGCACTAGGATTTTTTACAATTCATGCCTTCTTGGGTGGGCTGGGAGGACCAGTTTGCAGTAAAAATCCAAACTATTTTGGATTCGTTTGCTTCCCATTACGCTTATGATGCACGAGACGGGCACAGTAGCTGAGGGCATGGACATGTGTACGGATCGTCTGCCCGTTTTCAAGCGAATTCGCACTTTTCACAGATTTCTGGTCCCATATGATGTGAGGCTCTTTATGATTGTTAGGATTTTTTTTTTGAGTAGCTGTGGGACAAAAAACAAGTAATTTTTTATTAAAGAAATTGCTTTTGAAATATCTATCGAAAGCTAAAAATTAGAAGAAGGAAAAACCAAATGCATGTAAACCAAAAAATAACCACTACTAATGGACAAATGGCTCCAACAAGTCTTTTCTAATTTGAGAGCTTATGCCGGATGCACAAGTTGTCTGTAATTACAGTCAGATGTAGACAGTTCCAGTATGAGATCGCCTTCTGCCTATTCTCATAGTTTTGGTCGGGTTTTAAAACTAATTTTTATTATTTTTCTTTTTAAATTTATTGCCATGAATAACTATTAAAAATGAATTGTCTTGTTATAGGAAGACAAAGGTATTCCAAGAAGGCCTTCATTTGAAACCCTCCGTAGGGAGTTTCAGCTGTCTGACTGTTTTGATTTAGTAAAAGCTGGTGTAGAAGCAATTATTGAAGATCAGGTAACCTCCAGATTTGAAGCTGAGGAATTAAAGGTACGTTTATTATAATTTTTTTATGTGTATCTGTATTTCATAATTTTTATTTTTCAGTCATGGAATTTACTCACACGAACCAATCGACAATACGAATTTATAAGCTGGAAACTCTCTTTCATATGGGTGTCCGGATTTTTCATTAGATATTTTTTCCTTCTTCCCATTAGAGTTTTAATATGCTTCTTTGGCGTTAGTGTTTATTTATTTTTTTAAAAATAATTTTATATGCCTGAATGTATCATCTAATTATTTTGATTTGTAGGTACTTTGGTTAACTCTTTGTACAGCTATTGTTGGTTATGTTCGTAAGGGAGATTTTAAAAGATGGCTGACCCGCAAAGTTTCAATGATGTGTTTCAATGTTCTTTCTTCTGCATTATCCTCAGTCATAACATATCATAATCCAGAAAACAGACCAAAGAGAGGCATTTGTGTTGCCAACCACACATCACCGATTGATGTGCTGATACTCATGTGTGACAACTCCTATTCTTTAGTAAGAAAGACTTATTTATTCGTTGAATCGTCGGTTGTTATTCTAATTGTATTTTTTCTCTCTTCCAGATTGGCCAAAGACACGGTGGTTTCCTTGGTATATTACAACGAGCTCTGGCTAGAGCTTCACCCCATATCTGGTTTGAAAGATTAGAAGTTAAGGACAGGGCAACAGTTGCTTTACGGTATGGCTTTACGTTTTAAATAAAAACTTTAGTTTTGTAAGATATAAAATGTAAGATTAATTAGACTGATTGTTTAACTCGCAAAAGGGGCTTAACAGGCAGGTCACTAGGCTGACTCGAGCAGATATTTCCGCATTAGTTTTTGAAGAGGCTAATTTTCATTCACAGACATTATTTTTTTAAGACTATAATTAATCAATTTTTGACCATGTAAGGAATTATTTTTTTATTATATTAGTAAATTTGAAGAGGAAAAAAAATTAACAAAGAATCAATATGACCATTGTTACTTAATCCATTAAACCACTTCAGCACAGGGTATCGATACAGGCCTGTAGTCAAGTACTAAAGATTGTGTTGAATTCACTAATTTCGTGGTCCGCTTGACCAATTAATATATTACAATTAATTAAGGTTTTTAGTTGAGATAAAAAAGTCAATGGCACGAGCGGGATTCGAACCCACGATCTTCGGCTTGATACGCTGCTGCTCTACCACTTGCGAAAGGAGGGAAAATTCAAAAGATGGGGTTGAGATGGGAAGTTGGTGTCCGAGTGGATCGAGGTCACGATAGCTCAAGTGGTAGAGCAGCAGCGTATCAAGCCGAAGATCGTGGGTTCGAATCCCGCTCGTGCCATTGACTTTTTTATCTCAACTAAAAACCTTAATTAATTGTAATTGTGTCGAAATTTGAATGATAAAGTAGGATGGGAATCCTAATTTCCACCGATTAGAGTTGCCAAGTCCTCTGTGAAAGAAAAGCTTTCAAAGAAGAAACAACGTATAAAGACATGGAAGAAGTAGCTTCCAGAAAAATATGGAAAAACATGTACCATTTCCTAACAGCTGAACATACATGTACAATACAAAATTTAAATACAACATTTATTATTTCTCAATGAAGTATTACTCATCACTGTTAGGTAAAAGTGTTCCGGGTTCGAATTCGATGTGCTTACAAATGAACTTTTTTTCAAAAACACCTGTATCCTGAGTGTTCATAAAACATTTTAGTTGAAATACCCTCTGGGAGGCGGGATTATGCATCATAACAAGCCTGAAAATTTTTTGCCCTAAAAGAAAAAAAATCATTAAAATGATCGAAACAAGTATTTTTTCATATGGTCATTGTTTAAATCTGTTCTGGAGGGGTGAAATATTCCATGACTGGCAGGAGGGGTTCTATTATAGTGGAGTTTAAAAGGAATAAAAATCTCATCTTATTTGCCAGGGAATGCAAAAATTGTCCATAAAGACAGGTTTCACTGCAGTTTGTTTTATTTCCTCTCTGGCAATTTCTTTATTTCAAACGCTTTTTGTGAAAATGATTGCCAAATTTAATCCAGGAAAATCTGAATGTTATACAGTATATGTGTTGACTTTAAATCTGCACTCTTAGAAATTTATTACTTCAGATTGTTAAAAATAATCATGAAAGCCGATACTGTCAATTTGAATTTTTTTTTTTAAATCTGTAAAACTATTTAAATCTTGGAGGTGCTGACATATTTTTTCCTCTTGTTTTCTTTACTCACTTGGCACATGTTTATTCTTGTTGTTACCAATTAATTAAGGTTTTTAGTCGAGATAAAAAAGTCAGTGGCACGAGCGGGATTTGAACCCACGATCTCCGGCTAGATACACCTCTGCTCTACCACTTGAGCTATCGTGACCTCGATCCGCTCGGACATTAACTTCCTATCTCAACCGCACCTTTTGAATTTTCCCTCCCTTTTGCCATTTTTCAATTAATCCTCATTCTTAGTGTTTTTACAATTTGGATTTAATCACATTTTGGTTTTGTAAAGAAAATCATGATTGCAATTGAGAAGAGTGTGAACTTTTAGAGATATTGTACGTAAATTTATTAACTTGTGTCCTTTTTCTTGGTTGAGTGCAATTTCATTCAACTTGTAGAGGGAAGCTTGAAGAACTAATCAACCATTTATTTTAAATTAAAATTAACTAAATGATTAATTCATCAAACAACTTTAATTACAACAACAAATTATGGAAAATCTAGAGATTTCCAATTAAGCATACTCATTAACTAACACGTTGATCGTGTCCTATGTTAATGGCGGAAACCAATTTATCACATAAAATAGCTTTCTGGTACTTACAACTAATGTACATTTTTTTATTGTTTATTTAAGTGATGTAAATTATATGGCGCAACAGGTGTATTCCCGCAATGAAGTAGGGGCAACCCGCAGAATGTATGTTCAATTTGGATGTGGTTGAATAAAAGTTGTTTCTCCTTTTTACAATTTTTTTCCTTTTTTTATGTAATTATACAAAATGGGTAAATAATTAAAAAAACAAAACACATGCATAGAAAAACAAATTTAAGAGTTTAAAAAGAATAAACGGGAGGATGCAGATAATGCAGATTACATACTCATACAGACCATTTGGTGTCACGTATGAGGGGTCAAATTACATTAAAATTGATTTTTTATACTATTATCAAAATTAAAAAGACATTGGCTCTGCCAGGATTCGAACCCTGAACCGCTAGCTTGACAAATATAAGTTGGAGCCCTAACCATTTGGAGGTCTCTTGCAATTAAGTGTACTCATTATATGACTGGTTTTACATTATAATAATCATTTTCTCACAATTTTGTTTTAGACTTAAGCAGCACGTGTCTGAAGAAAACAATCCACCAATACTCATTTTTCCTGAAGGTACTTGTATAAATAATACTTCTGTTATGCAATTTAAAAAAGGAAGTTTTGAAGTCGGCTGTGTAATATATCCGGTTGCAATTAAGGTAATTTGATAAATTTTAAGTTGTATGATTCTAGAATTTGTTTTTCATTTTCCTAAAATTTTAGTATGATCCCAAATTTGGAGACGCATTCTGGAACAGCTCTAGGTATTCAATGTTACAATATCTCTATATGATGATGACGTCATGGGCGATAGTCTGCGATGTTTGGTACTTGCCACCGATGTACCAAGCGCCGGGAGAAAGTGCGATCGATTTTGCAAATCGTGTTAAGGGGGTGATTTCTAAACAGGGTGGCTTAGTCGATCTCATGTGGTGAGTTTAGATTATTGTTTTAAAATGTCATAATCGGAACTTTTTAAATTTTTTATCCGTTATCAGGGATGGTCAGTTGAAGAGGATGAGAGCGAAGAAGGAGTGGAAGGAAAAGCAGCAAGAGGAGTTTAGTAAACGATTAAAAGTGGAGTAATTTACATATGGTATTTCATTGTAATTTCTGTTGTTTTATATTACAAATATCAGGTGCCTGAGGTCCGTGTATTGTCCCACCTTTTTCATGTCCCCCTAAACGATATAAGTATTGTAAGATTTCTTGGGAACGTTAGGACTGGCACAATTTGAATCGAATATATACAAAAAGAGTTGAAAAGAAGGACAATACAACGACAAAAAAAAAAAATTATTTTATTTTTTTAAATTAATTTTTTTATTAAATTTATTATTTAAAAAAAAAGAATTTTTTTAAGAAACAGCAAGTGATGCATTTTGTCAAGCCTGTGCTAAGAACAATTTTTATACATAAAATAGTTTTTAACACTTTTATTCTCGTAATTTTTATATTTCATTTGAAAATATTTTGTTTTGAAGGTAAAATGTATAATTAAATTACTGTTTACAAATCCCTTTTATTGCAGGATTGTGTTAGAAGTTGATATTTTGAAAATTATTTTTGTAGAATGATTAAAAAAATGTTATGAGCTATTGTTGATCGAACGATTTGATAGCTGTCCAAAGAAATTAAATGTTATTGTTTTTTTTTTTTCTATTTATTTTCACAAACCATGTACTGTGTGACATAATTGGACGGAGAATAAATTCTCGCACTAGAAAATACATATACTGTAAGGCCAAATTGTGGCTGATATATTTTTGAAAATACAAATTAGTTTTTCTATTTAGGTTTTTATACGAGGAAAGTATTTTGACATTTTTTTATACTTACAAATGCCTAAATGTGCCACTGGGTATGTTATGTTTAATTTAAAATTTATTGGGGTCTTTTTTGAGTACATAATTAAAATCTTAACTTTTGTGTCTAATGTTATTAACAAAAAATTAATCTTGTATCATCTTGCTAATTGTTATTGTAAACTGTTGGAAAAACGGATAATCTCAGGACATCACTTAATTATAACTATATAATAATACTAATGTTGAGATAAAATTTCACCATCACAAAGAAAATATATAACTTTATAAGTAAAACATAAAGTTTAGGAACATTTTCGATCAATCCTGCCAGAATTTCTTATTTTTATTACCAAAAACACATTTAAGCATTTAAACTTTGCCATTGCAATTTTTTTTAAACAAGATTATTATATCATGAATTAAGACACCTTACTTTTTCGTTTATGATTACTTTCTATTTTAAAGTTTTAAGTTACATCTTTTTTTTTTTAAAGAATAAATGCACTGTTTAGCCCCAAAATTTATTATTGCTTTATAAAAATATAAACAATTGTACAAGGGACCCCAGTTATGATGAGCAATGTTCAGTGGTAGTCAACATTTTTTTCTCAGAAATGAAGCAGGAGATATTTTTGAAGAATAATTTTGACAAAATGGAAAAAAATGAAAAAGAGTGATGGAGAATGTTTAGTACAAACTGTGATAAATTGGCAGAAGTTTGTTTTGAAGGTTGAAGTTTTTTTGTGGTTGAATTTTTTTTTTAATTTGTGTCTGGTGTTAGTTATAAAAATGTACTTGTATTTTCATCGCTGCCAAAAAAAAAAAAACCTATTTCGAATTATGAAAAAATGTTCAACCCTTCACTACTTACAACTTGAATGCAAGTCAAATTAGTACTAATTATTGTTAGTATAGGCTATTGTGTAAACAAGGAATCTATTTATTTTATGAAGAATAAAAATTATCCGGCATATGCATTATTTATTTATTTATATAGAAAGGCATCATTTGGTAAAATGTGTAAGTACCTGTAAAATGTTATTGTACTAATTTTTGTTTTGAAAAATACGGTTGATTTTTTGTTTAAGCAAGAAGGGAATGTAAATTATAACAAATTTAGAAATTAAATGGATTAAATCTAGGTGTGTATTGATTTTTGAAACCCTACGTCATTTTTCACCAGTGAGATTCGAGAGTAAACGAAAATGTTAGCAGGTAAATAACTTAAATAAGAACAAAATTAATCAGGATGTTAAACTCGTAACAGTAATTTCTTAACCGCCGGAGCATTTTGGCCTTTCATCATCATTGGTGGGTATGCATTATTTTCTTTTTAAAAGCGCCTATTGGCTGACTAAAATAATCATACATCAGAAAAGCGAAGGAATACTTAAGAACTATTTCATCCAGATTTTTGGGTTTGACTAACCCACCGATGTTGAAAGGCTGAGACATCTGACAGACCAAAATAGTAAGAATATGCAGGTCAAAGTGATTGTAAATGAATGTATGTTGTACGTATTTTGGCAAACAATAAATTTGGATCAATAAATATCTAAATCTGTTCTATTTTAAATTTAGTATGCCTTCACAATTTTATAAATATATTTTTGTAGAAGACAATACTTACCCTGGGGTTGTCAAGACTGGAGGGTATGTGTTTGAAGATGGCACTAAATACATCGGAGACTGGAATTCAAAAGGACAGATGCACGGTTTGGGGATACTACTTCTTCCTAACTACACTAGGTACCACGGGACATTTTTGGCAAATGTGTGTTCCGGGCTTGGTGTAATGAATTTTCCTGATGGGGCAAAGTATGTTGAATGTTTACTGCTCAGGAACTGCTTTTATTAAAAAAAAAAATATCAACAGATACGAAGGTGAGTTGATGCAAGGTTGGTTTCACGGACATGGTGTCTTTTGGAGGAACGATGGCACAAAGTATGAAGGAGAATTCAGAGGTGGAAGGATTTGGGGGCTGGGTAATTACGTAATTTTTATTTTAAGGATTTAAAATGGAAATTGAGATGTTCCGTTATAAATTGCAGGACTTGTGACTTTTTCTGATGGCACTCACGGCTTCCCAAGAATGGAGGGCTATTTCCAAGACTGCCGATTTTTGAGGCGTAAACCGTGCCAAGATGTTGTTCAAAGGGCTCAGAAAATATCTCTATTAGCAAGAGCCCAAGTTCAGTTTGATAAGGTAAATACATCCTGATAATTTTTAACAAAATATTTTGCCATTTTTAATCATTTTAAATTATTTACAGTGCCGGAAAATTGCAGGAAATTTCTAAGTTTTTAAGTTTGCAATTGAAGTTTAAATATGTTAAAAATAAATAAATGTATTTATGCTTGGATAATCTATAAAAATATGAGTGTGAAATAATATGAAAGTCGTTTTCATTTTGCCTTCCTACTCCTTTGTATGAATAAAATCCAATGTGACAGTTAAAATTTTAAAATATCTACTAATATTTAATTAATTAATTAATACAAAAATAATTAAAATTAGAAAATAAATGAATCCACAATAACAACAATTTCAAATGTTGTTGCTTGGCAACTGACAATTTAGAAAAGAAAAAGTAGAGTAGTAAACTTTATAGTTAGAATTTATTTAGATTGTAGCTGAGGATAATAGGTTACGAATAAAATTAATTTAAAGATGAATACTATTAAGAATATCCGAAGTACGCTGTCTAACAAAGGAAATCTAAATCTTGCTTGGTTCGGTTATCAAGGTGAGTGCATAAATCACACAAGAAATTTTACTTTAAGATTGTCGAATTTAAATTCTAACTGAAACTAACTAAACTAGAACTACTTATATACAACCAAATTATGCTTATATGAGAATTAATTTGTAAAATAACTTAAAAAAAAATTTCAATGACTAGAGAATTGTATTAGGTTCATTAGGATAACCGATTATCATATTTATCATGTAGTGGGAGTGTCGGCTAGATGATTCCTGATATTACCATTGAAAGTTTCTTTAGATAGTAGAAGGCATAAAAATTTAAAAATATATTATAAAATGCAGAAGTAAGTACACTAATCATCTTTCAGCATGAACACCCTGCAGTACAGCAACAGAACAAAAATTTAAAATAGGTAGTTGACCATAAACCCTTCATTAGATGACTTAACTTCACTTTTTTTTTATATAACTTTCTGTAAATACTTTTTTCATTACTAAATGTAAAGAAATTTGTAACTAAAATACTTAAAACCATAACAGATGCTTCACTAGCTGAAGTTTAATGAAAATTAATTTAATATTTGTTTTATTAAACCTTAATTTTTATATATATGGTATATGATATATTGTCTGTATTTTATATAAAGCTATAGATTTTAAAAATATTATTGCTTTTTTGAAAAACTTTTAATTTTTAGACTCAAAAAGAAATCTAACGCAGCAGTCAGGCGAAAACTACGATGTAAGAGTGAACTGTTCAAACACGACTTCTGTGCCAACTGGGTTGATAATCGGGGTGTACAGCGAAGAGGGCGATTTGAAAGGGCAGACTGCGGACTTCACTCCAGCAGGGAAAAAGTTCAACGATAGCGTTAAAGGGTTCGTAAAGGATCAATTGCTGAGAACGCTTCCCCTTCCAAAACTGGGCCAAGTAAGGAAGTTTACCGTATAATTCGAAGAAAGTACAATCTTTTTTATGAAAAAAAAAATGTTTTTAATTGTTCAACAGGTGCGTCTCTTCTATGGAGTTGATGACAGGTTTAACGCAGTGGCTGTTGTGGGGCTTGGGACAGACTGCATTGGCTACAATCCAGTGGAAGAAATTGACGAGCAAAAGGAAGTGATTAGGGTAGCGGCGGCTGTAGGCGCGAGAGCTCTCCAGGACTTGCAGATCTACCGTATCATGGTCGAGAGTTTTGGACATGCCGAATCGGCAGCAGAAGGTGCCACTATGGGTCTTTGGGTCTACCAAGAGCACAGGGCCGAAAAAAAGCAGCTTGTGGTACCAAAGTTGATTTTATTTGATTCCGAGGACTGGATAGGCTGGCAAATAGGTAATTTTTATTCCCTAACAGTCCACACTACTAAATTGTTTTAATAATTGTATTGATTTTTGTTCTAGGCCAACAGAAAGCAAATGCTCAAAACCTCGCTAGGCAATTCTCAGAAACACCAGCAAATTTATTGACGCCGTCAGTCTTTGCCCAGAGCTCTGTGGAAGTTTTGACTAAAGCAGGTGTAAATGTTGAAGTCAAAGTTCAAAACTGGGCTAAGTTACGTGGGTTCAATGCGTTCTTGTCTGTTGGAAGTGGATCTTGTCAGCCACCAATTTTTCTAGAAGCATATTATGAAGGGTGCGATCCTGATGTATCTCCTGTTGTGCTAATAGGAAAAGGAGTTACATTTGATGCTGGAGGTAGTTTAATTTAATATTAACTTAAAAAAAAAATTGAATAGAAACAAGCAATAATGAAATGTGTGTAATTGAATTCTAGGTGTTTGCCTTCATCGTTGCTTCGATTTGAGGGATTTGAGAGGCGACATGGCAGGAGCAGCAAGTGTAGTGGCAGCTTTGAGAGCAATTTCAACGCTACAGCTTCCAATTAATGTTAGAGGTTTGATCCCATTATGCGAAAACATGCCTGGTGCTTCTGCATATAAACCTGGTGACATAATAAGAGCTCAAAATGGTAAGAGATAAAATATATATTTGTATAAATATATTTTTATTGCATCCTGTTATATTTTATTTTAGGCAAAACCATATTGGTTCAGACAACAGCAAATGAAGGCCGGCTTATATTAGCGGATGCATTGAGTTACTGTGCAGTATACAATCCTAAATTTGTTGTTGATATTGGAACTTTGACGACTGAAGTTAAGAAGCTTATGGGAGCGTCTGCAGCAGGAGTTTTCACCAACTCGGACCAACTTTACGATCTGTTAAGGATAGCATCAATTCATACAGGGGACCGGGTTTGGCGTCTACCTCTCTGGGAGTATTTTACCGAAGATGTCACCAACACGGAAAAGTCGGATGTCCAGAATGTTGGGACCCCTGATCACGGCGGTGCTTGCAATGCAGCGGCTTTCCTCAAGGAATTTGTTCCCAATTTGACAGACTGGGTGCACATTGACACATATGGTATCGTGAAAGCGGACCTCCAAAGCCCGCCCTATCTTCGACCCGGGATGTCTGGAAGGCCGACAAGAACAATAATTGAATTTCTATCACAACTAGCATGTCGCAATTAAATAATAAGATTATAAAAAGTAAAATAAATTACTAAAAAACAAGTTAAACATTAAAAACAAATAAATATGAATAAATTTCAGTTCAGGAAAAAAGTGATTTTTGTTTACTATTGATAAGTTATTATTTTATACTGAAAAATAAAGGTAAAGAAAAAAATTAACTTATCGAGGAGGTAAGCTAATATCAGGGTTCATTATTGATAATAGTGAAGTGTTGAAACAACACATAAAAACTTACGTTTTTTTTCATTGTTCTGATAAAAGTTCTATCAATTTTGGTAATTATTACTACTTACTAATTATTCTATAATGGATCAAATCAAAATTATAAATTATTTTGGCAAATTGTTACTGTTAGAATGAACTTGCCAAAATGTAGCCGAGTTGTTAGGGCTTCTGAGTCGTATTTGGTACACTAATGGTTCTGGGTTTGGATCCCATCATAGCCCATGGCTTTGTGGTTTGACCCTTGTCTGCGACACCCAATGGGACATTAAATCCTCCTGCATGTCTGAAACACTTAACTTACTAATTGCCAAAAACCGAAAATGTTGCTTGACCATACGTGAAATTTGTGCCAACCATTAGAACCTTTGAAAAGGGCATAAATTATGGGAAATGCACAGATGAAATACTGAACATGATGAAATATGCCTGACAGACAAAACAAGAATAGGCAGGATGATCGGAGCCGATCAAATCAGAATTGATTTTAAGAATATATTTGTTTTCAATATTTCTGAAAGTTAAAATTTTAGAAGCAATATATTACATACATAAATGTAATGAATATACCGGGGTGTCGGTGGCCACAATGGTTTAGGCGTTGACCCCTGACATACTTACAAATGTTTAAGAAAAAAAAATAAAACCAAATCTAACCTAGAATAAATTGTGTAAATCTAATGGCATATATTTCAAATTTTAATATCTCCACGGCAACTAGATGAAATATTTTAAAATTAGTTTTTTGATAAAATTTAGAACTGTAGAACAATATTAGTTAATTTTTAGTACATAATTTTAAATTTTAAAGAAGAGAAACATATTAAAGAGGGTGACAACAGTGTCTGTCATTTTGGCCGGAATGATGGACAAAATGTGTTACAAGACATGCTTAAATGGAGCATGGAGAATTGGTATAGTCAGAAAATACAATTGGAATGTACATTTAAAAAAAAAGAAGAACCTATTTGATCTATGGCCACAGGTGAAACCGTTCAGTCCTTACACTATGAAACAGGGTGGATGGAGCTATTTGAAACTGATTGCACTTAACAAGGAAAATACTTTCTGCTAAGTCCCTATCATCAGATGGTTCATATGGTTTATAAAGTTTATCCATAAATTATTTATTTTTCCAAAGTGATTATGTTTAACTTTTTTTTTTGTACTATTTTATTCATTTCTCATATATGAGTAGTAGTAGATAATTTAATTGTATTTGTTTTTCCAGATTTTAATTTGAAGTTGTAATGCAGCTTCCAAACTCTTGGAAAGAAAAAGAAAATGAATTTAGGCAGAATAAGCAAATGACCATTGGTGGTCATTGAGTATGGACTGCCTGAAAATAAACTTGTACTTCCTTTTGTCCTGAAAATGAATAAAAGCCTCAAGTCAAATCAATTCTCCGTTGTGACGCTTTATGTTCTGTTTGAATGAAATTTCAAAATATAAATTGTAAAAGAACATTTTATTTTGTAGACCATACTGAAGTGTAATTTAAAAAGAAAAAGATACAAAACTACTTGCTCGTAAATTTGTAAGAACTCAATAAATCATTAAGATATAATTGGAATGAGCGGTGATGATTTAAAATGTTAGAATGTAAGAATTAACAATTAAAGTGGATTGATGCAAGATTGATTGCGATCAGGGTTACATATCAGTACTGAGGCCCGTAGTGCTTTACACCTAAGTATGGGTGCTTTATTTAAAAATTAAAAAAAATGTCCGGAAGGTTACAAAGGCTGGGTCATGTAACCAGGAAAAGTTTTTCAAAAAAAGCAATGAAGGGACATTCTAGTGGAAGACCTATGCTTGGATGGGTCGAGTGAGGGGTGGAAAAATGTAGCCAATATGGCCAAGCAGAGTGGCAATTTATTGTCAGGTAAGCCAAGGGCCTTCATGACCCAAAGAGCTAAGAACAGAACTTTCTTAAATAAGTGCAATTTTTCTAAAAAAAAAAAAAAAAAATACATGATTAATTCTTAACTAAAGACTTAGTTAAATCTTTTTCTAAATCTAAGAATTCCTAAGTTCTTAATAAAAGATCATCATTACTCCGAAAGACATTTTAATTTAATAATATTCATTAAAATAAAAATAAAATAAAAAATGTTAAAAGTTGAGTAGCCTCTTCTGACACGACTGGAATTCATAGTATCAATAGTTTTGTGTTTGAGCGTGAGTTGAGAGTGAATGTATTTATTTGCGTGAATGTGTAGTTTGAAAGGGCCAATGGCGGCATGAGCATCTCATCGTCCCTTAATTAGGTAAGTTATAAAATAGATGCAAAGATCGATTACCCCACCAACCTAACTAAGTGAATGGTATGTAAGTAAGAAAGAATGTATTTAAGAGTGAGAGAGTGGATGTATTGGGTTTTAGAACTAATTGGGTCGGAGGCTGTACGGATGGACGGATAAGACCGAGGTCTGACCTCCGGACTGGCAACACCCGAGGCGGATGATTCTTGAAATCTACCGGTAATTTATCATAAAATAGCTGGAATTGCCGGTAGAATGCGAGAAGTGATAGGCTCAGCTCTATGGGTACACGGGTGTGTGTATGTACTGCATTTTTGAGCTTTTATAAATCAGTTATCTATCATACTTATCTGTGTCTTCTGTGCAGTGGTTTTCAAAAATTATAAATAAAATAAATGAATGAATATTTTATTTCTCATGAATAAATGTCAGTTATGATAAACGAAAAGTATATTACGGCATGGCCAAAACATCCCTCAGCCAGTGGGTACGCAAATAATTATAAATAAAATGATAAAACTTAAAAATTATTTTGCGATTAAATTAAATCGAAATTAAACTTGCAGGCTGTGGGTATTTTTGTAAAAATAAGTAAACATAAAAATATGTCAAAACAAATTGTTCAAAAATGACTAGGGATATTTGTAATTTATTCTTATTCTATTAATGTTAATTAAATTAATCAATATATTCTTGGTATTTGGATAAAATAAAATAAGAAATACAAACCAAAAACAAACAAATGTTAATCCTCATTTTTAATAAGGGTTTTACTTAAGAATAGTAAATGAATATTACTCGTTTTGTAAACAAACACCTTTTCTCGTGTTTTCTCCATTTTAATCCAGTGGTACTCTCTTTAACCAAGGAAAGACATCGTCTTAAACAAGAAGTTCACAATATTATTGTAAGAACGAGTCATAGAGGTCACCGGGAAGTGGATATCGCAGAGGCAGTTGGCGTTTCTCAGAGCGTGGTCTCCCTGGCTTTAGCCCGATTCCAAGAGACTGGAAGTGCGAGAAGGAGGCCTGGTAGTGGATCTCAGGGCATTACGACGCTAATGGAGGACAGAAATATAGTCATTGCTGCAAAACGGGTCCCGTTTCCATAGTGCCCGACAGGTCCTAAATGAAGTACAAGATGTTTTGGCAAGGCAATTCGTAATAGTTTGTGGGAAATTTGCCACACATCATATGCTTCTTTGAGACGACGAGCAACAGCCCGCCACCAGCAACTCGGGGAAAATATGGTGCAGCGAGCGCCTAGAAGAATACACCAATTGTTATGCTGTTATGATTACTGATGAGTCGAACATCCCGAGTACCGGGGATGCATACAATATCCTGCTCCCTTCAGTGCTGTTTGGAGGCGGTGGAATGGTCTTGACTGGGGTTTACACTGGAGGACGAACTGGACTCCAAATTGTTGAAGGCAACCTCACCGCAGTCCATTATGTCCAAGAAATTATCGAGAAATACACCCTCAAACCAGGGACCCCATTGGCAGGGATTTTCGATTTCTGGATGACAATCCCAGACTTCAGAGAGGCAGAATTGTTCATCAATTTTTAGAAAACCTTGGAATTTTGTCCCCAGATCTCAATCCCATTGAGCACATGTGGGATGTATTGTAGAGAAATATTTTCGATCACAATCCGCAGCCAGTTGACCTGGAACAACTGAGTGCAGCGTTGCAACATCTATGGAGTGAAATTCCTTATGAAATTAGTGACAACCTTATTAAAAGTTTTTCAATTAATTAATCTCTATGTAAGGTATTGGTTGAAATGAAAAAGCTAATTCACGAGCGGGATTCGAACCCACGACCTTCTGCTCAATATTCCGCTGCTCTAACCATTTAAGCTATCGTGACTAGCTAACAGCTCAAGTGTTTAGAGCAGCGGCGTATTGAGCCGAAGGTCGTGGTTCGAATCCCGCTCGTTTCACTAGCTTTTTAATTTCAACCAATACCTTACATAAAGATTAATTAATTGAAAAAAGTTATTTGGTCAATCGGACCACGAAATATAATGGACTTGGGTAACAGTTGCGCTTAACAGGTGCACAGAGGTTTTAGCTAACAGAGGACATTATACGGTATTAATTGTTTAAAAAAATTACTGTGTCCAATAAACAAATGTGGAATTAACACCTTTTATTTTGTTATTTTTCAAAATCCCTTAATTACATTTTCCTTTATTAAAAAACATAATAATTTCTAATAAATTTTAACGAAATTTGTAATAGAAATAAAATAAAATTTTGAGCAGTTTAGGTTGATCGTCAAAGAGAAAAAGAGAGAGATACAAATAGATTGATAGTTAGAGAGAAAGAGAAAGAGAGAGAGAGAGAGAGAGAGAGAGAGAGAGAGAGAGAGAGAGAGAGAGAGAGAGAGAACAACTACCGTGGCAAATAAGAAACGGACTGGGCCATCGTCATATTTAAAAAAAAAAAAAAAAATACAGACGTACGGTTATGTAGTAAAATATGTGTCAAAGAGTGAAATATGTAAAAATGTACATTTTTTAAAAATTATGTTTAAAATACCTTGAATCTTGTAAGACTACTTTGAAATCGAAGAAATATTAATGTGGGTGAAATATGTAAAATCAGGAACTTTTTACACCCTTCTTATCGGTTGCATTTGCCCCTCCAGTAGATCTTTTAGATTTTAGACGGACTTTTGACTTTTCTTTGCTATATAAAAGTAAAAATTTAATTTCAAGATTTTAATTTAAAAAAAAAATTACTCAGCGTAGATTAAGGTTTAGAAAAGTTGATAGACGCGATTAATTTTTACAATTGGCCCCGCTGAGCGGAATGTCAGAGTTGACGGGGTGACAGTTTAAAATCCCCCTGGGAGACTAGTTGCATAACTTTTCATGCTGCTCTTCGCCCATGGAAAGCACAGAGTTATAATCGGTGAGATCTGTTCTCTCACTCTCTCTCTCTCTCTCTCTCTCTCTCTCTCTCTCTCTCTCTCTCTCTCCCTCTCGATCTGAGATCATTCTTGTTAACCATTCAAAATATCCGGATTTCAAGGAATGAAATAATGGACGAGGCCAAAGTCAAAGGGGTTAAATATGCAATTAACATTTCTCGCGCTGTACTCTGCTGAAGAGAAGTCTTCACTTTGAAATATTTAATACAAATGCAAATTTGTTTTTCAAATCGAAAAGCATGTTTTCAAATAAAGATCCAATTATCAAATTGTAAATCCATTCTGCACATAGATTTTTTGGATTTGGATTTATATAAGCTCAAAAATTTGTATGTACATAATACACACAAATGCAGAGTTGAGCCTCTCACTTCGAGGGGTTCCCCGGCAATCCCAGTTTTTATGATTTACAATAAACTACCTGCAGGCCTGGAGAATCACCAATCCCGGGTGTGTGTCCTCGGCCTTATCCGTCCAGCTTCCGAAGTTGGGATCAGAGGTCAACAATTGGGCCAATTCCACCCACCGCATGCAGTTCCTACATCCAAACCCATTCACACCATCACTCATTCTTAAATACATTCTTTCCTATTTACGTATAATTCGCTCAGGGTGATGCATTCACGCTAATAAATACATTCACTTTCAACACAAGCTAGGGTAAAAGTATCAGTACTGTATGCAATAAAACAGCCTAGTTTTCTCCACAAATCGGAACAGGGGATCCACTCCTCATATCGGGTGGCATCTATATTTTTCTCTGTATATTTCTTCAACAGGTGGCCCAAAAGTAAGTGTCCGTCTGTCAAAACTCGCATGTCCTAGCATTATTCGGATAAGGATCCATTTAGCACGTACATAAATAGAAATAACATTGACATTTTACGACGATGTCAATTTCATAGAGATTTTATGACTTGTTTTGACGGTTTTCAAGATATTATTTGTGTTTTTGTTTTTATTATCTTAGCATGCGAATCTATTAACACACATTACAATACTCAAAATTCCAAGTACGTCAATATCCTTTCTTTATGAATTATTCCGAGCTTTATGAAGTGCCGCTCATGGCCAGACGACCGACGATTCGACGCCTCGATTTTGAAACAATTTTCCATTTAACATCTTTAATTAATTTTATTAGGTTTCGTGGTCCGCTTGACCAAATAAATTCTTTTCAATTAATTAAGGTTTTGGTTGAGATAAAAAGGTCGTGGGTTCGAATCCTGCTTGTGACACTGACTTTTTTATCTCAACCAAAGTCTTAATTAATTGGGAAAAAAATTAAATTAATTGATTATTCTCGTGGTTGAGATGAAAACCTCAAATCTCGTGTGACTGGCTTTTTAATCTCAACCGAGAGCTTACATAAAAAGAATAATTAATTGAAATAATTAATATGCTCAATTAGGCCACTAAACATAAATTGATTAATATTTAATTATAACCTTTTAGATTTGATTTCTTTTTAAATTTTCGGCTTTAAAAACTGATAAGAACGTTTTGTCACTGTCAGTATAATGAATACTTACCGGTTAAATGGATCCTCAAGGTCTCATGAATACCCACGAACTTGGATTTTTCAATTCATAATTAATGCATAAATTCCAGCGATTTACTTTTTTTTTTTTGAGGATGATCTCAGTGTAAAGAACGTCTATTCGAATGTTAAAATCAAAAAAAATAATTTTTAGTTTAAAAAATGTTTAACTTGTTGGAAATATATTTAGATTGAGTTGATATATTGCATCTTATGTAAAGAAGAACTAAATTGTATATTATATAAACTAATACATATTACGTATAAAAAAGCAATATACATAAAGTAACTATGATAAAATATAATGGCTATGAATGTTTGTTAGTTATTATTTCTTATTCGGCACTGCCTTTTCGGCGAGTACTATTTGTTGTTTCCGTTGCGACACCCATCCCGAGATTCTTGCTGATTGATTGCTATTCTCTTCGTCGGCGTTGCCCGAGCATGCAACAGCTTTGAAAGTTCGATTCAAAATTCTTAAGAGGGCAAACGGCAAACGGCGAGGTGCCGCGCGTCCTTCCTCGGCTCTTCTCCTCGTATGTTTTATACATAAGTCCTTTCGGCTCCGGGTTGAAATTCGGGTTAATTATGAAGTCTTGTGCAACCTGGAACACATTGGAAGAAAAGTGGAATCGATTCAGTTCGGCAACACGCCGGTTTGAAAGAGTTGCAACAATAGGAGATTTTTTTGTCGTAACACAATTTTGCACACTTTGAAAGCTGTAAAAATCGACATTTTACAGATAATAATGTGATATGATCTTAAAAAAACATGATTTAATAATACATAAAACCTTTACTCAAAAATACATATATCACATTAATTAAACTCTAGAATACAACATGTATTTTTTTAACGTATAATCAGTCATATCTTACAAATCTGTCTTTCTACTTTTGAAGATTCATCATCTCTCTCTCTCTCTCTCTCTCTCTCTCTCTCAAATAAAAATATAAATCTCTTTCATTGTATCTAAACATGAAGCATGTAATAAAGCGTGTGGTGTTTGGGGACAGTTAGTTATGATTATTTTGAGATCGTGAGATGATGCGGTCTGGTCTGACGTGGGTTTTAGAAAAATAATTTTTTTTATCGTGGCACGTTTCGATCTTTATTGAGATCATCTTCAGGGCCTGGGATTTATAAATATCGTTTAAATTTTACAAATACATGTAGGATGTGAAAAAATGAATTTATACAATGCTAGAAATTTTAGATTAAAAAAAAAATACAATTCTACAAAATTTTAGATTCAATCAAAGTATTTGTTATTTGAGTGAGTACAAATACTTTGATTGAATCTAAAATTTTCTAGAATTGTATTTTTTTTTTAATCTAAAATTTCTAGCATTGTATAAATTCATTTTTTCACATCCTACATGTATTTGTAAAATTTAAACGATATTTATAAATCCCAGGCCCTGAAGATGATCTCAATAAAGATCGAAACGTGCCACGATAAAAAAAATTATTTTTCTAAAACCCACGTCAGACCAGACCGCATCATCTCACGATCTCCAAATAAGCATGTAATAAAATTCTATTGCATATCTGACGGTAAAAATACAATTGAAAAAAAACGATCAAAAGGAAATCGGCAGAAAAGAGACCTGTACAGCCACAACTTGACACAAGTCGAAAAAATTCTAATAACCGGATTACTTATTTTTTTGACGTATTCTGCTGTATGATGCTATTCTGTAAGTGGACTCCATGTGTCACTTTTGAATTGGCGGGAACGCACTGTCTCCATTTGCGAAAATTGGCGTATCATAGTTCTGTGTTCAGCTTTATAGCATCGGTGTAAGTACTCAGGTAAAATGGCACATTTCCAGTCAGGCCAGTTTTCTCCTTGTTTAGTGAAGGGATTTATGCTGCTCCGGAATAACTTTTAATAACCTTATTGTAATATAAACACTTTAATTTAACACATTTTAATATACTACTCCTAGGCATCGCAACTTCGAGTATTGATACTTTCAAGATTTAGAGTTATTTGAATATTATGTATAATATATATACATATATTTTCTAAATATTTGTAAAAATGACTTTTACATCACGTGGACAAACTGATTCCAAATTCGTTGACAACCAACAAGAATGAAACTGCCGTCAATAATGTCAATAAAGTCTGTCAGTTTTCACCTCTTTCGTTTTAAGTCTTATGGATCCTCTCTTGCACTTTGAAATGGTCAATGAGAAGAAAAGTACGACCCATAGTTCTGGCTCTTCGGATTTCAGTAACAAATCCGGGAAGCATGATTGCTCAGCTTCAAAGTTGGAGGTCATAAATGTTACAGAAAATCCAAATATTGTAAATACTGAATTACCATAATTATATTTTATGCGAAAAATTAAGATGTATGCTATTAAGTGAATATAACAGCATAGTACTAATTTTAGAATTATTTCAGTTTTCAATATTGGTAGTAAACGACCAATTCTTCACTCACGAACACCCTGGATCAAGGTCTTGAAGAAAAAAGTAAATTCAGTTGTTACTGCCAAGCTTTCGACCTATTTAAAGGTCATCCTAAGTTAATGACGTTAATTTCACATTATGAAAAAAAAATTGTTAAATCAATTGTACAAATATGTTTTTTGTAACGGATGCTTGTTTGTTAGGTTTGTATGTTGTGTATTACTACCATAAAGAAATTAATACTCTTACAGTAAGTCATTCATTGACCACCATTATCGTTAGAGCAAACAAACTAACCTAAATTACTGGGAGCCCATATATGCAAGAAAAGTGTCACAACTCAAAAAGCGATAGTTTTTTAGGAGTGGTACAGCTGGATTTTTAAAGCATTGTGTTTTCGCTTAAGTTTTGGACAATCGAAAGACAATATTGATGGATCATGACAGCTTATGTTGTGCATAAATAAAAACAAGTAACCTTCCATCTGTCTCTCCAGTAAAATTTTCTTTTGTTGAGTTGTGTCACTTTTCTTGCGGGTATACGATATCAGAGCAAAGCCGATAAATGGCCCTCGGAGGATCTGAATCTTAGTAGAGATATCATCCTCACGGCATTTGTTTGACACACTCTACACTTCTGCCAAAGCCCGCGTGTAGGGATTCCTTGGCTCTACATAGAGAGCGTGTAGGAATACCACTCGATTTGAGAAATGTGCTTGAGCACGGCAGTGAGTACTTGGTTCCCCTGTTCCGATTTTTGTAGGAAACAGTGCTGTTTTATTGCATGTATAACAAAGATATTTCGTTTTGTATTTCCTTTTGCGCATATTTAGACTGAATACATTTATTAGAGTGAATGTTAGTGTGTTATCTTACACATAGACCCTCAATTAGATTGGTTCTCTCTCTCTCTCTCTCTCTCTTACTATCAATCTATTTATATTTCTCTACCTATCTTTCTTTTACTCTCTCTTTTCTACCTTTTCGTCCCTCTCACACCTATCTATCGTTCTATGATCAACTCTTTTTTTCTTGTTCTCTCTTCCTTTCTATCGCTATGTATCTAAATATATTTCTATCCGTCTACCAGTCGCTCTCTCTTTCCTATTCCTCTTTTTTACTTTTCTCTAGCTATATATATTCTTGACCCTCAGTCCCTATTTCTCCTCTGCTAGATATCTCTATAGAGAAGTGTCATTGCTCTTTATTTTTCCTTCTATCTATCTTTATCTTTCACTGTCTCTATTTATTTTTCTTTAAATTTCTCTATTTCTGCCTATTTAACTACCTATACAAATCTTAAACTGTTTCTCTACCTATCGGTCTTACTAATTTCGTAACTTAATTATTTGATTGTGTAACTTGGTTGATGGCGATAAATGTGGTCTGCCTGGTTTCGCGGATTCGGTCTTTGCTTTGGTCATCTAGTGATGGGCCTGGTAAAATAACACTCAGTCCCACGGATGATGATGGCGAGCAGCCGACTTGACAGTCTAAAACAGCGAGGATAGCCAGAATGTCCTTACTTTTTTTCAACGATTATTTGTTGAATAAACTACTTATTAGACTCTTAACAACAGAAAGTAAATATCAACAGTATGTTGTTGATTCGTAGTATATAATCCCGATAAATAAATAAATAATCATTCGATTAGTTAAACTCCACCGTATTAAAAGAACGAATTTTTTTTTTTATAAACCCATGACCGCTTCTGTGTTAGCTACCTTTTGATCACATAAATCTCTCTGTATTTTCGGTTAACAGTTACGGTCAACTTTTGGTTGTGGTTGGTCTTTTAGATGATGATGACCCGTAAATCCGCAAGTTGTCGCGTCGAAAAAGAAGTCCCCACTGCCAGCGGCTTAAAATGAACAATGATCGCATAGTTACGAAAAGTATTTGACAGTAATTTATCTACCAAAAGCCTCCAGAGGTCGTGCAATCATCGAAACTACAACACATGTCAAGGTTCGATTTTATTGTTGAGGGCATGGAATATAAAATGTTTTCCGACCCTGGCATAAATCATTGAAATCATTGTCCAAAAATAAATAACATCTCTAATTCAGACCATTAATTTTTAAAACAATTTTGCAAATTAAAATCAAATTTTTACTTTCAAAACTACATAGCTCAAAAGAGGAAACGTTTCTTCTTTTTCTAAAAAAAGGTGGGGTGGTGTTTTCTCGTTTATACATTCATTGTTTATCCATAAATTTTCTATTCAACAAATTAATTAATTATTCGGATCTACTACTACTACAATACTACTCCTACTACCAGGTTGTGGATGAATTGATCTTTGGCGGATGATCAATCCTCGTAATTATATAAAACATCAAAATTTAAATGTCTAAAAATCTCATCTCCGTTCTTCTTCTTGCAATTATTTAGATTGGAGATTTTCAATGACGATACCGACTTAACTATGCCGTAAAAACACATCCTCTCCTCCCGGAGCAACCCTGTCGGGATATGAGAGTGGTGGAAAAGGATTCATACTGCTCCTTTCTCTTTTTCTAATCCTGGAGCCAGTCAGCGAGTCTGCGTTGATCGTGTAGTGAATGAGATCTAGCCATGGCACCTCCAGTCGTCTTATTAATGTACGTATATCTAGTTTTTCTATCGGTGTATCATAGACCCAAAATCCATCTCCCAACGTAAATCAATAAATTATTTCATAATTATTCTATAGAATAGTTTTGTAAACTGGAATGCAATTGGCACTAGAAGTTAAATTTAAGGGAAAAATGTTAAAATAATTATTTATATCATTACAATTTTATTTCCATAAAAATTGATTTATAGAAAAATCTATTTTAAATAACGCAGAAATATAGAATTATATATTGAAAAAGCAAAAACAGAAAACAAGCGTCTCGCATTATCTATCGATGCCAATTAATCTAAATGTAACCAAAAATAATCTGTTATTAGTAGTAAGGCTGAAACTAAAAACTAACATTCGAAGAATGAAGAAAATGGTTACTTAGTAGTAAGTAGGTTGACAGTCTGTTTTTCCCATAGAAGAATAAATTTTGCAACAAGTGTTTGTCTATAGCTTGTCGTTTAGTTTTGTAAGGTTTGATTTATATTTACTTAAATGTGTAGGAGCTTATTTGTTTTATTTACTTTGTACATTTACATAAATACATTACCTGTCCACACATGTCGAAACGTCCCATATTTGATTTGTAGTCAGAAGATTTGGAGGATTCTCACTTTATCACAGTTATACAGATTTTGTAAGTTTGACGGATTAATGATTGATCTTTTATTTATAGTCGCTTTGGTTTTTGAACTATTTTGAAAGAGATAGAGATAGAGATAGAGAGAGAGAGAGAGAGAGAGAGAGAGAGAGAGAGAGAGAAGAGAGAAAAGAGAGAAGAGAGAGAAAAGAGAGAGAAGAGAGAAAAGAGAGAGAGAGAGAAGAGATAGATAGAGAGAAATTAACTTCATCCCAATGTGTTATTAAATTCAAAAAGTTTTTTTCCCATAATATATGACTATACAATGATTTATTTATGCCCCTGTATTTAACTACATTAGAATAATGAAACAGTTTAAAATTATACACAAATCTTAATTCTTCAAACCAATGTCAGTATTATCAGAACATTAAACAATTTTTATCTAACAATTTATAATTTATTTATTGAAAATGTAACTTTTTAATTATTTGTTACCTATAACGTAGACAGTGATTTTTTTAAGTTCTTTTTGAAATTTGATGTCGTTTTATTTGATGTTATGTAAATATGTGAATTATGAAGTTGTATACTTTTGTAGATAAATTAATTTTTAATACGTTTTTGTTCAACACTTTGTCATTTTTGGTGTTATTTAGCTCTGTATCGATTTATTTTTTTAAATGAATGAATTAATTTTTTTTTCGAATTTGAGTTAACATTCTATATTTTTTAAATAAATATATTGGTCTTTTGTCATGTATTTTTTTAAACATTGAAAAATATTACAATTTTGTAGCTCTGAATTTTTCACATTTTTATTTTTATTATCATTAGCTCAGGATATATTTTATCTTTTGGGCTCTCGTGTGTGTGTGTGTGTGTGGAGAGAGAGAGCGAGAGAGAGAGAGAGAGAGAACAAAGTACATAAATTAGAAACATAGAGAGGTAAATATGGAGAGAAAGAGAGAGAGAGAACAAAGTACATAAATTAGAAAGATAGAGAGGTAAATATGGAGAGAAAGAGAGAGAGAGAGAGAGAGAGAGAGAGAGAGAGAGAGAGAGAGAGAGAGAATCTTTGCATGTGTTGTGAGTAATGCTTCGGTTCGTTTTCATAAGTCTTTTTGATTAAAATAGTTAGGCCATATTTAGAAATGATTCATTACTTTAACCACAGAGTAACAGCAAACACAAAAAGAGGCAGCGAAAGTCATCATGTTTTTATTTATTTTTTTTGTTTTGTTTAGTTTCATGCATGTGTACGCTGAAGTGTGCAAAACTCGTGGAAAGAATCGGTTTCGAAACGGACTTTTGTTCTCTTGATGCCAGTCGGTTTCTTGTTTCTGGCTTTGTAAAGATCATAAATTTCTTCAAGCGACCTTTGCCCCCTTCGGACTTTCTTTGCATAATTAAAGGTCATGGAGTGACAAAGTTATATAACTATGTTTTAAGTCTACGTTCCGATTGTGTTTGTCTTTTAAATAAGGGGCGAAATTGAATTGTATATATTAAAAAAACAGATCGACAGGGCATTTGTGAATGTTTTTGAACAATGATGGTTGCTACTGGGCTTGACAAAGCTACGGACTTCACTTCGATTCAGACCTCCATGACTTTAAGATTTTACCTAAATTTAATTTCCTTTAAGTTATTATCGGTCAGTTTTTTATTATTGTCATGGGGCGATCTTTATTTATTTTTACGGTCTATTCATTAGTGTTAAGGAAAAGTTTGTAAAATACAAATATATATCTGAAAAATTCGTTTCTCCCATGTGGAAGGCTTGTTAATTTTGGTTTCTGTTGTGACTCTTTTATCTTTTGCTTATGCTATCTTGTAACATCCTTGTAAAATTTGATAATTTAATAAATTGAGTTAATAAAACGCACTGGGAGTAGTAAATTTGGTCAGCGTTCCCACGATATCGTGTGAAAGTGATCGCGACCACGCGAGCTTTATATGCAACAAACCGTCCCAAAAAGGCCTACAAAGGAAGTCCCGAGCTTTTACTTTCCAACTTCGAGATTTATTATTAGCAATTATCAGTGTGGCGGAAAAGAAACTCATTTTCTAACGATGAAATGAATCGTCCCAAGGATTGGCTGACGGTTCCTTTGGTGCACAACGTAATCTTCGTTAACGACTAGTCATCTCGTCACATTCAGCATAAATTCACCGGAAGATAATCCACACATCAAAGAAAGGGTTCACAGTTTCAATTTATTGGAATGTTTGTTTTAGTCCACTTGCCCAGAATTGACATTATCGATATGCTATTCCTAGAAACAGAACGCTAATGAAAACATCTATCCGCGTGAAAATTATAAATAACCCATTGTCTTTTAATAGGTTAAATTTACTCAAGAATATGTTCCACGAGATTTGAAGCTTTTTCTTACAACAAAAACAACAAACGCTTTGGCAAAATGACTAGATACGGAATTGAAATTGGAAGCATGATGTGTATAGTTTCATTCCTAAATACGACACGTGTTTTTAACTATATACAATTTTTTAGTAATAATTAAGAGTATAAAGATAAGTAAGGATTGAATAATTTAAGTGTACGCGTGATCCGAATCCGCCAATTTTCCAAAACAGCCGACAAACCTCAGAAGGCGGCTTAGATAATTCGATAGTTATTTATCCGTGGATCAACAAATTGGTCTCCAGATTGTCAGCTTCTATTAATCCTTGACACGTCTAAGGTGTTCGTTCACAGCCTCCGTCACGTTGGCCAACAGCCATCTTCATCCTTCTTCAGATGGACTTGACCCATTTAAGAAGCCTTCTTCTAATAACGGTCAAACACGCGTTAACAGATAAGCTTTATTGTTTTTATTATTATTTTTAAATATATTTCTTATTAAGAATCAGTGGTGGCATTTCAAATATGAAAAGTGTATGTGGAAAGAATGATTATTTAATTAAATGGTAACACGAAAAAAACAATTTTTTCTACGTAACAATATAATTAAATTTCCAATTTTCATTGTAAAAGACTAATTTTTCAAAGATAATACTATATGGTTACCTATTAACCATCCATCATTATTTATTTTATAACTTTGATTTGAAAATATTGCTATAGTTGTAAAATTTTTAAGACTTTTTTTGATGGTTTTGTTATTGAAATTTCTAACATTGATTATCGTTAGATTATTATAAAATTTTTTACATATGAAAGGATAAATTGGCCGATTACCTTTTACGTTTAGCTTGGCATAAAGGCCAGCCTGTGTGAGAGAATGAACCCAGATTTATTTGTTTATGGTTGGATTAATTGTTTAGAAATAAAAATAATAATCGTGCTGAGTGAGAACCGCTAGGCGTCAATGGTGGGAAGAAAAAATTCATTGCACATTAATTTCACCTCATTATATTTGTAGGAACTCTCACTTTTATATACATTTATATAATACATTCGAACATAGGCACACGTGCTAAAAAACAGAGACTTGGCTGGTGAAACACAAGTATTTGAAAAGTTTCCTAGGTGTTTTCGTTTTAGTGATAAAGGAACACACACACCCCGCCACAACGAATACACATGACTTGTCAAATTCAAATTGTTTTGATTGATTTTTGGGTGTTTTCAATATTGAAAGTTATTAAACATATCATCTCTGTCCAAGAACCGTGCAAGCCGTTATCTTCAGATCTTGGTAAAGTGCATAAGTTATACTTTCCCACGGATGTACGAACGAGTAATTCCAAAACGCGTATGTTTTCAAGAATCCCAGAAATAACATTAACGGTGCGGAAGAGACGCTTTATCATTACAAATCGAAATAACACGTCTAACACAACAATCAAAAGAATCATCGATTAAAAGAAACCATACTGAATCTTTGAATTGCTTCCTTTAAAAATACCTCCCGATTCAGTCTTCGAGAACCAGTAGGACCCTTAATGAGGGAAACTGGAGATTTTATGGATCTAAGTCAGGCTCACAACATTTTAACAAACGATTTAATACTCTGTGTTTAACCCTTTGTTAATTAAACAACCAATTGCCAAGCTCAAACCTTCACCGAAATTTAGATCTTATTCACATAGCTAATTTTCTAAGTCATCTAGATGGGCTTCTCAAAAGACCAACCCAAAAATGCGGGATTCAATGCTCAATAAGGTAAAAGATGACACAAAAACCAATGAAGGATCTAGATCAGGATTTCTATACAAGCCTATAAAATGAGCAGTTAAACTCATTAGATCGATCTTTAAAACTGAAATACATCAGTACTTGAGCTTTAGAAAATCTTAAAACAGGTTACACTGATAAAATGAATCCTCATAAGATCGGATAGCAGCCGTAAAGCATTAACATGAAAAAAATAACATCAAAATTTATAAGTGAATGCATCCAAAATCTCCAAAACCTGGAGAAACAGCTTGATTATATATTGGGTACCATACACAAACGAATGTTGGGTAACGAAAAGAAGAAACACTTGCCAGAAGATCTGCAAGACTAAATACGTTCCCTAAACCTATGGTTGTGATAACAAAAACAAACATAGATCCTCCATCTCAGAATGGATCCAAAAAAAAGGCAAAAAGTGGATAAACTCTAGGGGCACTAGGTGCAGTAAACATATGGTAAAACAAACCTCACCAAGAGTGGCAAAATCACTGCTTCAGTTAGACAGGTCTAAACTCAGAGGAGTGGCAGACTATAATCTTGCAACTGGCATCTGAGAAAACATTTACACAACACGGGTGTATTCAGTGATGACCCTATTTATTAGTTATGAAATGAAGAAACAGCCATCCATATCATCTTCGATTGCGAAGCAACCGCACAATAGAGACATAACCTGGGATACAAAGAAAACCCAGGAAAAGGCATTGTAAAGCCAATGACGTGGTACTTCTTAAATGAAGGATCAAATCGACAGACTAGACTACGGAACGAGGAACATACAATACGAGAAGGCTGCAGTGTTTGAGGAACGACCCCCACGACCTAGTGCCCACATTCATTATCATCAACATCCCGACAATAACCGTCTATAAATTGAATTGATAGCCGCAAAAAGTCATAGGGTCGATTCTGCACATGTGTCACAAGCACTCACAAACCACATACACTCACAAACAGGTACACTAAAATAAAACACCAATAAAACAACACACAATTACAAGAATTTACTAACACAAAAACACAACCTATACTCATACAACACATACATAGGCACCTACAAACTCAAAAAGAATGACCTCCTCATATTTACTTAATAATAATAATAATAATAATAACTACGCCATTATATTTAGTGGTTTATTGACCAAATTATTTCTTTCAATTAATTAATATTTTTATGTAAGGTTTTGGTCGAAAAGAAAAAGTTAGTGTCACGAGCGGGATTCGAACCCGCGACCTTCGGCTCAATACGCCGCTGCTCTAACCACATGACTTCGATGTTGGTGTCCGAGTGGATAGCTCAAGTGGTTAGAGCGTGTTGAGCCGAAGGTCGTGGGTTCGAACCCCGCTCGTGACACTAACTTTCTCATTTCGACCAAAACCTTACACAAAAATATTAATTAATTGAAAGAAATAATTTGGTCAATAGATCACTAAATATAATGGCGTTATTATTATTATTAAATAAATATGAGGAGGTCATTCTTTTTGAGTTTCTAGGTGCCTGGGTAAGTATATGTCGTCGAAGGTCGTGGGTTCGAACCCCGCTCGTGACACTAAATTTTTCATTTCGACCAAAACCTTTCATAATAATAACAATAATAAGTTTATTGCACTAACACATGAAAAAATGTAAACAATTTAAACAAGAAAATAGACTTAATTCCGCAAAGTGACCGTCAGCGTATTTAATTATAATGTTAATTATCACGATTGTATAATTATAAATTGTTAAATATGCAATTCATTTTTAAAGTTACAAAATCAATCTTCAAAAGCACCAACTTAAAGTAGCCTCAATCATTGTTATAATTGAACAATTGCTTAACCAATTAATTTCTGATCATGGTTTTATTGTTATTAATTTTTATATATTTTTTATTAAAACCAATCGAAACACTCCCCTTCAATCGCCCATGAAATATCTCGAGCGGCACATCGATCAACATTTTTAGACTGCAAGCTTATTGACAAATATTGACATGGGGCAAAGTTAATTATGTGAGAAAAGATCCACGGGCGTCCTTCTTGGAACTCGCGAAACAAAAATGAATCTGACCTAGTCACGTAGTTCTCTGAACCTATTTACTGCACGAAGCTATAAATAATAAAAAAGTAATTACGAACAAACGATCTGAGGTGAAAGTTTATCGACTTTAAACCACAAATGATCCTTTTAAAACCGTCCGGTAGAATTTGTGCGTTTTTAAAACTTGTGAACATGGGTTTACCTTTGATACAATTTTATACAAGTACAATACAATAAATTAAGTTTCTTAAATTGTCCATAATTATTGTGACACACATTTACAAAAATACATACAAGAAATTTATTTATTATTGGATTGCCATGAAAGTCAAACGAAAAAGTGTATTTTTCCAGGCCAAGACAAGATATAATTGAAAAGAAGTAAGTGATAAGTAATAATTATAGTAATAAGCATGCACAATTTCATTGAATGAATTCTCTTGAGCAAAAAGGTCATTCGTAGGACAGATCTTAAGCGAAATGGCCCGGGTACTCATGGGATGCCACCGTCACAGGGAACAGGAAGAGGAATTTGAGGAAGTGATGGGTGTTATTTTAGATGACAAGGTTTCATAATGATGACATGCGTAACCCAGAATTGTCACAGTTGTTTGAGAGAAAAATCTATGGAAGAGAAACTAGCCTCAACTACACTGGATTTAAAATTATGATAAATTCTTTATTTTTGGATAAAGCCGTCTTTTGACTAGGAAAAAAAGCAAACAAAACCAAAAAGATATTTTTTTAAAAAAATTATCATTCCCTTGAATTTTCGGCAATTAAACATTCCTTTTTTTAAAAATATTAATTAAAAATAAATACAAAATTTTTACATAAAAAAGCATAAATTACAGATGGAAAACGGTCTATATTTTTTAAATGAAATTATACATAATGTAAAATTTAAAATTTTTATTAAAAAAATGACGTAAGCTTTATAATAAAAAGTCCTAAAATATTAACATCCTTTGTTATACTTATGGTTTTTAAAAATGTAGACGCTGATAATGGGTGTAACTTTCCGAAATGTCCAAAAAATTTAAAGCAAAAATAAAGCAGGAAAACCACAAGAAAAAGTAAAAAAAAAAAAAAACACAAATTGGCAAAAGTTATATTTTTACATGATGAATACATATTAGCTTGATAGTATCCGATCATACTGATATGCCTAACTAGTTTTGCCTTTTTGGCGTGTGTTAGAATTTGGTAATTGCCAGTGGTTGGTCTGTGCGCCACCACGCCTGTATGTCCTTTTTTTGTAATTTTCAGTTATTGGCCACAGTGCCAGCATATCTCAAACCTCACCAAAATCTTTCAAAATTATATTGTTATAATTAAAATTATATATTGGTCTGTATTAACTGTTTTGTCAAAACCAAGCTAGCAAATCAAAACAGTTAATTTTTATGGTAAAGCGTTCATAATAAATTTGTAGTACAAATTGAAATCCGTACTTAAAAACGAATGTTAGAGAAAATTTTGAGCCAAAAATTTTAAAACAATTCACTAACATATTAAATCCAATTATATCATATAATAAAATTTAATCTAAGACGTTCGTTTAAAGGAAAGAATATTCAGTGGTTCGTCCGTCTTTTACCACGTGTAAATGTCCTTTTTATGTTTTTATTGGTTCCAATTGTTGGCACATATAAGCGCGATTCGAGACCTCCTCACGAAAATGTTCCACTATTATTTTAGAAACAGTTTTGTCAAAATCAATCAATTTTGATCCGGGCGATATCATGTGTAATTCTTTTTCTGGAATGGGGGACATTATGTTTGGAAAACAGACAAAACCAACTAGAAAAGGTGTATCAGAATGGCGTGAAACAATCAACAGGTTCATCATATTTTAGATCTTACTAAAATGAGATTATTGATTGATCATTAAATCAAATGACTTTGGGCAATAAAATTAAATTTTGTTGTTATCGATCATTTTGGTCTGCCACTCAACGCTGGTTAAGTCTGTTAAGGTACGTTTACATCTGACAGTTATTGCATGATGTTTTTGTCAGCCAGAAATCGTGGCTAATATAAACAGTGAAGAATTTGTCAGAAAAAAATATTTCAACCACCGTATTTATTAAATTCACTAATTTCGTGGTCCGCTTGACCAATTAATAGTTACAATTAATTAAGGTTTTTAGTTGAGATGAAAAAAAGTTAATGGCACGAGCGGGATTCGAACCCACGATCTTCGGCTAGATACGCCGCTGCTCTACCACTTGAGCTATCGTGGTATAAGGTGGGGTTGAGATAGGAAGTTGATGTCTGAGTGGATCGAAGTCACGATAGCTCAAGTGGTAGAGCAGCGGCGTATCTAGCCGAAGATCGTGGGTTCGAATCCCGCTCGTGCCATTAACTTTTTTTCATCTCAATTAAAAACCTTAATTAATTGTCACCGTATTTATGTTGACACTTCTATACCAATAGATGTAAACACCGGCTAGTTTCGGGTTCAACCTCGTTTGACCCTTGTCGCAAAAGTTGGCCATTCGTCTACTTTTCTGCCATTACAATAAGTGTAGCGTAAACATGAATGACAAAAAAGAGTGGTTTAAGTGTAAAATTTAAATCTATAAAAAAAATTAAAATTATAATTTTTATTTAATAGTAGTACCTACCTACCAGATGCTAAAAATCGCAAAGTTACAGCAAGTCGTTCTATTACACTAATGGCTTTTCTGAATTTGGTATCTTGCTTTGAAATAACAGAACCAATTTTACAAGCGTGCTTTTCAAAATCAACAGATTTCATTGTTCAAAAATTCGAAAACTGAACTGGATCCTCAATACTGAGCTCAGACATTAATTGATTGTAGGCACAGACTTTAGCAAGTCTCAAAACCAAACCCGAACCCATACAGAACGTTTATTCTTCCTAAATTCATTAGATTTCGTGGCCCGATTGACCAAATAACATCTTTCAATTAATTAATCTTTATGTAAGGTATTGGTTGAGATAAAAAAAGTCAGCGTCACGAACGGGATTCGAACCCACGATCTTCGGCTAAGGCACTGCTCTACCACTTGAGCTATCGTGACTTCGATCCACTCGGACACCAACTTCCCATCTCAACTCCACCTTTTTGAATTTTCCCTCCTTTTTGCCATTTTCATTTTTCGATAATTACTCAGACCACAATTTTGCGTTTCGAAGATTCCATCGTGTCAAGTTAAAATAAACTGTGTGCAGAATGAAAGAGCATCTATCATCATATCACATCTCATATCTCATTCATGTTGATGTTGAATAAATCCCAGGCCCTGAAGATGATCTCAATAAAGATAAGAAACGTTGGCACGTTAAAGAAAATGTTTTTGTAAAACCTATGTCACACCAGACCGCATCTCACGATCTCCGAATATTGACTAACGGTCACTAAACACCACACATTATTAACAACAAAATTTAAAAGATCTGCTAAATCAATTTTTTTATTTACAAATCTTTAAACTATGTCTCCAATTCCTGTCCAATATAGATGTCATCAAATCAATATCAAGCTTGATTGAACGAAATGTCTAAAGGTAACATCTGATACTTTTGTCCGGAAATGTATGTCGAGTGTCAGAGAGAAAATCCCGTTGACTGTTTACATACTGATAGTCATGGATGTGTATACGACAGTTCTCAAAATGCGAAACTCGGAATAAATTTGCGGCCCAGTTACATACAGGATAGATTTTTGTGTACTCTTGTGTCCTGTGTACTTGTAATAACTTTTAAATTTTGTTGTTAATAATGTGTGGTGTTTAGTGACCGTTAGTCAATATTCGGAGATCGTGAGATGCGTGACATAAGTTTTACAAAAACATTTTCTTTAACGTGCCAACGTTTCGATCTTTATTGAGATCATCTTCAGGGCCTGGGATTTATAAACATTGTTTAAATTTGTTGGATGTGAAAAAATGAATTTATACAATGTTAGAAATTTTAGATTTAAAAAAAAATGAATTTATACAATGCTAGAAAATTTTAGATAAAAAATTTATACAATGCTAGAATTTTTTTTAAATCTAAAATTTTCTAGTATTGTATAAATTCATTTTTTTTAATCTAAAATTTCAAGCATTGTATAAATTCATTTTTTCACATTCTAAATGTATTTGTAAAATTTAAACAATGTTTATAAATCCCAGGCCCTGAAGATGATCTCAATAAAGGTCGAAACGTTGGCTCGATAAAGAAAATGTTTTTGTAAAACCTACGTCACACCAGACCGCATCTCACAATTTCCGAATAATCATTTATTAATAATTACTACTTTGTTTCATTTTATAAAAAATATTATGTTGGATTCAAATTGGCATGGACGGAATTTTTTAAAAAGCTCCAAAGACAATAACCCATTCCACCCGTTTATGTTAGTTTATGTGTATTGTCAGTTGTTTTCTTTTTTTCTACGTGGTTCCATGATTTGTATACAACAGTTTTTTTACACTTCTAGGGTTAATGTTAATCCTGTTACGATTAAAGTTAATTGTGCGAATGAGGATGTTATTACAAAGAAAGCATTTAATGTTTTAACCGTTTCGCTTCCTCCATGGATGTTACCGGCGAGTTGTTGAAACTTGCGTAACTTGCCCGACTACGCGTGACCGATTATCAAAATAATCACGCTCAACGAAGTTGAACAGGCCAGGTGGGGTTTGTACATCTGCACCGCACGACGAAAAAGAAGGGAAGCATCTGAAAAGAACCCTGGTTCATAAAGTTCACCCGATCCCCTCTGACTGACATCACGCAACCGGAGCCTATTTAGCATAATATGACTTGGCACAACCTTGGAAAATAAACTGCAATGTCGAAATTTTCTAAAGAGTGAATGCATCCCGTTTATATAAAATAAACACTATTGAATTTATAGAGAAATTTTGAGATGAAATGGACACTAAAACAGACTTTTAAAATTTTTCTTATGGCTAATAAAATATCGATTCGTTGACATTCAAAGATTAAAAATATGAATTGTAATGGTACTTACTAAAACAAATATAATAAGCTTTTGCAGCTTTTACATTTACTTTTTATCTCCACTTCTCTTAATACCGGCAAGAGAAAGCTGAGGGAATGCACATAAAACATCCTTGCTATGGTGAAACGGGTAAAAACCAATCACCCGATAAAAAAGTAGTATAATTTATTCCTTAATGTAGCCTCTTATCGGACACAATGGACGAAAGTTTAAGTCCTTATGACCCCAAAAGGAAAAAACGTCTGTTATTCATATGATAAATGTGTATATGATAAATAAAAGATATATATTGTGAGAAACTAGCCAACGATGATACCCAATGTGAGAGATTAAGGGGTGAGACGGTCTCAAAGCCATCCTCGTTCGACGAGGAAGGTTTTCGGGGTGGAATAGTATAGACGGACCTTGAGCAATAAGGTTAGCATGGATCGAAATTTTGGAAGGTACGTTAAGATCTGAGGGCGGTTCAATTCGTTGACGGAAAGGATATTCAGGTCAATGTGGATAGCGGGGTTAGTGTTATGACACTAATGACCTGACCTTTGATTGGTAGGATTATATACTGAACAGTTTGTTAGAAAGCCCCACAGATCCATTCCGAGTGTCGAGGTAATCGAAGCAAGGTTTTGTACAGTCTTTTCAGATTTATCATATTTTGGTCCTAATAGTTTTCGTAACTGTCCAAATCTTCTGCTAAGTCTTGTTTGAGAATTCCACCCCAGCATTCCAAGTCTGCTGACTGTACTAATTATCTAATTTGAGTTGATGTCGATAGATCGTTGATTTGTTTATGAAGTTGATATAGTATTTCCCACCACTTCATCAAATTATGGATGATTTTCTAGCTTCAGGCTTTTTATTAGTCTCCATAGTTTTGATAATAGAATGTTTGCTGAATTGACCAATAGCTTCTCTTTGTTAGTAAATATAAATGTTCCTAATAAGATTGACATAAAATACATTATATTTAGTAGTCTATGGACCCAAATTACTTCCTTCGATTAATTAATCTTTTAATAAGGTTTTGGTTGAAATGAAAAAGTTAGTGTCACGGGCGGAATTCGAACCCACGACCTTCTGCTCAATACGCCGCTGCTCTAACCACTTGAGCTATCGTGACTTCATCGGATGAGTCACAACAGCTCAAGTGGTTAGAATAGTGGTGTATTGAGCCGAAGGTCGTGGGTTCGAATCCCGCCCGCGACACTAACTTTTTCATTTCGACACCTTACATAAAAAGATTAATTATATAAAATGTCTGCTTTCTCCCTTTTCTTGGCAGAAACTACTTATGGTATTTTCTGCTAAGTTGGTCGGTATCTCTTTGTTGGTGATTCACAGAGGAAAAAATATCAATAGAAATGTATGTTTTTTTGCGGGGGGGTTGGAAAAGAATTTTAGAAATCCTTTCCTCCACTGCAATCTACTTGAAAAGTGCTCTTTTTCCGATAAGGCTTTCCTCGGTGCCTCTTCGCGCAGTTTTTTGGTGTGAAAATTGTCTCCGAAGGGGCTGTACCGTAACAGGACTAATGCTTCACATTCCCAAAGCATGTGTGCCGATGTCCTAAGGTCGTTCCTAACATATTCGGCATATTTCTGTCTACTTTGTCCATCTTCTTTAGGTGATAGAGGCCTATGATTTTCCTCAAATCCTTCCTTCAAAGAGAGCGGAGTTATTTTACCTTCCTTTTTGAGAGATTTGTAAATCTCTTAGCTTGTCTCGTACCTGGTGCTTTTTGTCCATTGAGTGCGATTTTCTTTCTCAAGTAATTTTTTTCGGTTCCAATTTCCAAGCACACACACACCTATGTATCTAATTGTGGTTCTATTCTCTCGAAGAGAGAGGGCTGCCACGTCTATGGTTTGTTCGTCAGGCTGTTCATTTCCTTCTATACCCTCACGTCCCGGAACCAACTTTAGAGTGATCTTGTGTTTTTCTCGTCACTAGGCAATTTAGGCACTCCAGACAAGTTTAGAGCTGAAATCATATTCCTTGCCTGACTGTGGTATGTAAATCTGCGTACCTTTCAGGTTTTTATTGTGTACAGAGTCGTATTGCATGGACCTCAGTTTGTAGAATTGTTGGTATAGTCCAAGAAGTTACTCCCTGTTCCATCTTTCATCCATCTGTGTTTTAAGTTTTAGATGGATCGACGTTTTTACTCAGGAATTATCTGGATCACCGTATGGTTTTGACGATAAAGCAAATTCAATTGACACTGCCAAGTTTTCACCTACTGTGAACTCAGTCCTTGGAAATGTTTGGGGAAAAATTGAAATTGTCTATTAAAAACCTAATTATGTCAAGTTGTAAACATATTTAAGATTGTTTTGCTTGATCAATCTGCGTACAGGGCCCCTCCTCAAACTTGGGTCTACCTATCTTCCAAAAGCCTTTATTATCTATGACCATTTGTGTTTTTCTTTCATTTTGTCACGTACCGTTATAGCCAAAATTCTCTCTAGAATTTTGTGGTGGTTCCTTTTTACATTTGGTTGTTCCTTCTATCTCACGAGTCTATTGGCACTCTCGAAAGCCACCTTTTACGCGTAAATATGTAAGGAGGTCGAGCACTGTTTCCATCGCTGTAGTGGGACATGCAAAGGAATGGGTTGGATGTGTTTTAGTTTGCTGATGTGCAAATTTTGGAATGATGTAGGGTCATTTTTAGTTTTACAAATATTTTATAATGATCAAGGAAGAATAGATATTTGTTATGATTGTCGGAAACATTTTACGGATGAGATCATTACAAGGATAAACGAACTTGTGCCAACTCATGGGAGGAAACAAAACGTTCAAAAGTGAAATTCCTTCTTGTTGCAAAACATATGAGTTTTCAAGCAGAATTTTTTTTTCTCATAAATTAGTTACGCAATTGTACTCGAATCGTACAGTTCATGAAAGAAGCAATACCGAAGTTTGCCGACATTAATGATGTTTGATCGTGAGCGATGGGACCTTTGTTGACCTTCCAGCGTTTCCCAAATGTCACAAAGGTCGGATTGTTGACTTTTTTGATTTTTATGTTTTGCCGAATAATTTCGACTTTGGCGTGTCTAACTGCCTGGGACTTTAGAGATCACGTTGTTGTTCTGTTTCACTCACGGAGTTGCGACATTTTTTTCCTTTTCCCAATTTGACTCCGACAACAGCGAAAGGAAAGGGAGCTTCCGATTTCCACCTCGGTAATTACAAGATCGTGCCGGCTGACTAACAGCCGACCTATTCTTCGAATCGCCGTTCTTTTACTCGAAAGATGGTGTAGCGCGACTCAAACCACGAGCCAGCAAAATTAATTGTGAATCGACCACCTTTCTCTCCACCCTACGAAGGACTCTTCAAGATTTTAACCAGGTCGGAGAAAACTTACACCTTGGAAGAACGGTTACTATTTCTGTGGGTCGTATAAGGGGTGCCACGAACTTCATGCGGACTCCTCCCCTAACAGCAGGACCGAATTTGTTTATCCAAGTTCGCAAAAATCGAAAGAACTGCTCCAGCATTTCCGACAACCACTCTCATCAAGTCCTTTTAAGACGGCATTTCCAGCAGCCACCAACCTCGGACGTGGAGTACCCGGCTAAATTCCTCTCTTGAAAAGGGGAGAGTACTGGAGCGCCACTCTATAACGCTACTTGTCCACTAGACAGAGCATCTATTTCACCTCCTATACAGGAGGCTGGCGATAAGTGTCGAAAATTTCAGTAGGTGTTTCTACTCACCATATGCATAAAAAAACTTCCTATAATCCCCTGTCAAAATCTCAACGGTAAAGAAGTAATTTCAGGATTTGGGTGTTTTTTAATTTTTCGACTTAGGTCCACTAAATTGCTTATAAACTTCAGATTACTGACTGTAGAAAAATCTGGTTTGTGCTACCTGAAGGAAAGTCAAATTTGCTGTAAGGAAACCTATTTACATTGATGAAAAAATTCTGCACGAAAAATTCAGAAAAAACAAAAATACTGAAATTTGGAAATTTTTAAAAATGTTGGATTAGTTAGTTAATAACTACAAACTCCTGGAGCTTTGCAAATTCCCTGAAAAGTTCTCCATTCAATTAGCTTCCAGCGGTATACCCACCTTTTTGGATTGCGCTCCTGGAAGGCAATAAGATTTTGCATTTTGTGGGAAAAAATTGGTGTCGATGAAGGGGGGATACGTTCAATTTTTTCAGGAAAAAATATACCCCTGTATACTCACCTTTTTGGATTGCGCTCCTGGAAGGTAAAAAGATTTTGTATTTTGTTGAAAAAACGAAGAAAGAGGGAATCAGTGAATTTATGAAGATGAGGAAATTTTTGCATTCTATACCTTGGTGTTTCACTATGGAGATACCTTCCGTCGGGAAGGATTGTACCGTAACCATTTTAAGAGGGTGATTGATGTTGATGAGGAAAAAATCAACTCACTGCTGGTGGTCATTTCGTTCCAAACTTTGCACCCTTGTAAAGAGTAAAAGAACCAGTTTCACTCAGCCTCTGATGAAGCCATTGGAAGGTGTGATCTACTGGAACGTTCAATGTGGAAAACGAGCTTGGTATTCTCCCCTTGCAGCAGTAGCATTACCGTTGCAGCAACTGTAAATGAAGCAGCATGTAAATGCAAGATGTGCATTAGGAAACAATGACATAATTTATATCACCAACCTGTCAGCCGATAACATAAAGCAAACTGATTGAATTGAACATTAAAGAACTGACACGAAATTCAAAAGCCAGACGGATTTTCTGAAAAAATTGAACGTATCCCCCTTCATCGACACCAATTTTTTCCCACAAAATGCAAAATCTTATTGCCTTCCAGGAGCGCAATCCAAAAAGGTGGGTATACCGCTGGAAGCTAATTGAATGGAGAACTTTTCAGGGAATTTGCAAAGCTCCAGGAGTTTGTAGTTATTAACTAACCAATCCAACGTTTTTAAAAAATTCCAAATTTCAACATTGTCGTTTTTTCTGAATTTTTCGTGCAGAATTTTTTCATCAATTCTGTAATATAAATAGGTTTCCTTACAGCAAATTTAATTTTCTTTCAGGTGGCGTAAACCAGATTTTTCTACAGTCAGTAATTCTAAAGTTTATAAGCAATTTAGTGGATCTAAGTCGAAAAATTAAAAAAACACCCAAAACCTGAAATTACTTCTTTACCGTTGAGATTTGGACAGGGGTTTAGGAAGTTTTTGATGCCTTTTTGATAAGATGAGTATAAATTCCTGAAATTTTCGACACTTATCGCCAGTCACCCTGTATGTCTACCAAATATTCAATTTTATTTCGAACTGGAAAACAAATTATCTATCAGACAGTTAGGTTTACGATGTACCAGTGTAATTGTTAGTGATTAAACATTACTTTGTTCATTTAATTTGTATGCAAATTATTTGTGTAGTTAAACCTACAATGGCAAGTTCAAGGACGTTCTAGAATTGAAAGTAACGAACCGAATTAAGAGATCGCCTTCATATCTGTTTTCCGTCTTGTCATATCCTTGGCCTTAGGAATTGGAATCTTCACGACTCACCGATTATCATTTCTTTTGCCTAAAAATTGGAAATATCATTAGCGTCATAAATTAAATCTGTCAAGTTCATGTTTCATTGTTAACGTATAACAGATTAATTAATAAAATTAATAAAAATTTTTAATGTTTCCTGAGTGTTTGTTCTCAATTTCACGAGCGGAACAGCCCTTGATTTACAATGACAGATCTCTTTCAACACATGACCGGCATCGAAAATAAATAATTGGTGTAAATTGAAAAACCGTATTGTATAAGGAAAGGAAGTGGTCTCACCTTCTCGTGAGAAGATTCGTCTTCCTCGTATCGTGTCTCTCCTTTTACTTCTTTCACTGTTTCCCACCTACAGACAAGAAAGTACCTTAGAAAGTGTTTTACCCATATTACGTGACAAGTCTCCTTTTATTAAGTGATGCAACTGGCGAACTACAGGGTTTTTTCATGAGGTCTGTATCTAGATTTAATAATGATTGATAAGGAAGAATATTTTATCTGAACAATTGACCGTTACAACAAAGGCCAATAAACCTGTGATTTCTTTCTTCAGTAGTTACATTTACTACAACCTACTGAAATTGATTAAGTAATAAGTCCTGACTGAATAAGTAATGAGCCATATTTGTTTAAGGCTTGTCTCAAAGTTCACAATTCCTAGCTGAGTGGTGTGTTCCGAAACAGGTCGGCAAAAAGACCAAGATGGCAAGGATAGGCAGACCAAAATGATCGTCAAAGAGGATATCAATCAATAATTATATCATTTTAAAATAATGTAATCAACTATCGGCAAATAAGTAAATGTTTACATTTATCGAAAATTTTTTACGATTATATATCGAAAAAAGTGACAAACTCACACCACATTTCAATGATATCATATCCGATGAACAACATGGCTTCACCAAACATAAATCCACTTTAAGTAATTTACTATATATATCGTTATATCGTTCTAATATGATGTTCTATATGCTTTTGAAGACCACAAGCAAGTGCACGTGGTACATGCAGACTTCTCAAAAAGCTTTTGGCTAATATTTTACTCCAAAAGTTAAATGCAATGTTCATGGCCAATTAAGGAATTGGAAAAGCAGTTGATTAAATAATAGCATCTTATCATTAATTTTATCATCATTATCATTATGATCATCAGTATCGTTATCATTAATGATACGCCATCCAATTCCATCGTGGTCACATCTGGTGTTCCGCAAGGAGGACATTTCTCACCTATATTATTTAATATATTCACTAATTTCGAGGTCCGCTTGACCAATTAATATCTTTCAATTAATTAAGGTTTTTAGTTGAGATAAAAAAGTCAGTGCCACGAGCGGGATTCGAACCCACGAGGCTAGATACGCCGCTGCTCTACCACTTGAGCTATCGTGACCTCGATCCACTCGGACACCAACTCTCCATCTGAACCCACCTTTTGAATTTTCCATCCTTTTTGCCATTTTTCAAATGTCGTGTAATCTATTTGATTCTGATTAATGAAATGGCCACGGAGAGCTTTAGTGAAGGTATACTTTCATGTTAACTTATTAAATTTACTATTTTTGTGGTCCGCTTGACCAATTAATATCTTTCAATTAATTTAGGTTTTTAGTTGAGATAAATATTATTTAATATATTTATAAATGACATTAAATCATGTTTTAAAAATTGTAAATTTAAACTGTTTGCAGATGACCTTAAATTTGCCAGAACCGTAGATTGTGCAACCGACTGTGATATTATCAAAACAGAATCAAATAACTTAGTGGCGTGGTGCTCAGTAAACTGCCTATAATTTAATATTAAAAAAAAATGTAACTTAATACGCTTCCATTGTATTCGATGCCCTCTAATCTGTGGTTATAAGATCTGTGATATTAAACTTACTTCACTAGACTCCATAAAGGACCTAGGGGTAATTTTTGATTCCAAGTTAACGTTCCTTGAACATATGGAATATATAAAAAACAAAAGTCTAAAAATGCTAGGTTTCGTTAAGCATAATGTAACTAATATAAATAACATGTCATTAAAAATCTATATTTCGCTTTGGTCAAGTCCCACTTAGAGTATAACTCACCTGTTTGGTCACCCCACTACAGTAATCATGTATACACTTTAGAAAAAGTGCAAAACAAATTTTTAAGTTTTTGTGGACTACAAATACGCCTCGAACCAGATAGCCAAACTATTCAACTGAGATCAGAATTAGGTATAAATTCTCTAGAGTCTAGAAGATCAATGACTGATGCTCTAATATTGTTCAAAATAATTTACAATATAATTAAATACCCTCTCTATTACAAGAGATAAAATTTCATGTACCTGCCTACAGAAATAGACAAACAGGGTTGTTTTATATAGCATAAAAACAATTATATGAAAAATGCTTTATTTGGAAAGGGCTTATAAAACACTCAACTGTGCAAACGACTAACTAGATATATTTTACCAGTCATAAAACTGTTATAAAAAAGAATTATTGTCACTTCAAAACCACTGAAGGAAAACATGTATATTCAGGTCTGATTATACTATCATATTTATATAAATATTTATAATGTATTTGTTATATTTGTAAATGCCTCTATTATGATTGTAATGTATACATACTGTATAAATGGAAATATTTTCCGTAAATAAAGATATTTTGGTGAGATCTAAAGGAACCTGAAGTTTTTCGGAGGATCTACGGAAGAGGTCAACACAGAGAAAAAAACATCCTTTCAGTTTTCGCCGAGCTTTCGACAGTTTTTATACTGCCATCTTCAGGCCCTGTTTTATTATCATATAAAAAATAAATTATATGATACTTTATATGATAATAAAACAGGCCCTGAAGATGTCAGTATAAAAACTGTCGAAACTGAAAGGAAGTTTTTTTTCTCTGTGTTGACCTCTTCCGTAGATCCTCCGAAAAACTTCATGTTTCCAGCAGGTCGATAACCCAGCTCATCTAAAGGAACCCGTCGATCGTCTCAGGCCACTCTTTATCGGTTTTTTTACCGACTCTATTTTCCCTCTTTATCATGTATGTGTAAAACTGTGGACAACACTAATTCCGCACAACGATGCTTAGTTTTTTTGGTTAAGTTTTCTCTAGTGTGAAAACGTTTTGAGAATGTAAATAAATACTATAAAAACCCATTTGGTTTATGTGAGGAACATTATATTTGTTTACATACATATAACGATGAATAAAGATTAAGATTAATTATTCTTTTTATCTAAAGTTTTTCGTTGAGATGAAAAAGAATGATTAATTGGAACAATTAATCTTAATCTTTATTCATCGTTATAAAATGTATGTAAACAAATATAATGTTCCTCACCTAAACAAAAGGTTTTTATAGTATTTATTTACATTCTGGTAATAAATAATAATTATTATAAATAATAATAATTATGACCACTAAGCAAATATGAATTAAGGTTAATTTAATAAAAACAATTTAAAGATTAATTTAGTTAATGACTAAGGTTCATTAAAATAATTATCAATCTAATCGTCTAACAGACCTTATATTAGGCGATGATATTAGGCAGAACAAAATGATCGATAACAACCAAATTTAATTTTACTGCTGTTGTAACTAAAATACCTTTCAAGCCATTCTGGTCGGCCTTTTATCCCTGATTTTGTCGAGAATTTTTCCAAATGTAAGACCCTCACATAAAGGGACTTGCGCACATGGTAACGCACTGACTGTACAGTATATCACTCACAGATAAATTCGGAAAAAATAATAGTGGAACATTTTCCTGAGGAGGTCTGGAAACGTGAGCGCTTGGACACAGTCGCCTAACAATATAAAAAGGACATTCATACGAAACGCACAGACCAACCATTGAATATTCTTACGCTTAAACGCACGCTTAGATCAAATTTTATTGTGTAATTGGTTATAATTTCAAACGTTTGACTTTAAATATTAATTTTTTTTTTTTTAATTTTTATTGGCCTTATGATCTTTGCATATTAGCCATGACGAATTCTTATATATGTTGTTCAAATTGGGGGTTATCGGGAAAAAAGGGCCAGAGGCGACGGTGGGAATCGAACCCACGACCGCGGCGTGAGAGTCTCTCATGCTAACCACTCGGCTACCGCGGTCCCCTAAATATGAATTTTAATTTTTATTATCAATTTGTTATCAACACTTTACCACAAATAAATGTAACGGCCAATTTACAGGTTCATCATCTTTCAGACCATAGGATGAATCTCACAATTTATTGTTTTAATACTGTATAAAGCTTTAAAATTGATTTCCCAAAACTTTAAAAAATACTTGAGAGGTAGAAAATCAACTAAGCTAACAAGTTGTTTTCTTTTATACATATTATGCTTGACTAAAGGCACTCTCAATACGACACGCAAGGATGGCACAATTACACAGAAGACAAACACTTTGAGCCCTGAAGATGATCTCAATAAAGATCGAAACGTTGGCACGATAAAGAAAATGTTTTTCTGAAACCTACATCACACCCGATCGCATCTCACGATATCTGAATAACTTGACTAAAGAAATCAATTTATTATGCAAAATCCTTAATCCATCTTTAATTCTCATTTCATGGCATGTGACCTCCGGGTGCAGCGTTAGAGTGTTAGCGTTGTGACTGTGTGAAAATTTTTTTTAATCACATTTGTAGTATGTATGAATATGTATGTAAAATCATTAATTTATTTTTTAATAAGTTCTTTTTGATATTTTTGCAAACGGTAAATCCAAATTTAAACGTACAAAATAAACAAAATATTTACATATTTATTATGCTCTTAATTAGTTAGCTTTGACCTTTGCTCAAAATTTAGGCGGATATGAATGCTGTAAGTTAGTTTTAATTTTGTATTTCCAAGCGAATCGATAAAATAAATAATCATTGTTATAAACTTTAATTTATTTTGAATTTTGGTTTCAGATGGGGACTGCTTATAACAGGAGGTGGATCGACTCAAGTGCCTTTGGAGGATCTCACCGCTTTTGTAAATCAGGCTCACGAAGCGATGAGCCAGAGGTTTCACAGTTTCGAACCGAATCTGCATAACAACGGTGAGTTGGATATTAAACCCGGAATATGGAAAAGTCCAGAAATGGATAGAAGAAGAAAAAAGTATTTTATCGAAAGTATAACCACTTATTTGTTTTCAGTGTAATTCATTCTCTGGATTTTGTTGTCATGGCTTTTGATTTCGTTTTTGAGTTTTGAGATCATAAGCCCAAGCAAATACCTATTAGATGACTTGGGACTTGAGGGTTTACTTTTTTTGGTTGTGTAACGATCATTCGGTGTTATTTTGTAGTGTTTGTTTCTGCAAATATAATTTTCTTAGACGGTACCCTTTTAGATTGCTATACTGGTTTTGAGTAATGACCTTTTATCTGTAAATATCATCCGTGCTTGTGTGAATTCTTGCTAATTCTTCGTGAGGTTCGAATTGAACCTTGTGCCATCATACCACTCCTCAAAGAATATTCTTTTGAAATATTTTGAAGTTTCATCTCAAATTCATACAAATTGGCCAACAAGATTTACAGCAAGAAAAGAAAATAGCATCAACTATGCCGTAATAAAAATAAAATAACAAACTAGTATCACAAAATTCTAACACGCGCTTAAATGGAAAAAATCCCAACCTTAGAGAAAACAATGAAAATCATGGCACATAACCAACAAAAAATATTTAAAAACAAAAGAACGTACTACAACAGGGAAACTTTGAAACCATACAAAAGTACAAAAATAACAAAACCAGAAATTTCGCATTATTACAATAAACCGGAACAATTTAAAAGGTTCGTAAATAACGAAAAATTGACACTTAAAAACCTACATTCAATAATAGAAAACTAATCAACACTCAATTTTTTTCTGTACCTACTTCGAACGTCCCCGTTCTCGCTCAACTTGTCCCACAAACACTTTTAGGCATTTAAGATTGGTCTGTGCTGTTTCATTTATGTAAATCCTTTTTAAAGGTTCTAATATTTGACAAAATGTCAAAACCTGTCATAAAATCGCGAGAACAGGTGATGGAATATGCTGAGGCTATAACATCGCACCGAAAAATTCCCTAATTTTTTGTTTTGCCGGCTAACTGCTAAGGTCATTGTATAAATGAACTCAGTGTGAGCCAATCTACGGCTCTTCGTATATTTTCTATCTACGAATCATTTTTTACTTATTGCTAATATAAGTGCTTTAATTTGTATTCAACCCTTTCACTCGTGGTTATATGATCATGATTTAATGCTTCATACATGACTACGTTCACACATTCATGCTGTTGTAAGAAACAACCTAACTTCCAAAACTAATATAAAATATACGCTACATTATTTACAAAACTACAGTTGGGAAGCCGGCAGGCTGTTCATAACCTCGACATCCTCCCAACATTCACGCTAATAAATACAGGGTAGAAACTTTCAAGCCATATCTACAAATAAATGTTGGGTAGCTGCCGTAGATTTAGTATTACTAGGTACTATATTCAGCCACAGACCCGATCATACACAAACGCACACACATTTCACATTTGCGCCTATAAATACATTCACACATAGGGGCAGTCACCTGGGTTTTTGTAGTATTCCAGTGCTTTATCTCTTCCTTTCAATTACCAATTAATTGACCAATTAATACTTTACAATTAATTAAGGTTTTCAGTTGATATGATAAAAGTATCTAGCCGAAGGTCGTGGGTTCGAATCCCTCTCGTGCCATTAACTTTTTTTCATCTCAACTAAAAACCTTAATTAATTGTAAAGTATTAATTGGTCAAGCGGACCACGAAATTAGTGAATTTAATTAAATATAGTTACACCCCAATGGAAGCAAGAAGCATATATGCAACCAGAAACTTGTATTAACTTCAGGTATTCAAATAATTTATCTCTACAGTCATTGTTAGGGTCTAAAATTCTTCCGTCGTTGGATATTATATTTTTGTAGTGACTGTTTCTCCACATGGTGGGTCTTTTGCCGATAAGGAGGTGTCCATGGGTTAACTGGGTATGGCCAATCCTCAGTCGAATCAATACTATTCTATACTTTTTTAAGATTATCCTTGGCCCACGGTTTCATCGTGCGTTTGATACCTTTTATCCTAATTTCCGTCGTCGCACTACGTGAATTGCATTGTCTCTGTTGAAATGCACATAAGCAGATATGTTTTTCTATTCTTCTTCCTATTTTTATATTTTTATTCTGTTAACTTTTAAATCTCATAGTTGGGAAATTGAAGTAAGAATCGCTTTTGAACAAAAACAGGTATAAGACAGGAACCAGGAACTCCGGCGTGGTTCATGGGTGCTTCGCACACAGGCAAACCGTCGACTAAGAACATCACTCATGCTGCTCTCATGGCGGAAGAGACGACCAAGTACATGTCCCACGCGTAAGTTTTGCTAATCGATTTTTTTGGGTCTTCTTTTCATAGTCTTGGTTTTCCTCCAGCCTCGGGTTATCCGCGTCTGCTTTGGTGGGACATCCAGTCATCGGGACCGAACTTGGACAGAATTGCCCCGCTCACGAAGAGCCTTGGTGCCAGGCGAAGAAGTACCGCTCGTTGAGCGGTCATTGCAACAACGTGCAGACGCCTTCGTGGGGTTCCGCGGGAAGTTCTTACGCCCGTTACCTGTCGCCTGACTACGCCGATGATATAAGCTTGCCTCGAGGAACGGCTTTATAGTAAGTATGTAAATAAATAAATCGAGCCTTTTTGTACGTTTAACTATTCGATTCATTTTAGCCCGGAGGGTCTTCCGAGCGCGAGAGACGTTTCGTTGGGAGTACACGACCAAGTGGACAGGCAGCACTCGCATTTAGTAGCTACCGCAGCAATCTGGGCGCAACTGGTTACCAATGACCTTTCTTTAACACCTCAAATGACAGGTGAATAAGCAATGAATATTAATTTCGTCTCGTTTCTCTTTTTTTTTACTGCGTATTTCTGCTAAAGGGTACAACGGCGTAAGGTTGAAATGCTGCGGAGTTGAATTTGCCGATTTTCACCCCGAATGCTTTCCGATAAGGCTGCCGGAAAATGACCCCATCCACGGCGGTGCACGTTGCCAAGAGTACACCAGATCCGCTACAGCCCCACGAAAGTCGTGTACACTTGGTATTGACTTTTTTTGTACATATTAAAAAAAATCTAAACTTTAAAAAGAAACTTTAACAATGAATAATGTATTTTACGTGAAAATATTTTATATTATATATATATATATATATATATATATTGGGTTGTCCGGAAAATAATGCAGGATTTTGGTATTAAACAAAAAAAAAGAAACTAGTTACTTTAAAGCAATGTTCTTTAATCAAAATAATTTCCCATACTCTCAATACATTTCTCCCAACGTGTTGGTAACTTATTAATTCCGTCTGAGTAGAATTCAGAATTTTTAGAATTGATAAAGTCAATAAATGCATTTTCCAGTTCCGTTTGATTTTTGAATATTATGTGTTGTAAGTAGTGGTCCAGGTGTCTAAAAAAATGGTAGTCAGTAGGCGAGAGGTCCGGAGAGTAGGGTGGGTGAGGCAAAGTTTCATAGCCAAGCTCCAATAATTTTTGTGACGTTACACGTGACACATGTGGTCGAGCGTTGTCATGCAACAAAATGGGCCCTTTCCGATTGACCAAAGAGGGCTTCATTACTGCCAATTTCTGATGCATGGTATTAATTTGGTTACAGTATGATTCAGCATTGATGGTTTCGCCAGGATTTAAGAAGCTGTAGTGTATCAAACCAAATGAAGCCCACCATACCGTAACCATTACCTTTTTTTGATGAGTTGGGGGCTTTGGAAAATGTATTGGAGCTTCTCCTTTGTCGAGCCACTGTCCAGAATCCACTTTTCGTCACATGTAACAATTCTGGCCAGAAATGGGTCATTTTTGTTTCGACAAAGAAGTGATGCACAAACATCAAAGCGCTGATTTTTTTGGCGATCGTTTAATGAGTGTGGAACCCAATTTTCGAGTTTTTTCACTTTTCCAATCGCCTTGAGGTGGTCAGCGACGGTCGTTTTACTGACTTTGAGTTGCTCTGCAAGTTCTCGAACAGTTGTTTTGGGGTTTTCTTCCACCACTGATCGCAGAACATCATCATTAAGAGAGGAAGGCCTTCCACGACCTTCTTCATCTTCAAGGCTGAAATCTCCCTCCCGAAATTTTTTAAACCACCTTTGCACAGTGCACTCATTAACACAACCCTCGCCCCAGACTTGGTTAATGTTTCTAGCCGTTTGGGCTCCGCTTCGGCCGAGTTTAAACTCGTAAAAGAAAATCGTACGAAATTCTCGCTTTGACATTATAAGGATGACTGAATTATTTCCAAGTAGCGGAATGCTACAGAGGTAAACAAACAATATCATTTGGAAGAGGATTAATAAGTGTTGACATTCATACAAATGAGTAATCCTGTAAACGTAAACAGAATATTTTATATAGATTTTTTTTAATGAAAACTTAAAATCCTGCATTATTTTCCGGACAACCCAATATATATATAATATAAAATAAATATGGAAATTTCTTACATTACAAATTACATAGTACATAAATAAAGTAGGCGACCAAAGCCTTAAAGAGGAGGATTTTGTGAGCAAAAGATTGGACATCTCTGGCTGAAAAATATGATGTTTCCGATAATTTGGATTCTTTCAAGCCGAAAGTATTACAAGTGGATGTAAACAAAAAAATACTGTTGGAGTTCAAAGAGGGAAAGAAAGCTTCTTTCCGTTCAAGAGCGATGACTTCTGAAAACTTTATACTTTACAAAGAACTGGCTCCAGCTGTGAAGTGCGCGAGCCTATTGCCTGCAGTGAATTTTCATACTGCAAGATGCTTTTTTAGGCTTTGTGGTGAGCTTGTCTCGTTGATCTCTAGGCCTTATACTGCTTCTGAGATATGTTCTCCCTGCAATATGTGCCAGCGTGAGGATCTATAGTTGTCCTCCAGCGAGCGAGTTCGCCAAATTTCTCTCAACTTCCAAACACTTATGCTGGATGTTCGACTCCTGAATGGTCCTGCCTGGAACGTTATAGAGCTATATGTCCCAAGCTATATGTATGAGCTATGTCCCAATACAATTTCTGACTACAATTTAATACAATTTTAAAACAAATTGTTAAAAAAAGTTTTTTTTTACCAAAATATTAAATCAATAAAAAAATTAGATTCAAATAATGATGTAGTAGTAACAATAGTATTTACTAGTTGTATTGAAAAGAAAAAAGGAATGGAGAGAGAGAGAGAGAGAGAGAGAGAGAGAGAGAGAGAGAGAGAGACATAGTGATGGGATTTAATAAAATAATAAGGAGAAGTGTTTTATACTGTTTAATTATAATAAAACAGGAATTGTAATAATTGTGTAATGTACCGTGTAAACAAATTAAAATTAATTTAAATGAAGCTATTTACGTTAGAAAACGTGATCAGTGTTTACTTTAGAATCACAAATGGCTCATTGGCATTATTTTCTGCCAGGGTACAACATCTATTTTGTGGAGGGAAGAGGGATTTTTCTGATGTTAAAGTTTTTTTAAAACATTCTTACTTTTTAAGAGCTTTTCTTGACATTTGTTGACTTAACATAAATAGTTCTCTTTCTCTCTCTTCCTGGGTGAAGAGATGGATGAGCAGTAGCTCACTGGGGCTAGCCACTTATGTTTTTAAGAAACGGGAGACGGACTTTGAAAAAGTATGAGCTATAGTAGAATCCTACAGTTTTACTGTTTCATTACAATACGACTCAAGAAACAGGCTTTTTTTTCAATTTTTTATGTAGTTTCTTTTTTTAATTTTTGAAAACTTCTGGTGAAAGAGTGACTAAAGTGCAAAAGGAACAAGTAATCTTGCCGTGTTTCTGTTGATAGTTTAGCAAGATATAAAAAAATAATTACATATTTGGTAATTGTACTTCGAACAACAAACAGTTTAATTATTGGACTTTACATTTACTAAGTCATTTGACAGGACAGTATTTTTTTGCCAAAGCAGTATGAAAATTGTTTGTTATTTGTTTGCATGCAAAAAAATTGTTATCGTAAAGGTTAAATACTTTATAATTAAATTCAAAGGACATGATATTAGCTTAGACTTACGGTAATAACATTTTATAAGTAATATAAAATTTCTTTCAGCATTTTTTCTTTTATTTAAATAAACAATAATTTGAAACGAAAATGACTAGGTCCTCGAGAGCAGGTCAATGAAGCGACCGCTTTTCTCGACGGATCTTCACTTTATGGGACATCAACTGAGGAAAATGAACAGCTCAGGACTTTCGAAGGGGGGAAGCTTCTTCTTCCCAACGGCCTGCTTCCTCCCAGCAACTCATCAGACTGCAGACCAAGTCGAAACCACAGGTTATATTCAAGGCTACTATTATCAAACCGCAAAATGCATACGATCAGCCGACTTTCTTTAATCGCGCTCATTTCTCAGGTGTTTTAAGTCCGGTGATGTACGAGTGAACGAGAATATCGGCCTCGCCACGATCCACACTATACTGGCAAGAGAGCACAACCGTCTGGCCGAACAGCTGTCGATACTGAATTCACACTGGGTCGATGAGATACTTTTTCAAGAAGCCAGGAGACTCTTGATCGCCCAGCTTCAGTACATAACTTACAAAGAATTCCTGCCTCTTATTCTCGGCCAGGTACCCCGATCGATAAAACAATCTTGATATAATAGCAATAATAATCAATCTTTGGACAGGATACAATGGAATCTTACAACCTGCAACCGTTGGACGATGGCTATTTTCAGGGGTACGACATCAACCAAGACCCCAGTATTGCCAACGCCGTCGCTTCTGCAGCATTACATTTTTCTGTATCTCTAATGCCGACTAGCATGAAGCTTTTTGATTTGGTAAGAGCTTAATAATTACAGCTTATTTAAACAAAATATTATGAAGACATCTGAAAGTATGAACCTGCAGCTTGAACGTCTGTTATCATTTGATCTGACACAACTTGATCGTCTACTAAGGTTATTTATGGATACGGGTTGAGGATAAAAGAGGTGGCCAAAAGGAGTTCTGCACTTTGACCTGAGAAGATCTATTGTGCTCTTCTATTTTTTATAAATCACTGGTGCCCATTAGGTTTTTACCAACCTCCATAGCTAGCGGCTCCTTAATCATGCTTGCGAATTTTCCTCTCCTAGTTGCAACAATCTCCACCTACATAACTCCTCACAAAAACATAAAATGTGTTCTGCGGTCTTTTCTTTATCATGGCAATATCTGCACAATGTTTCTTCTGTCTGTACTCTTATTCGGCGCATGTGCCGCTTAGGCTATAGTGCTTTGTCAGGAGTCCAACCAGAATCCTGGTTCTGATGCGGTAACCCTCCAGTAATTCCTTTGTAAGTGAGTGCATTAAGTCAGTCATGTCTTTTGTATATGTTATCTTATATTCATAAAATGTCTAAAAGGTCGTACACTATTAACTGTAGGAGTCTTTTATAGTTTTTCGTTATCAATGTGAAATCAAATTTGTTATCGGTTATAAAGTATTTTTAGCGAAGAAAATGAGTTGTTTAAGTTAACGTTTTGGTGGTACTTGATCTTCGTCTGAATCAATCGTCTTGAACTGATCGACACTTTTCTGGGTCCGGCTATTTTCGCTGTTTTTTGTGTTGTGCTCATACGAGTTTCCGCTTGGTTTCGTGCCGTCTAAATTAAAAAACGAAATGTGATCAGGGTCTTCTACTTGAATGTGTCGTGCCTCTGAGATATTCGATTATATCTATTTTAATTCCTGTCCGCACTTCCCAAAACACCTATTTTAATATTAAAAAATGGCATATAGATGGGTAAACCAACCTCTATAGATGCCAAAACGCGCCCGATGTGTGCGGATTTTCGATATGGTTCCATCTCATTCTGTAAAAGCTTAAAACTATGAGAAATTATTTTAGGATGGCCGAGTAATAGGAGAAGACACTTTGGACAAAACATTTTATGCACCGTTCAGACTGTATTCGAAAAACGGCGTAGAAACAATTGTACAGTCGTTGCTCAGATCTCCAGCACTCGACAGTCAAAGGCATATCAATTCTGTTTTCACCCAACACATGTTCCAGACGCCAGAGCAGGGTAAAATAATTATTTCTCAATATATAAATAAGAAACGATAATGTATGTAAATGAAGCGTTCTAAGAATTTTGTTTTGATTGGTAAAGAGGGCGGAGGTTTGGATTTAATCGCCCAGCTTATTCAGCAAGGCAGAGACCACGGCATTCCTGGCTACACGAAGTGGTTGAAGTTTTGCGGGATGAAAGAGCCTTCCACATTTTCTGAATTGATCAACGTTATGCCCCAAGAATCCATCAACGCTCTTCTAAATGTTTACAGGTGTTGCAATATGATTTAACTCAATTATATCGCCAACAGGACGATCGATTTTAATACATTATTGACTTTATTCACTTAGAAATGTATCGGAGATCGATTTACTCTCAGGCGGTCTGAGCGAGTACGTCCCTGAAGGAAGCACGGTCGGCCCTACCTTCCGATGTCTTCTAGCAAAACAATTTTTATCCGTAAATATTACAAACATCTATTGTCTATATTTGAAAATTGGTTACATGAAAAAATATATTTTGTAGATAAGATCTGGTGATAGGCACTGGATGGAATCCGAGCATTCTGGTTTCACACGTGCACAACTGAAATCCTTGAGGGAAGGTTCAAGCCTCGCTAGAATTCTTTGCGATAACACCGCCATCAAGTACGTCCAGCCGAACGCTTTCCTGACAATCGATCCTTTCCTGTAAGGCACAAAAAATGTATATATAAATATGTTACATTAAATATTGATAATTTCGAAGGAATTCTTATATGGAGTGTGGAACTGATATCCTCGGCTTGAACTTAGCACCGTGGAAGGAAGAGAAGAAACAGTTCATCATTCCGAACAAACAAATATCAGAAGCTATTGAGAAAGCCGAGAGTGATCTTTTAAAGCTGCATAAGCACGAGTGGATGCTTCATACTCAAAGTAAAAGTCATGAAACCTTTTAGACGTTACTAAGGATTTTTTAATATTATTTTTTATAGATTTGATGGCAGATCCGCAATCTCCAGTAGGAACCGCTTTTGGTTTCAATCGCCCAAAACGCCAGGCGGCCAAAATCGCCAATACCTCTTTACTGCTCGAATACGCTTCCACAAGATTGATAAGAAGCTTCATCCAGGGGTGTGTAAATTTTAGGACCGTAGATAAATTGTATTTCTAATAAATTTGTTTGAACAGGGAGCTTCAGGATTTAGAAACGAGAGACATCAATTCTCTGGTTTCAACTTTGCCTCAAGTTGAACTCGGGATAACAAGGGAGACGGAATGTCTCGAAATGAAACTGCCCTGTGATCACACGTCCAAGTACAGGACTTACAGCGGTTGGTGCAATAATCTCGAGCGACCTGAATACGGTCAGAGCTTCAGGCCTTTTGCTAGGATACTACCGCCAGTATACGCGGACGGTAACGTTCTTTAAAATTTAAGAAATAACAATAATATTCATTTTCATTTTTTTAAGGTATTGGTGCTCCACGAATGTTTTCCGTCAATGGAGGTACTTTACCTTCGCCTAGGCTGATTTCGACTATGATCCACACGGACAAGTCACGCCCTCACACCAGATACACTCTCATGATGATGCAGTTTTCTCAAATAACAGACCACGATCTCACATTTACACCTGTCAACAAGGGTTTCGTCGGGGAAGGGATTTTAAACTGTCAATCTTGCGATTCGCCGCAGACCGTCCATCCGCAATGTTTCCCCATCGAAATTCCAGACGGTGATCCTTATTTCCCTTCAAAAGGTCCTAATGGCGAGAGGCTCTGTATACCTGCAACGAGATCAATGCCTGGGCAAGAAACTCTAGGTAAACTATTAACAATATAAGACGATTTATAGAATAATAAATATTTTTTTAATTTTAGGTGCACGAGAACAAATGAACCAATTGACCGCATACCTCGATCTTAGTTTCGTTTACGGAAGTGATACTTGCGATGCATCGGGCCTTCGAAGCCGTAGTGGAGGCACGTTGAACGTGACAAGGAGTCCGTTCGGCCTGCGAAGAAAGCCTCTGTTGCCGGAAACGCCTACAAACCTCGAATGCAGGTCAAGGAACCGTGTTTGTTTTAACGCAGGTAATAAACACGAAATGGAATAACTTAACATAACTAATTACTGTACAAAATCTTTCAAGGTGACGCCAGAGCGAGTGAACAGCCGGCGTTAGGTTCTTTGCATACTGTCTGGTTAAGAGAGCATAACAGGATTGCGAGAGAGTTATCTCGCATCAATCCTCACTGGGACGATGAAAGATTATACCAAGAGACAAGACGAATCTTAGGAGCGGTTTATCAACATATAGCGTTTTCCGAATGGCTTCCACGAGTAGTCGGGAGGTCGGTCATTTCCAAATACGGACTACAACTGAACAAAGACGGCTACTTCAGAGGTACGCACGTACAAATATTTTCTCAAAACTCTTGCTTTATGTACCGTATAAATTGTAGATTATGACCCGCTGTGTGATGTAACGATCGTCAATGAATTTTCCGCCGCTGCGTTCAGGTTCGGCCATAGTTTGCTCCGTCCTAATTTCAGAAGAGCTACTCCTGATTACCAAACAAAAGATCCGGCCATTCGACTTAGAGATCATTTCTTCAACCCAGAGGTTTGTTTTAAGCATACATAACAATATTTAAATTTACTTATAAATATATTTTCTTTAAAGGTTTTATACGAGCCAGGTATAATAGACGAACTGATTTTGGGATTGGTCGACACTCCTATGGAAACTTTAGACAACTTCATTACAACAGAAGTGACAGAACACTTGTTTGAAAACAAGAGCGTCCCATTTTCAGGGATGGATTTAGTTTCTTTAAACATTCAAAGAGGTTCGTTTATAATTGACGATTGTAATTATAATAAAATAAATATTTATTCTTTACCAACCAAATCCAGGTAGAGATCATGGTATACACAGTTACAACGACTATAGAGAGTGGTGCGGGCTTGGAAGGGCGAATTCATTCAACGACCTCCTTTCCACGACAAACTCAGATTTAGTCGAGCAATTAATCAGAACGTACGCACACGTAGACGACGTAGATCTGTTTCCCGGTGGGATGAGCGAGAGGCCCATCCATGGAGGAGTCGTCGGGCCGACTTTCGCATGCATAATAGCAAAACAGTTTTCAAAAATAAAACGCTGCGATAGATTCTGGTACGAGAACGACAGGGAATTCACACGATTCACGCTAGCTCAGCTTGGAGAAATAAGAAAAATCCACTTGGCATCGTTGCTCTGTAATAACTTAGACAGCGTGAAGAGCATCCAAAGAAACGTGTTCGACCTCCCTCATACATTCATGTCAGTTAAATTAAATTTTAAAACAATGCCCAAACTTAATGAGTCGAAATTTCAGGAATCCGAGAGTGCCGTGCAAAAAGATACCGCAAATCGACCTTGCACATTGGAAGGATAGCGCGTCGTGTTCTATCAAACAGATCAACATTGATATCGGAAGAACGGCAAATATTTCACCTTGTGTCAGTTGCACATGTACAAAAGAAGGGGTGTGTATATAAAAATAACGATTTTGACTAATTAATATAATAAAACGAGTTTTTATTGCAGCCGATTTGCCAGACCGTGAAAGTCAACAACTGTATATCGCTGCTGCAGAATTTTTCACCGGATTCTGTTGCCGCGGATACGTCTTGTAAAGTTCAGTGCCTCTATGTTTTCAAAGTCGTACAGGAGTACACGCAGAGCCAAAACAAAGTTAATTTAGCATGAGGATCTAAAAATAAATTAAACTGTAAATACTGATTGAATTTTTTGTTGTATATTTCATATGTATGTGGGAGTAAAGTAACCATGAGACTGTTTTAATAGTTTTTAATAACTGAATAATAAAAATACAATAGGAATATAGATACATGTATATACGACTTCGACAACGACTTGCCTTCGGCACTACTTCTGTACGTCTGTCGTCTTTCTTTTGTTCTTCTGTCTTCCTTATTTCGTCGCTAGGAGCATTGTCGCGGCACCATCTGCGTCGCCACCTACATGTATATATATATTTTTTTTATAAACCGAAAGGTCATAAAAGTATTAATTTATTGTCTGCAATAGCAATATGCAGCATGTCACATGGAAAATTTTAACTTTTTCATAATTCACAAAAATGCATACAATTTTTTAAAAAAGTGTCTGTTTTAAATAAATAAAATGTAAATAAAATGTCATTGTTTAAATAACCTTTGCCCAAATTATGTTACTTTTTAGATATTCTGTTAATACAGAAATAAAGACGATGGTGGCTCTGCCTTCCTTGTCTGTACCGATTCCTTCAAGCGGTTATTAACCGATTGCAGTCCGTGACGGGTTCTTCGTCGACCTTCTCGTTGTGGACTGGATACCCGGACAGATAGATCTTAAGCGTAACAAAAGGTGGCTAAGGGTGGGCGTCCCGACCTCCGGACCACCCTCTGACTCTAAAACTGCATTATAAAACATGATTAAAAGTAAGTGGCAATGTCGGTTGGGCAGATCGGCAGATAAAGCCTCACGTAAGGGACTCGTAGAATAAGGGTCATCCTCGTACGATTAAGAATACGCCACGCGAGGCTGACACATGGCACTTACTTTTGGACTAAACCTGACTATGCATCCAGCATATAGAGAAAAGCAGTTCGATGTGTCCCACATAATTGAATTGTACAATTCCTTGGCAATATGTAGAGAACGCGTGGGAACGCTAACGGATAATTGTGCTTGAAGTCGGTAGCGAGTATTGCGGTCCCCTGTTCCGATTCTTGGAGGAAACGGAGTTGTTTTATTGTATTCATTCATTCATTGTATATTACTAATAGTTTTGTTTCCAAGCGTGAGTGGTAAGAAGAATGTATTTATTGGCGTGATTAGTTAAGAAAGGCCGGTTGTGACACCACATCATCGCTTTATTCCACCTTACCTCACCTTCTCCCTTAATGAAGACTGACGGTGAACCCGTCTCCCCCTCACCTCCATAACCCAACATAAAATTTCCACCTCCACCTCCACCTCATTCTATAAATTATATAAATCAGTAATCACTTAACATAGTCATACCAGGGAGCTAAGTGCTATAGATAAATCCACTAATTGCTTCATATGTTCAATAAAAAATGAAATACTATTTTCTTTTATTTGGTATGTTTGTTTTAATCAACAAATAAAAGCTTTTTTCGAAATACATTCACAAACAAACAACTTTAAAACTCAAGTTTCTTAAAGAGAGTAATATTACTAAAAGGTTAATGCAAATCTAGCCAGAAATATTTAAAATGGTAAATAATTAATGAAAAGTAAAAATAATTAACAGAAATAGTTGAAAAGTTAAAATGAATTAAAATGACAATACGGTTATACCTACCACTCAACTCTGATCAGTCTTGAAGGTTTAGTATATCCAAGTTAAAATCAGGCGTTCATACTTTATTATTTAACCAATCACTAACTAAAAAAAAGAAAAAGTAACAAGTAAAAAATTTATCTTACTCTAATTTATTTAATTTTAGAAAAAGGAAGCGTAAAAATATTTATTAATATTAACTTTTGAGATATTTAGAAAAGTATTTATAGAATATAAGTTCAGAGGTTAATTATTACCTTTCTATGAACGCTCTTAGTACTCCTTTTTAACAAATTGTGACCATCGTTATAGTGGTTGGCCTGTGCGATTTCCCGTGTGTATTGTCCTGCTTTCTAACGGCAAATGTGCCACAAAATCAAAATGAACAGAAAATCTACCGATTTTTTTCTTACAGAGCCCAGAAAATGAGAAGTTGATTTCGTTGAGGATTTAATAAAATAAAATACAACTAACTCGTTTTATAACTTTTTAAATTCTTTTATAAATAGAAACCATGTCCAAATGCAATTTTGAAGTGGTCTTACAAATACAAATACAAAAGTATGAGTAGATACTGTAAAATGTAGATAGCGTTATCTCAATGATTGTGCATTAAAAATAAAAATTGCTTAACTATCCAGCACCAAAACTGCGGCACAATTTAAATAATAACTAGTACTTTCGTATTATCGGACCATATTTGGTATAATATAATAAGCAAATAACGCCTACGAGCAAAGGGATAAAATAGGTTAAAAAATCTTCTATGTTAAGTATTTTGTTTAAATTAAAATTTTATACATTATTACACAGTAATAATACAACATTTTACAACCGGCATTGCGGATTACAAGTAACATTTTTAATTTAAATAAGATTTAAAGGCAGATAATGGAATTGTCGATTTTGATTTAATTTTAATTTATTTAAATAATTTGACGTAACATCACCTAAAGTATAAATATAAAATTGGAAGAATCGCAGGGAGGATCGTACGATGTTTAGAAAATGATGTTGAAGCGACGGAACGGCCTCCTGTATCTCCAATAATAGCTAGAATAAAACATCAAAATTGTTATAAAAAGGTCCCAAAAGAAAGGGTTAAATTTAAAAAAAATATTGTTTTGTTTTTCGCTTACGGTTTGATTTAACAAACAAAATCACTAACTCTCAAAGTAAAGTTCTTGACTATCAAAAAATTTATTCAATGGGTAAAGTTTACCTGGTTAAGTCCTCAAAATAACACTTTTCAAGTACATTGTCGAAGAGACAAATGAAAATAGCACTGTGAATTGGCTGCGCGAATTAGGTCAAGATAAGATTAGTGTTTTTAATTATACATTTTATTTTTGATTAATTAAATCCTTGCAAAAACACTTTTGATACATGCATTCACAATTCAATTTACTTAATAAATAGATCAATTGAGTTTGGTCATTTTTAATTAAATGAAAATCATGTAGGACTTCAAGAATTTTTATTTTGGCGTCTAATATAAAATCCGGTGTAATATAAATTATAAGAGAACAATACGTGACACTAAAGACAATTCATTTCCTTCTATTTTAGATATATATTCCAAAGAGTATATTTTAACTGTTAATACAGATATAAATGACTGCAGTATATATTTTTTGTATAATTTTAGAGAGGGGTCATAAATGGCACTGTTGAATTTTCCACTCCCAGCTGAGCCGTCGGAAAAATTAACTTATGGCTTGATAGTAGGTCATTCACTTCCACTATGAAAGAAGCGTTTGATAAATTCGAGAGATATACCGAATAATGTTGAAGTAATTTTTAGGGAAAACGAAATTTCTTTATTATAGTCAAATTATAGAACAAAAATAGAACCTTCAGTTTGAAACTATATTCATTATGTTTTGTGTTTATTATACTATTATTATTATAAGAACATTATTAGCTTTTATAATAATTAATATTCAACTTACATCTTAGTAATATGCAATCGTTTCCATTTCTTATCGCTCCGTGCACGCACTGGCAGTAGCCGTTGTAACATTCAACGCTCGTGTCATTCTCCGATCCAGGATGGCATTCGTGATTGTGACTACAGGCTTCGTCCAATTCTGGATTTTTTGGTTAATATTTTTTCGTTTAAATTAAAAAAAAAAAACTATAGTGCATACTTAATACGGGAAAGCAAGTGCCGTTTATTTCCCGTGACCACATTTCGCTACAGACGCATTTCTTTTTGATCGGGTGGCATATGGAGACGTTCACGATGGCGGAACACTGAACGTCTTCTCTACAGTAGCCGTTCAAGCCCGTAGAATCTGAAATAAATTAAGTACCGAAAATATTTAAAAATAACTATATTAGATTATTTTCTCACGTGGGAGGCATTGGTTTTTCGCGGCGTTCAACACGTACTTCTCCTTGCAGACGCATCTAGCTAGGCATTTCGTGTTCAGTGCTGTACAGGAAGCGTCTGAAATACATTCTCCGCCCAGTTCTGAAAATTTAAACCGAATGTTTAACAAAACATAAAGGTTTGTTTTGGGGAAGTTTAGTTAACATAATGTTCGATAGTCACCGGAAGAAGCGATACAGTCGGTTCCATTGTCCAGCGAGTGGAAGCCAGGAGGACATACGCAGACCCCCTTGTTGCCATACCCGCTGGTGCAGTAGACTTTAATATCACTGGATTTGATGTGGCAGTTGTTGTGAACCGTACATGGTTCTCCTATCCCTTTGTAAAAATTAAATCAATAAGATTATGTTACAAGTTTTCAGTGTTCTTTAATTTTATTAACGTCTTGGAAGAAAACTCAATTTAAGGTTAAACATTACAAATGGTTCACATGCATTTTCTTTATCCTATTCTATAAGCCTTTATTATACTATGATTATTATATAAATTTTACAATGGTTTATTTGTTAGTTGTACTGCCTATTCTTTTGGTTCATTTATTATAATCTCTTTTACGTTGTTTTCTTTCTGTATTACTTTAGTGAATTTATCTAGACTGTGTTTACTCTTATTTTTTCTTATTTTAATTTTTCGTTGGTTAGCTGTATTGATTCGTTTGTTTAATATCTGCTTCTGAAGTGACATTTTTTAAAGATTTTTTTTAAATTTTGTACTTTTTATTTATTGATTTGTTCTGAATCTTTTTATTCAAAATTGAAAATTCTCGTTTGCTCTAGCGGATATCGAAAAGTAAAATAACAGGAGTATATTGGTCAAAGAGAAGGTCGACAGATTGACCATCTCACGGTGATGTTAGAATGAATTTACTAATTAGAAATTTACTTTGTGATCAAATAAATTGGTTTGTTTATTTCTCGTTAGATTCTCATAAAACCATCATTTTAAATTGACAGCTTATATGTGTCTAACTTTTGGATTTGTTTCCATCGCGGATTTAAATCGTTCAACACCATATCTTTTAATTTGGTCTTGTAGTTCCTGATATTAAAAATCAGCTTATTTTTAGAATTAGGTTGTTTGAAAATGTTTGCTGTCTTGAATTCTCAATCATTGGAATCAACTCCCCATTTCAACCCCACCTTATGAGTTTTCCCTCCTTTTGCCATTTTTCATGTTTTTTTGATGTCCGAGTGGATCGAGGACACGATAGCTCAGGTGGTAGTGCAGCGGCGTATCTAGCCGAAGGTCGTGGGTTCGAATCCCTCTCGTGCCATTAACTTTTTTTCATCTCAACTAAAAACCTTAATTAATTGTCATGTATTAATTGGTCAAGCGGACCACGAAAGTAGTGAATTAAAGAAAATAATGTGTTAAAATGTCCGTTCATTCAAGAAAATGGATTGCAGAAATGTTCTGAGTCCTTACAAGATTTTTAGTTGACTATCTCAAAAAGAAAAGATCCAGGGTGAAGAACTGAATTTTCAGAGATGATACTTCATAGTTGTTACTTCATTGTTGTACTTCATAGTGATACTTCACAATAATTCATTCTAATTCGATGAGGACACCGCCTGAACCATTTTGTGACTCCAAACTGCCAAAAACACGGATCATTGGACAATGGATTAAAATTAAGTCCCTCCGTTCAATGAGAATGTAGCCCAGGATAAAGGCATGCGAAAAAGTTCATCAAAGGACCTTCACAGAAACTAACGCAGAACTATTAAATCTTGGGCGAGTTAGGACTAAACTAACAGTTGAATTGATAACTGGACAATGCAGACCCCGGAGGCATATGTATAAAGTCGAAGTGGTAGAAACAATCCTGTGCGGATATTCCGAGGACGACGAAACACCGGAACATGTCATCTCTTGATGCGAAGGCTTATTAGATGACTGTTCCAGAGAGAGGAAAAGCCCGGGCCTAAAAAAGAAACTCCAGATCAAGATATGGTATTGAAGATGAAAGCAAATTCAGTTGTTACTGCCAAGCTTTTGACCTATTTTAAGGTCATCATCAGTGCAATCTTAAATATGTCTACAGATTACACAATTAACTTTTTTTTCTCAGATTTCAAATTTCCTTAAAGACCGACTCAGTTTCAACCTCAATCTTGTAACAGATCATGACAATAATGGGACTGAGTTGGTCTTCAAAGAAATTTGAAATCGTCTGTGAGAAAGTTAATTATGTCAATCTATAGGCGTATTTAAGATTGTTTTGCTCTGATGATGACGTTAATATAGGTCAAAAGCATAGCAATAATCACTGAATTTTTTTAATTTATTTTTTTTTATCACGAACATACCGAGATCTAGAGTATTGATGAGTAGAAGAATCTAACTTAAGACAGAAACTTTATTAATATGGTAATTGTGTATTTGCTATTATATAGCTATTATATAACATTTGTAGTAATATCTTTTTATGCCGTTTTCTTTTTAACATTTTTTGAGCCCTTTGTGTAATAATTTGGCAACTGTTACTATGCTGTAGCCGTTATAGTTTTTTTATTTTACTTTTTTATTGGTGAATTGTATTGATTTGGTTGATTCTGATTGAAGATTGTTTTTTAATATTTGCTGTTTTCCTTTTTTTTTAATTTAATTTATGTATTAAAACTGGTCTTATTAGATCAACCATTAATTTTACAATAATACTATAGAGTAAATAAATGTTTACATTCTCATAAACCATTGGTACAATAAGAATGTAAATAATAATGTAATGTAAACATTTCACTATTCATTTTTAACTACACTTCATATGGCTTTGTTCTTTTTAATCTTCTGACCGTGTTTCTGTTATGTAAGAGTTTGGTCCCTTCCTCATTCTCGTGCTGGCTGAGGAGAGCCTGGTGTTTGGCGGCAAATCTTTGCATTTTTTTATATTTTGTAAGATCCCTACGTAAGATTTTTTTACGAGGGTTCACAACAGCAGCGGTCATATAAACTCTATGGGTGCTGGTGTTTTTGAAAAAAACAAAAATTTGTAAGTATAATTATTCAGAAATCGTGAGATGCGGTCTGGTGTGATGTAGGTTTCAGAAAAACATTTTCTTTATCGTGCTAACGTTTCGATCTTTATTGAGATCATCTTCAAAAAAATATATTTTGCATTGTATAAATTCACTTTTCCACATCCTAAATGTATTTGTTAAATGTAAACAATGTTTGTAAATCCCAGGCCCTGAAGATGATCTCAATAAAGATCGAAACGTTGACACGATAAAGAAAATGTTTTTCTGAAGCCTACATCACACCAGACCGCATCTCACGATTTCTGAAGAATTATCAATTAACGGACAGTAATGAATCACCACACATTTGTAAGTATGTCGTGTTCGAATGCAGGGCCGCTGGATTCGAACCCGGGACCTTTAACTTACAGTGATGAGCGCCGTGTCAACGCCTAAACCCTTATTCCTTATGTACCAAGGTGTATTGACCATGTTACGAAAGATTTTATTTTGGAGTGTTTTATGATTTTGGTATTACTGTGTTTGGTACAACCCCATAGTTGAATACCACATGTCCAAATAGGCTTTATGAGTTGTTTATATGTATATTATGTTTTATTTTATATAGCAAGGTTGGAGCCAGGTCCTATCAACCAGTATGGTTGTCTATACCTTAAACCTATTTCCGTCATTTTTTCTTCACGTGTTCTTTCTATCTCGGCTTGGCATCTAAGGTCATTCCCAGATATTTAGCTGTATCACTGTATTGTGAGCGACGGAACATTGTCCACTTTTTTGTTTGTAAAGATTAGATGAACTGATTTATGCTGATTTAGCTTGATTTTCTATTTTTTTGTCCATCGCTGCTTTACTTGCTAATTAATTTGGCGTTTACTCTGTACTTGGTATTATATGATTATTATTGTTATACATTTCATTGGTGTGTTGTATCGATTTGGTCTATTTAAAGACTGTTCTGTGACTTTTTTTGTCTATTTCATGCTATATTTAGTATTGTTCTCTTTCTTATTTGAATTTTTCATTGGTCAGTTGTTTTGATTTGGTTCATTTAATCTCTGCTTCTGAGGTAGATGAAAATTTTTTTATATATTTTTTTGTGTATAATAGATATAATTTATGTCTGCTTCTGAGGTGTTTTGTTGTTAATATGTTGTGCGTGTTATCTTTTTTACTAATTTGGTGCTTATGCTGTCCCAGTGTGTGTATGTTTAATATTATTTGTTTTTCTCGTATCCTGGCTGTCTTGTATTTTAGTGCTGGAATTTTGGAACCATAGCTATAACGTTATCTGTTGCTTCTCGTTTTGTGTGTGTGTGTGTGCGTGTGTGAGTGTGTTCATTAATTGAAGTTTGTTGTAAAGCAAGTTTGTGCTTTTCTTGTATTCAATTTTTACAACGTTTATGAGGTCAGGTTTTTTATATGGCAATTCGTTGATAAATGTATCTGAACTATATACTCAGTTTACAATTAATTAAGGTTTTTAGCTGAGATGAAAAACAGCTAATGGCACGAGAGGGATTCGAACCCACGACCTTCGGCTTGATACGCCGCTGCTCTACCACTTGAGCTATCGTGACCTCGATCCACTCGGACATCAATTCCCCATCTCAACCCCACCTTATGAGTTTTCCCTCCTTTTGCCATTTTTCAATTGAGATGGGGTGTTGATGTCCGAGTGGATCGAGGTCACGATAGCTCAACTGGTCGTGGGTTCGAATCCCTCTCGTGCCATTAGCTTTTTTTCATCCCAGCTAAAAACCTTAATTAATTGTAAGGTATTAATTGGTCAAGCGGATTACGAAATTAGTGAATTGAATTATATACTCAGTTTTTAATAAGCAACAAGCTATAATAAATAATTGATTTTGTGAGTTATAATTATATTTAATAATTGTTGTTTTCGTCATGAAAAAGAGGTTTACGTGTTGGAGGTTATTTTTAACTAAATATGACGCTTACTTGCTGTTTTGTAACATCTGTTATCTCTGAAATGAGACCCTTGACGGCATGTGCAATTTCCGACGCTTTCCGACGATCTGGGCAAACAGATCGAAAGAGTGCCGAGAGTCTTTTCGCACTGAATGTCATAAATGCAGTGATCGCCGATTTGCTTAGCAGCTAAAGCAAAACAAAATTTAATGAAAACAAACTGGTAACTTTTTTTTTTAAATTGTACCTGGAATACAAATGAACGAAGTTTTGTTTTGGTTCACTGCGATGTACGTGTCCCTGCAGAGGCACATTGATCTTTCATAACAGTAGGAATTGGGTGTCGTGCAGTCTTCATCGAGATCACAGGGACGGTTCGATCCTGCATTGCACCATTATCAATACTAAATAAAATATTCGAACTTAAAAACCGAAGACTTACTTCTTAAAAGTTTGGTCAGGGGTAACGTGATCTTCCCGCAAGATACAAAGCTGCAGGCGAAAAGGGTCGAAATAAAAAAAAGTTTTGAAGTCATGACAAAATAGGAACGCTAAGGGGAGTGCCAGGTGCGCAAATGAATGAATGTTTTATCACCAGTTTGCTTTTCTTATCTCTTTATGAGTCGACATTATAAATATTGTTCGTCTTCCATGTGAAAAACCCTATTGAAAAAAATTTTTTTGCCACTTCGCACCGTTTGGTATGGTTCCGAAGGGACTTCGGTATTCTCGGATTTCTAATACATCAGATTTCGGTGCCATTTATCTTTCTGTCAAATCCATGATACAAGGATGGAATGACAAAATTGCACATTTTGAACTTTTGAAGCTTAATTATACGAATTCGATTTTTATTGCACGAAATTGCTCAATTGTATCCACTAATTCAAAAGTTTACCTTTTACTTCAGTAAATGTAGAACCTTTTTATCTGATAAACGACAACTTGAGAACTCACTCTTTATTTGGAAAAATGTACAATATTGAATAATTTTATAAACGTAATTGGTAATTAATAAGTAATAGTAATTAAAAATTTGCCGTGCATTATTTAAACGTTTTTTTAATCCAAATATCCACCAATTTCTAGTTATTTCACATACATATATATTTTTTATAGAAATTTTTTTAATTTTATGCTATCTCAACATGCAAACATTTGTTATCTCACATAAAACTTTAGATATTTAACATAAAATAAAATGGAATAGAGATCAGCTTAATTGGCGTAATTGGGGGCCACTAATTCACTGTGCCTAAAAAGACGTACATTGCTTCAATTTCTTCTTCAAAGCCTTATTATAACCGATTACAACTTTCGAAAATCGATGTTTTTAAGGAAATGAATGAATTCTTTTCATAAGTCTTTTTTTATCAGCGCTGATAGGCTGGCTAGAGGGCAGGTAATACTAGCAGAATTTGCACGAAGTGAGTACAACCTTTGCTTCGAAGTTAAAATAGTGAAACAAAATATGCTCCCAAATTCTACACAATAGCGCTATTTTTCTATTTGTACACAGCATTGTGGAAGTACTGCTTGGGCAAAGGGCTTGTCCGTTGGCTGGCTACACCTAGAAAGAACGTTTTTGTGTAATTTCCATTTCCGGTTTTTGTCGAACAAGATTCCCAGTCCTCCATATTTTCTATCTCCAGCATTGCCCTGAAGCACGACCGGGGAAGCCTGGAAAGTGCCTCTGCTAAAGGCTTGTATATTCGGAAGCTTGCTTAGCTATAACGTCTAGAGCTTTATTGCCTTTGTGAGGTGTTTGTATTCTTTCACAACTTCATCAATTCATGTTCTATTCTACAAAAATTCAATATTTTTTAAAAATTTTATTTGTTTTTATAAATAAAGCCTATAATGTACTTAAAAACCTAAATGAGATTATATTAAAAATTATAACCGTACAACATAACATAAAATTTCCAGTTTTAATCTCCTGAAGGAACAATATTTTTTTTTTGAAATTGTAAATTTAAATCTAAACTATATTTTCTTAACTTAAGACTTTTTCGTAGTCAATTCGTGAATTTTGAGAAAGCGCCTTTAGTTCAAACGCAGTTCTTCGAAGGAATCTTATAGAGAAAGTTGATGACCAGAGAAAGAATCAGGGTTGTCAGCCAGAAATTATCCCAACGGGCTGCTGAACTTGGAACGGCTGGAAAAGAACAAAATATTATATACTTAACGTATCATTTAATAATCCCATTAAATATAAAATATAAGAAAGACGTGGGTCAATAAGATACGAAGTATAAGGGTGATGGTCTCTTTTTCACTCTTACCTCTTCAATTTCAAGCCCCCTCAAAGCTGTAAAGTCTATGTACTATGTTCGCTTTCATTTTTTTTATAATATAATTTTTAAATATATAATAAATTTAATATAACTTTCAACTTATCTACTTACCTCAAATTGAAATTCTCAGCAATTTGAATAGATTTTATTTTTATTTGTTTATTTTTAATTTTTTTTATACCAAAAACCAGTATAGTTAACAATTACTTACGATAAAACTTACTATCGCAGATGTTGTCTTTTTTCAACTCCTTGAAATTTTTAAGACAGGAACAGGTGCCGTTGAAGCAGGTCCTTCTGTTTCCAGGTTCAACATCAACAGGTATGAGACAATCAACGTCTTTCTTGCAGTCAGAACCCAGAGCTTAAATAAATAAAGAAAACCAGTTAGCAGAACAGGTTTTTATGTAACGTGAATATATATTCTCTAAAGGGACTGGAACTTGAAAAAATATCCTATACTCACGGCTCCACGTGGTGACATAATTGAATTTAAAAAGCTTGCAGATAACCACAAAACTACACGGTTTGTTACTACACCGATGGATTTAAGTCGTAATAAGGAACAGGGGTATTTAGTCCCAGAATTAAATATTAGAGACCTGTGCTTATAAAACGATATTTTTCAAGTCTAAGCAACAGCCAAGCAGCCAGCAACTAACTCCAAAATGGCCAGTTCAAAGATGGTTGCAAAATTCAAAATCAAACTAAAGTCTATAGGTTTGGAGAGACACTTTCTACTGGGTTCAAGGTCGTGCAGGAGTAGAGGGAAACTAAAAACATAGAATCCATACTATTAGAGGACATCTTTCAAGAGAAGGCAAGGTGAGAAATAGGAAATAGTGAGAAACTCTTGCTGAAGGCGAACAATCCAAGAACCTCTTGCGTGATTAGATAGGAAAGAAAGTACTGGATGCATCAAAAGGAAATCTTTTCAGTTTCTGAGCATTAGAGAAAGAATGGCATCAATCTGGTATTCTTCTTCCGTCATATCAACAGATTATGGCGCCACAGTTCTCCACCGTACAACAACCGGTTGAAATAATCAAGTACGGAACAGGAAATACAATAATCCTTAAAGGGTGGCCGCAACGGTTTAGGCATTGACACGGTGCTCATTACTAAAAGGTAAAGGTCCTGGGTTCGAATCCAACGGCCCTGCGTTCGAATCCTACATGGCTTCTTTTTTTTAACACCTGCACCCTGACGGTTGATATGATCTCTGGTGTTGCGAACCCCCGTAAAAACAATTTTTTCACTTAAAAGGGGTGCAGTATAGCCGCCAAACAATCTGATAAGCATTAAATAAAAATTTTATAGGCCGAAGGTAATTGTAATTAAGACTCAAACAAACATAAGCATTGTTCAAAAAACGTTAGCACTATCGTGTTATCACATCGGCTTCTTTTCTCCTGGGCTAACAAGTGCATTAACTCTAGTTTTTGCTCTGTTTACCATTATCGTTCTTTCTTTAATCATATAGAAAAATACATATTTACGTTTGTTCTCAACGCAGACGTCGCCATTGAAGTGAAATGAGTTCAAGCAGGCGCATTTGTTCTGCAAGCACAGAGCTCCATCGCCCAAATAAGAGTTGCACTGAGCGTCCATCTCGCACGTCGCATTCATTTCCTTCAATACTTCAAATAGAAAATTATTAACTTCAATGATATTTTTTATTGTTGTGATATTTTACTTGGCAGACAACGCATGCCGTCGGCATCTGGCACGTAGTTGTCAGAACAGACGCAGACCTCTTGGTCGCATTCGGAGTTTTTCACGCTGCAGGACTCGTGCTGTATACACTTGCCTCCCAAATCTGAAAATACGGACTTTTTTACGGAATAACGACAAATTGTACGACCCCTTTTGCCAATACTCACGCGATTGCTCGAGACAGGCCTCTTTGTACAGTTTTGTACGGACCGGGTCGCATCTGCAGGATAGATTGACGCACACGACTTCGCCGTACGTGTCTTTCAGAGGAGAGCATTGCACGTCCTCGCTGCACTTCTCGCCGAACTCGGTTACCACTGGTAATTTAACGCGTACATTTATTTTAAAAACCTAGGTGATATCCTAATTACTAACACTCAATATTAAATTATTACTTTCCAGGCATTCTTTTCCATTGGATGCGAGAACGTTGTTTTCTAAGCACTGGCAGGTTCCGTTGAAACAGCGCGAATTGGTATTCTTACAGTCTTCTTTTTTGGTACAACTTTTACCTAAATCTAAAAAAATAAGAGTTGATATAATAAAATATTTAGATTATCCATTTATGTTTAGTGGTCTAATTGAACAAATTGCTTATTTCAATTAATTATTCTTATAATGAATAATTAATTCATTTTTGTTACTGTGCTTTCATTTATTCTATTTTATTTTTATTTGTGTGTTAAAGCCTATAGATACATATTACCTATATTACAACTTCTATTGTGCAGATTATTAACAGATTATTAACAGATTATTAACCAGTCTTGGTTGAGATGAAAAAGTTAGTATCACGAGCCGAAGGTCGTGGGTTCGTTCCCGCTCGTTACACGAACTTTTTCGTCAAGAAAAGAATAATTAATTGGCATATGTATATTATATTTTTTATTATTATTTATTGTTATAGAAATAATCTGCACAATAGAAGTTGTAATATAGGTAATATGTATCTATAGGCTTTAACACACAAATAAAAATAAAATAGAATAAATGAAAGCACAGTAACAAAAATGATGAATTTTCTAAATCATACATAATATAATAATAATTACTCAATTGATTATATACAATTTTTTCGAAATGAAAAATTTGTATCACAGGCGGGATTCGAACCCACGACTTTCGGCTCAATACGCCGCTGCTCTACCACTTGAGCTACCGTGACTTCGATCGCCCATGCCATAAACTTCTCACCTCGGCTCCCCGTTTTATTCCAATTGTAAGCAATGCACAATACAACTACAATACAATTGTATAAAACGGGGAGTCGAAATGAGAAGTTTGTGGCATGGGCGATCGAAGTCACTTCGCTCAAGTGGTAGAGCAGCGGCATATTTAGCGGAAAGTCGTGGGTTCGAATCCCGCCTGTGACACAAATTTTTCATTTCAAAAAAACTGTGTATAATTAATTGAGTATTTATATCATTAGCCATAAGCTGATAAAATAATTAAAAAGTAAGTAATAATAATAATTGCTCAAGATAGTGGGTTTCTCATTTTACTCGCTTTTTTTTAAAGCAGATAGGCAGAAATAGTAATTATTATTATCATTTATGTTGTTAAAAGATGATAAAAAACTAGATATTTTAATTATTACTGTGGAATTGAAAATTGACCTATAATAACACTCCCGTTAATTAATACTAATAGATTCTGCCCGCTTTTGTCCTTCCCAATGAGTTTACTAACTCTGCCTCAATACTAACATTACAAAAAATTTTCTTTGTTTTTCCGTTATACTGCTTTTTCCTGCACATAAGATTTTTATAATTTTTGGAATATAAATACCAGACCGCATGTCACGATCTCCAAATAAATATAAATCCTTTTGTAAGTTTTCCCCTCAAAACCATATTTGTTACGTATTTTGTAACTTCTATTAAGAAGTCGTTTGCTTCTCAATAATATTTATTCGCCCGGGGTGTTGTAGTATTAGCTTGTTGATTACAAATAAATATCTTTTGTCACAAGTCGCTCACATAACCGAACAAATCAAGTTCATCAACATCATTGCTATTAGAGTAATGGAAGGCGAACTACTGTTAATTTCCTTCATTTAGTTTAGTTTAACCTCATTGGACGAACAATTATTCTATTCTTGCTGTTTTATTTGATTTTTTAGTTAAAAAATTATTACTGTTTTACAGGATAAATAAAACGTACTTCAAAGTTTTGTACCATAGATATAGATTATAAACTAATTCAATTAATTAAGGTTTTTAGTTGAGATAAAAAAAGTCACTGTTACGAGCGGGATTCGAACCTACGACCTTCGGCTTGATACGCCGCTACTGTACCACTTGAGCTATCGTGACTTCTATCCTCTCGGACACCAACTTCCCATCTGAACCCACCTTTCGAATTTTCCCTCCTTTTTGCCCTTTTTCAAAGTTTTTTCAAAGAAGTTGGTGTCCGAGTGGATTGAAGTCACGATAGCTCAAGTGATAGAGTAGCGGCGTATTAAGCCAAAAGTCGAGGGTTCGAATCCTGCTTGTGACAGTGACTTTTTATCTCAACTAAAAACTTTAATTAATTGAATGATATTAATTGGTCAAGCGGACCACGAAAAATAGTGAATTATAAACTAAAATTATTTTTTCTTTCTTAGCACTTCAATTCTTTTAAACGTCCATAAAACTAACTACATAAAAAATTTAAATAATATTTATTTAAATAATAAACTACAATAAATAAGTAAATAGTATCATTTACTCGATATGCATTCAATAACAATAATGTTGCATAACAATTGTTTAGAACAGCGCTAATCTTCAGAAACGATAACAACAATGTAAAATAATCTTTCGCTTGAAAAAAAAATTGAATGTAAATTCAATCAAACCTCGATATGTTGTGCATCTCAATTATTTAAACAAGTAGATTTTTTTATATTTTTTGAAATCTAAGTGAATAAAGCAAGAGTGATAAAAATATAGCCATGTGGATTTATTTGGATTGTAGTTTTCAAATCTACCCATTGTAACTCTTAAAAATGAAATTACCACTTTTGTAAGACAAAACACTCATGTTCAAGCAAATAATCAAGAAACAAACTTTCTTTTTAAAGGTTACAGGCGTTAATCCGCTTCTTGAACGTCGTCGACCACACTCGCGCCACTTGGTTATAAACCGCGACAAGGAGAAACCGAAAAAAAAGAGACAATAAAGTCAAATGAAGGTGATAAACATTATGTAAGCCGTTTTGTGTTTGCGTAACAATTTATCACAATGAACGCCCCGACGAGAAAAATTAACCAGGTGAGAAGTCTGACTAATCCGGGCTATGAGTTGAGGCCGTTTTCTATTCTAAAATAGCACCACTGGCAAAGCGTTAATTGGTCTTTAAAAGACCTGAAAATGAACTGAAATATTGAAAAAAATTAATATCACGTATGATATTCGAGTCTTGCTGAGGAATTTGAAAGATTTAATGACAAACGTTCATTAATGCTAATTTTGTTGGATTCAAATATTATACCCTATTAGTATGAGTACCTCAGCATGATGTAGTGTGTGTTCTTGTAATTTATTTTAAAACATCTTTATAAACGATTTGGGCTTTTCATTAAATATAAAATAATTAAATTTTTTATCTGTGATATCAAAAATATATATGAAAACTCTTTTCATGCCACTAACGTACTATCTTTATTTCTCTTAGTTGCTTCTTCATGTAAATAGGCAAATAGGCTCTCTCTCTCTCTCTCTCTCTCTCTCTCTCTCTCTCTCTCTCTCTCTCTCTCTCTCTCTCTCTCTCTCTCTCTCTCTCCCACAATATCTGTCTGCCCATATATATCTCACACCCGTTCTTTCTATAACTAACTTTATCTTTACTTTTCTTAGTTTCTTCCTCGACTTCACAAACAGGCTCTCTCTCTCTCTCTCTCTCTCTCTCTCTCTCTCTCTCTCTCTCTCTCTCTGTTCTCTCTTTATTTCAATCTTGCTCTCTCAATCTTTTTCTATCTACTCATCAATAATTCATATTTTTTTAGAGTACCAAGATGGCGACCGAATACAATCAGTCCTTTTATGTCTCAATAAAGAAAATAAAAATTAAAAAATAATTCAAAACGTAGTGTCATTTAAAGGAAAAGTGTCGAGAGCAAAAGAAGTGATTTGTGATTTAACCGAGACGTTCAACACAATAAAATAAAAAATCTTGCCTCTCACCCAACAAACACAAACTATCCACCGGCCAAGTCCGCTTACAGCAAAGTACTACAAAACCTCTAGTTTAGCGAAAGTATAGTTCAAACTTTTGCTGCAGTTATAAAACTCAAAACACCAACGAAATGAGAAGAAACCCGGAAAGGCCTTAACAAACAAGCGTAACAAGAAAAAATCTAATTATTGCTTTTTTATCTCAACCAAACGTTAAGATTAAAAGTACAATTAATTAAACTAATTATTGAAGTTGATACTGCTCTCGTAAATTGCTGCTAAATAATATAATTAAAATCGTGTGCTCCCTCTGTCGTGTGGCAGACAATTTGTTCGTTCGCAGTTGCAACAAATGCTCTCGATACCATTCAGGCAAATCGCACGAGTAAGGAAACAACTTGTCCCGTTATGCGCTAGTGGAACGAGTGTATGAAATGTTAACATCATTCAACAGCAAAGTAAGAAATAAACCAATTGAAAAACGAGATTGTAAACGCACTGCTGTTCTTATGTGACATAGGAACCCATACTATCAATAAGTACCTCAGACAGAAGGATAAAAAGAAAATGAGGGATCAATGGAACTCACTCATTGGACATAAACAGTCCAAGAACATCCTAAAAAATTTCGGAAGGAAAGAAGTATCAGAACGTTTCAAGAGAAGAGGGAAAAAACTGCGAAACTTAACAGGATTCTTAACAGGTCACTGCAAACTAAATGGACATTTAAAGAAGATTGGCACGACACGACACGGCACGTGCAGATTCTGCAAAGAAGCAGAGGGGACACCAGCACACCTTTTAAAAAACTGTGGGGCTACACTTGCCCGCAGGAGGAAGTTCTTTGGGAGGTACAAAGTAACCGAACAAGAAATTCAACCATTGAAAACGGGCCTAATAATCAAATTCCACGATGACCTCGGACTCACCGGGGTGCTATAAGCACAGAACACAATTCTTCAAGGCCGCAGTACAAAATACACCCTGACCAATCATCTACATCTACACTGCTGTTGACGAATAATACTGGTCGGGGAAAATTGTGCAAATATAAAAAGCAGAGTTATACGATGCCTTCAACACAATATGCAACCTTTATGTAAGATAAAAAAGCCAGAGTCACGAGCGCGATTCGAACCCACGACCTTCGACTAAATACGCCTCTACCACTTGATCCACTTTTTTATTTCAACCAATACCTTACATAACGTTTAATTAATTGAAAGAAGTTATTTGGTCAATCGGACCACGAAATCTAATAGATTTATTAAGTAAAATGAAGTATATCTACACTAAAGCTCTCCGTGGCCATTTCATTTGTCGCCGAGAATCGAATCCTGATTACACGACATTTGAAAAATGGCAAAAAGAAGGCGAAAGGTAGGTTGAGATGGGAAGTAGGTTCCGATGGATCGAAGTCACGATAGCTCAAGTTGTAGAGCAGCGGCGTATTTAGCCGTAGGTCGTGGGTTCGAATCCCACGCGTGACACTGGCTTTTTTATTTCTAGCAATACCTTAAATAAAGATTAATTACTTGAAATAAGTTATTTGGTCAATCGAATCACGAAATCTAATGGATGTAATCTGCAACATTCAAGGGCTGCGACCCATGCCTAAATGATATGACTGAACGTGAAACATTGCAAACATTGCATTATTACAGGAAGCGTACTGTCAAAATACCAGCATAGTCGGTATTCACAGAGGCTGGAAAATATTTCAGGCTGGTCAGGGAAGAAACCGTACAGCGATCGTCGTACTAAAAAACAATTTAAATTAAATAAAACAATTTGCGATTCTAACTCAATTCTCAGACAAGGATGTGGTAGAAATCTCTGACTATCTATTTATTAGTGTGTACTTCGATGTAACAAAGGATGTTAATGTAAACACCTCTAAAAAGTTTGACCTTGGAAAGAGCTAAACTAAGGGAAATTCNGTACTACAAAACCTCTAGTTTAGCGAAAGTATAGTTCAAACTTTTGCTGCAGTTATAAAACTCAAAACACCAACGAAATGAGAAGAAACCCGGAATATCATCAAAAATAATATAAATTCGGTAGAACTAAACATCGAAGTTTTTGTTCATGTATGCTCAAAAAACGATAACGACACGGTAATGAACGAATTTAATAATAGTTGCCGAAAAACCTTGAAGGCAGAAGTAGGCACAAAGCTAAACCCTAGATTAATAATACATGAAATTCCGGGAATTCACAAATGAAAATGCAAAACAAATAATAATGGGACAAAATCAGGAAATCTTTTCAGAAAACAATTTTTTGAGAGTACCAAGATGGCGACCGAATACAATCAGTCCTTTTATGTCTCCATAAAGAAAATAAAAATTTAAAAATGCCTGACTATCTATTTATTAGTGTGTACTTCGATGTAACAAAGGATGTTAATGTAAACACCTCTAAAAAGTTTGACCTTGGAAAGAGCTAAACTAAGGGAAATTCAATAGGCAAACAGGACTTCAGGAGTACTTAGCCGCTAAATCCCTAACAATTTTAAATTGTAAGGACGGCAAACGGTCAAGGCTTATCAGGGTATTCACGGAAACGAAGAGGCACATAGGTTGTCTAAAGAGGCAGCCCAGGATCAGCCATCTCTTCACATTGGAGTCGAAAATGAATCGATCCCGACCTAGGGACGAGGTACCGAAGATGAGGAATGTTTAGGAATATTGTATAGAGTGCTACAAGAGAAGGCAAATGGACAAAAACACTTTTTCGAAGACAGCAGCTGACCTAAGTACTGAGTAATCATGGTAAACACAAGAATTATTTATACAGGCTTAAACTGGAGGACATTGAATTATGCAACTGCAGGACAACGGAACCCCAAACTTGGGAGCATGTCATACAGCACTGCGAACTGAATGAATCTTCGAGATCACGGCTCATAAGATTAATAATCACTCGAGGAGGAACTCGGTCTACAACAAATCAGGAATTATTTAAAGAGCACAATAAAGACTTTTGTGAATTAAATTGTTTGTAAAAGTTATGAAAAATAATAAAAATTAAATAGATAAATTGTAATAATAATTGCCACCTACGTGATCAGAGTGAAGTGAAAAAGATCATAAAGTGTTGTAATTGTAAAAATCGTATTGTACTATTTATAATTTTTTATTTATTTATTTTTATTTATTTATTTATTTATTTATTTTTTTTTTTTTTTTTTTTTTTTTTTTTNGATTTAGGTTATTTATTTCACATATACGTTTCGCGCTATTTTTTCTTTTTTTCTGCCCATCTGCAGGAAAACCTTATAAAATGTTGTAGTTTAAAAATATGGTAATATATTTATAGAATAGAAAAATATAATGGTAGCCCCATTTTACAGAGAATAAAATGGAGCTACCTTATAAAAAAAACGCAAAGGGGGGACAGGCGAGACAGATAGGTAATTTATATTGATGTTTTTAACCATAAAATAAAAATAATAATATAAATGAAAGTTTGATAATTTTACAATGTAAACTATATGACTGTACTTCTTGTAAAGGTTTTCCTGAAGATGGACAGAAAAGAAGGAAAACTACCCGAAATTTAGATCTGAAATAAATAACCTAAATCAAAACCTCTTGTCAAGGACTAACCCTGCCTAAAGAATAACCTAAAAATAATCTATAGAAGTGGAATCCTACAAAAAAATAAATAAAAAAATCAATTATTAAAAAATTATAAATAGTACAATACGATTTTTAAATTACAACACTTTATAAGGTTTTTCTGCAGATGGGCAGAAAAAAAGGAAAAATAGCGCGAAACGTATATGTGAAATAAATAACCTAAATCAAAACCATTTGTCAAGAACTAACCCTACCTAAAGAATAACCTTTCTAGAAATATAAAAAAAAGTAAAAATATATTAAAATATTTATAATTGTAAGAGCCTGCAATCTTAAAGAGGGCAGTCTGTAAAATAAATTTTAAAAATCTACCTTTCTACATGTTTTTTCAATTATCTTTTTTGTGATGAAAACGTGAAGTGAAATTCATATACACTCAATCCTTCACTTTTGTTTTTTCATTTATTATCCTCTCCATTTCTTCTATTATTATCACATCATATTTATCACACTTATTTCTTCATCATACGCCGTACTCACGGTCTCTACCTTCAAACTATCATTCGTCCGAAACTGTTTTTAATGCGTTTCTGATATTTTTAACATTTAGAATGAATATTTCGATACAACTCATAAACATATTCTTCTCCATTCTCTTCCACACGGTTCAGTTTATTTTTTTATTTTTTTTATATGCTTTATCTTCATACCTTCTTAGTCTTTAACGGATCGATTAACCATATCAAGTATTGGATTTACTGTGTATTTAACTTGTGCATTAAAAAAGTAAACTGTTCTTCATTTAATAACAAAGATTAAATATCACCATTGGGTTAAGAACAGCTCATTTCGAACTCACCCTCGGGTATTGGTAATAAATCCAAAAGGTGATGAACACTTGTGGCAAGAACCGAGCTGGCATTATTCGGCGGCGTGGTTTCCACGTTCCTAGCAGTAGTAACCGTGGGCATGGGCTGATTATCTGCCTCGGTCGCGTTTTCTCCAGCAACCCCGGCAATCAAGACCAAAGCTGAAAGAGTTGCGATGAAAAAAAAGCCGTTTTCGAACTCCATGGTCATCCCTCTGTGAAGATCGCGACTGGGAAAAGTTGGACCGACGACTGTCACTTTTTACAATCCTCGACCGCCTTCTCCCTCCCCTATTTAACACGGCTCTGCCAGTTTTACTCTCCTTCGATAAGATAAGAATATTGATACAGAGCTCAATCATCATTTGTTAACCAGGCGAGAGGGAGAGATGGAGAGAGAAAAGAGAGAGAAAATTTGCTTAAAAAGCCAATTTGTTGAAAAATGCATGACTCCTTTTTAATATTGCTTTTGATAAGTAATAATGATTCTAAGAGATAAATTAAAAAGATAATTTCTAGCGAAATTAATTACCGTCTATAAATAAAATAGCAAGTTATCTTTGTCATTATGTGCACACAATGGTATTAAAAATTGTTCTACTCGTAAAAGAATAAGAACATGTAAATATTGATCTTTTAGAATAAAAAATTCCTTTGGTGAAGAATGGTATTTTTTACAACAGTTAGATAGTCCTATAGCTGTAAGAGCGGCTTTCCAAGTACATACTTTCCTTCGATTGATTTTAATCCATCTTTTCAGTATTAGAAATATCGACCACTTTTTCAGTCACGAACATCTGGATAAAGGTATGGTCTTGAAGAAGAAAGCAAATTCAGTTGTTACTGCCAAGCTTTCGACCTACTTTAAGGTCATCATTAAGGCTAAACAATCTTAAATAGGTCTACAAGTAAAAATATTTAAACTTTTAACAGGCGATCTCAAATTTCCTTGAAGGCCAAGTCTGCCGCAAGAGGTTACAGACCTTGGCAATGTTGGTACTGAGTCTGTCTTCAAGGAAATTTGAGATCTGTAAAAACCTTAAATATTTCAATGTGTAGACCTATTTAAGATTGTTTTCCGCTGATGATGACCTTAAAGGTCGAAAGCTTGGCAGTAACAACTGAATTTGCTTTCTTCTACAAGACCATACTTTGATTCAGAATGTTCTTAATCCATCTTGTTTGAACGAACAGTCGAGTTTTTAAGGGTATATCTTTTTTCTTATTAACATGGATTGATAACTAAAAGTTTGGTTTGATAGCGTGCATAAATCAGTTTGTTATATAATGCTTCCTATGAAGTATATTTTTCGTTGAAGGGTAAATCTAACTTGAGTTGATCTTGATTAGTCTCCGAATCGGTGAAATTACTATGAACCGGCACCGGGTCACTTATTGGGTCCGTCTTTACTCGTGAGTAGTTGGACTACTCAAACGTGTTACGCGGATTCTCTTTAGATCTTCGTTGAATAAACAAGACTTTAACGCCATTCATTCCTGATGATTGCCTGAACGGTACCTACGGAATGCTTTGAACGTAAAGTAAGTTCACCAGTGGGCCCAGAACGCGCCCATGGAGAACACCCAAAGGAAGAAGCAATTGTTATAAAGGTATGACTGGGATTGGTACAATTGACGAAAAAATTGTGCATTTTCTTTCATGTTGGCCTACTCCTTACTTTAGAACCTAAAAATACATTATTGAAAGCTGATATTATTGTATCAGAGACAATTACTATAGCTAGTTTTCAGCTTCGTGATGGCATTGTTGACTTGCATAAAATCATATCTAATGATTTTGACTGATTTATCAACATCGTCCGATAAAACATGATTCTTTGTTTTTCTTGATTTTTCGTAGCAAGTCCTGAAGATCAAGTATCTCGCTATGGTCTATTAAAGTTTGAGGTCATTTCTTGCTTCATTGCATATCTTGTCAGTTCCACCGTCTATGGGATTAGAATTAGCTTTTATTGATTTAATATTGTACCATTAAAGAAAAAAATAGAGGATGGATGTTAATTTTGTCATTTTGCACATTAGCTGCCAGTTGGAAGTTCCTATTGGATATACACTGACTATCCTTGGGTATTTTTAGAGTTATTTGCTGATTTGTCAGGTTTTTCAAGGTTTTGGTGTACACATTCCAATTAAGCCTTTCCATTTTAGCTACTAATTTCAGTACTAAGAAACATCGCACCAAAAATATATGGAGCACATATTCTTGAAATGGGTTCAATTGGCCTGAAAGTATCAAGAACCACGGAGTTTAACGAGATAATCCTCGTGGATTGTGAACATTCGAACCCCATCGCGGATGTTTACTGTTATAATCTACGCCCAACAGATAGTATTGCCCCATTTCGTGCGCTAAACCTAGAAGGTCGTGTAAGCATTGCACAATCCCATGTTTTCCTAGCCTGAGTAAAATGGCGTTCGTGAAGTTTTTAAAAAATGTAGCAAAACGTTTTTACAAATTTTAATAGGGGTGTGTGAATGAAGTTAAAATTGTCCAAAGCAGCGAGGATAGGTACAGGGTGATTAGAAACGACCGAACTACAAGTTCCCAGCTCACAGACATCAACAAATCTCACAATGGATGTGCCTGTTTCTTATCTTTTATCTTTTTGTTGCTTTGTATGTTTTGGCTTAATGCTTCACAAATTATTTAAGTTTTAATCCATTACTTGCTTGGATGTCCAACGATTAACCTCCAGCCTCCTATATCATTTCTCAAGTATACCAGTTTACTTAAATCTTAAAGTTTACTGAAGGGAAAGAAAAACTCATGATAATTAACTTTAGCTCTATTAATGAGCTTTTGAATCTTTAAGTGATGTTAATTGGTCAAGCGGACCACGAAAAATAGTGAAGTTAATTGTAAGACGGGTAGATTTCTTGGATTAATTTTTGACCTGGCGATTTAACATTCAACCCAATTTCAATTAATTAATCTTTATGTAAGGTATTGGTTGAGATGAAAAAGTCAGTGTCACGAGCGGTATTCGAACCCACGACCTTCGGCTAAATACGCCGCTGCTCTACCACTTGCGCCATCGTGACTTTGATCCACTCGGACACCAACTCTCCATCTGAACCAACCTTTTGAATTTTCCAACCTTTTTGCCATTTTTTCAAACCAATACCTTACACAAAGATTAATTAATTGAAAAAAGGTCATTTGGTCAATCGGACCACGAAATCTAATGGGTTCAACCCAATGATGAAACAAACAGTAGACAAAGATAAACGAAATTGATGAAGTTTTTTTAATTACTACTTTTATTTTATTTGTAAAATAATTTTATTTTATTTGTAAAATTATTTTATTTTATTTGTAAAATTATTTTATTTTATTTGTAAAATTATTTTATTTTATTTGAAAAATTATTTTATTTTATTTGTAAAATTATTTTATTTTATTTTTTGTTAATTTTTTATTTTATTTGTAAAATTATTTTATTTTATTTGTAAAATTATTTTATTTTATTTGTAAATCATAATTTTATTTTATTTGTAAATCATAATTATATGATGATATTAAATTACATTATTTTCTATTAGGTTTGATGTACTTTTTTGTGTTACCATTTTATGATTCATGAAATCTTTAAATTTCGTAATGTTATATTTTTATCCAAAAAATAGTTTCCCAGTTTTGAAGGTTTTCCTTCATATTTTCAAAAGATAATGGCACAGTAGAGAGCATAATTCCCCGGAGCCTTTGACACCTCAAATATTTCAGTTTAATGCCTTTTTTTGTGTAACTGCAATGACCTGATTCTTTACTTAATTAAAACTATTGCCATTTGAATGGCCAAACAAAAAGATACACATTTCAGTTTTAAAGAAAATATAAATTTAAAATCCAGCTCTCATAAATCAAATAAAAATGTCTGTTTTATTTATTCACAGGCACCTTTAACATCACAATAGACTCCATATTTTCTTGTAATAATAATTTTCTGGATGTATCGTTCATTCGAATAGTGGGACAATGCAGAATAGTGATGACGAGTAGAAACATTATCACATATTTTGCAATTATCAAACAGATTAACCTACATGACTCATCTCAGCAACTCTGCAACCAAAACTTTCAAATGGTAGGTAGACCAAAATGATCGGAAACTACCAAATTATAACTTTTTTATTGTTTGATTGTTAAATTTTATTTTTGTAAATCGTAGTTTTTTAAATAACCAATACTTCGATTGAAGGATGTTATTTAATTACAAATGTCATTTTTTCAACAATCTCTAATTGGTTGGTCCTTTTGATGCAGATGCGGCGAAACACCTTCATCCTACATGTTGTTCCAGCAAAACTGAAAACAACCAAAATGGGCGGAGCCAGAAATGAATCATAACTATTCTAAATTTAAAAAAGTAAATAATTCATCTTTTAATTTATTCACCGGACTTATAACCGCATAATTATCTCCTATATAATTAATAAATGACCTTCACTATTATAATTTTATATTAAAAAACGGCCAAGGCTTTGCCCTCATCTCTGACCGCATAATAGCCTAAATAATTATTGTATTAGTGTAATATTAGTTCAACATAACTCATCAACAGGTTCAGTTAATTAAAACTCAATTTTTAATTATTTATATTTTGCAGAAAAAAATATCCATAAGTTTTCATGATGAACACGTTGGATTATGCATAATAATGATGATGACGAGTAAAACATTTTTTACATAACTATAATCATCAAAAAAGACTTCCTCGGACTTACATATAAGGACCAAGAAATTATTATATCGATAATAACGTAGTAGCTTGAAGGTTAAAACTGCGATTAAATATTTGAATTTAAGAAAGTGTTTACGTAATCAATTATTTTTAATTTATACAATCACAGTATTAATAAATGGCAACTTTTCATTGTTTATTATTTAATTACATGAACCGTAAAGTTTTTATCGTGGGATTTTTATCTTGGGGTAAATCTGTAGTTTGGTTGTTTTGCCATATTTTACTTTGGTCTGTCAGACGCGTTTCATCTTCTCGCCACCTTCAGTGGTGGGTCTGTCCTAAAAGAAGACATACACTATAGAGGAAATTCACTGACTTCTGTACACCAAAACAGCTGGAATTTGTGTATTTTCTGTTATCCGACCATAAAGCAAATTTTAAAATTATTTTATGTGCGTAATAATGCATGCATTAAATTCAATATTCCTGGACTTTACCACTAGATAGAGACATGAACTTGCGTATTCGGAAACTGATACATCTGTCTTGTTTACCTTCTGCTGCTAATCTTATTTCCTTCCATCTATCTGACAGAACTCAAAGCGTTAAAGTTTCAAATTCTATCTCCTCTTTTCTCTCAATTTCAGCTGCTGTACCCCAAAGATCAATTCTTGGTCCTTTGCTCTTTTCCAGGTAATCCTAAATGGTCATCCATTAGTCCTAAATTTCTCCCATTTTCGTCTATTTGCTAATGACACTCAGCTTTAAAGTCACTTTCTAAATGCAACATCTTTGAAGCCCTCTGCTCAACCGTGATCTTCAATCTCTCAATGAATGGTCAGATAATAACGGCATCCTTTTATATCCTAATAAATCCCAGTCTTTGTTAGTTTCCAATAAACTCACTAATACAGAGTGTATATTCCCTCGTCATATCATAACAAGTCCCCCATTAATTTTATCCTAAAGTTAAAAACCTCTGCGATATTTTTAACTCCAAGCTTTCATGACCATGTGAGCTCTTATTATTAGCCAGATCTACTCAAGCCTACATTCTCTTCGATGCCTTAGCTTTTTCTCTCCCCAGAAAACTAGTTCTTCTTATTAAATCCATAATAATTTCTTTATCATTTTCCTGTAGAACAATTTTTCACTTTCTTTAAACTCTCAATCTGCTCATCCCCTTCAAACTGCTAATCATTCCTTCATTAGATACTATTATGATCTTAAATCAAGAGATCGTATTTTTTCTTATGTTAACGTCTTCAGGAGCCTTAACATTCTAAGCGATTATAAACTTTGAGTTTTAATATACATTTTTTAGATTAGGTCAAATAAATGTCCTAAATATATATATCAATTTTTTCCACATTCCTTATCCAAACACACTAATCATATCCCAAGCCTTCAACACTCCTCTAAAACTTTAATCTTTTCCTTCAGAATTGCTTTGTAAATTTGTTCCGCTTCCTCCCTCTCTTATTTCAGGCCCATGGCATCTGAGTTTTTAAATTATATACTGACCCTAGGGTCTATACCTCAGAGGAGATCACCTACCCTGTTATGATGCCGGCACGCTAGTATCTACCTTAAGGCAGATGTCAAGGAGATCGTAACAACTGGGGTTTTCGACAGGTCAGTCATGTATATTTTTATGATATAACTTATATTTTACGGAATAAATCCAATTTACAAAAATGTTTAAACATAGAAATGTAACAATAGGGGTATTCACGATTTTTGTGTTAACCCTGTTAACTGTGTTAGGTCGTGGTAGATGATGACGTAGACTTGTAAGAATCGGCATTGCTCGATCTAACAGGCCAGGGCCAATGTTAGATGTTAGGTCGAAAATGTAGTCACATTGCTATCCGTCAGTTTTATTATTATTGCTATTTGTATTTCTTAATGACCTGTTGTTTCATAACTTGTTGAAGCCGTGAGGAGCGGTCAAGGATGAGATAATTTAGAAAAACACCTTTTTCATTTTTTGCCAACGTTTCGACCTTTATTCGGGTCATCTTCAGGGCCTGGGTAAGTTACAAAACATACGATGATTGAAAAAAAAATTTAACATATAATATAAATATGTATAAATATATATGAAATAATTTGGTTCAAAATTTATATTTACATCTTAAATTGTAATTTTTTTTTAAATTTAAGATGTAAATATAAATATGTATGCATATATATATAATATTTTGGTTCAAAATTTATATTTACTTCTTAAATTGTAATTCTTTTTTTAATTTATTTAAGATGTAAATATAAATATGTATACATATATATGAAATATTTTATTTATATACTTACATCTCAAATTGCATTTCTTTTTTCAATCATCGTATGTTTTGTAATTTACGCAGGCTCTGAAGATGACCCGAATAAAGGTCGAAACGTCGGCAGAAAAATGAAAAAGGTGTTTTCTAAACTACCTCATTATTGACCGCTCCTCACTACTTCAACGAATTAATGCTATTACTGCTAACTATAACTATTAAACTAAATTTATTTCTAAGATAAATACATGAACCTCTAAAACAAATAAATATGACCAAAAATATGACACCCAGAAAGTCCTAAAAGAAGAGAAATACACAGACTAATTGAATTATTAAATCGATACCTATCGTCCTAACAATCCTGAACTAAAGGTTAACCAATGGACAAGTAAATTTATTCGGATTTAAGAATAAATACTTTCTCAACTAATTATTTTCAATTAAAGACATCATCTGAGTGTTTTTTTAGATTTTAAAACATAAATGTAACATAATTTATGTCTTAATCGATATCGTTTCGGTTCTCACACAGCCGATCGATAATACTGAGTTAATATTTTTCACGGAGGCTACTCTGCTATCACCCTTTCGGTGGAACTCCATCTGATTCTTACCCAATTTAGCATACAGTAAGAAAATTGAAAATCACATAAAAAGATGAGTAGTTTACCACCGCCTGTTAGCGTTTCCCCGCTTATTAAGGTATGCTTTTCATATATTAAATATACTTTCTATTATTAGATTAACCTAGTTTTCAATTTTTCAACCCAAGGTTATTAAATCGCCACAAGTAACAATAATAATTCTTACATTTTTTAATATAAGTATTCTATACAAACTATTAATTATACATACGTATGCTGTCAAGAGTTTTTTTTGTAAATTGCTCCTTGATTTTTTTTTCTATATGAAATAGCAAGTAGTAATAAGCTGAAAAATTCATTTTTAAAAATGGGCTTATAATTTCTTGTATAATGAATTTTGCAAGTAAATTCTGTTAAATTATCCATAAGGGGAAAACAGCAAAGTACTAAAAGTTTTTTTTTCCAGTTCGGAAGATGGAGCCTGCTTCTAACCGGTGTAGCATACGGTAGCTTTTGGCAGAGTCGGTATACCAAGAAAGAGCTCGCAATGAAAGATATCAAAATGAAAGAAAAAGCCGAAAGGGATGCCCTACTCGCTCAAGAAAAGGCCCGAAACACAGCTGGTAAATTACACTAAATAAATTCCCTATCTATACTTATATAGTTGTGTTTTATTATATGCTTTTTTTTTTCACTTTCCAGCTCAGATGGCTGAGTTAGAAAGCTGGAGCAGAGGAAAATGAACAGTCATCTCTTTATTAACATAGCAACCATAGTATCTTTTATGTACAATTCTGTTTTTTACAATTCTCAACAACAGATGGGGAAATGTTGGCCGATAATTTTTTCAAGCATTTTTGGTATTGTTTCTTTTTCAGTGGTACTGTAAATACAATTACTAGATTATAACATCATAAACTATGTTGGGTTTTTTCTTTGATACCTCTATAAATTTATTTTAAAAGCGCAGCTTGGTGGTGGTATAACACGCCAGGATGATAGTGCCAAACAAACTGCAGGTTCATCACTATTTACTAATTTGACTTAACTTTAAATTGTCCAGTGGGATCAGTGGCCACAACGGTTAAGGTAAAGGTCCTTGGTTCGAATCCAGCGGTGCTCATTCTAATTTGACATACAAATGGGCTTTTTTTCAAAAACATCTGCACCCTGACGGTTCATATAACCTCGTTTAAAAAAGTATATGTATAAATAATAAAAATGAAATTGCGCATCTGTTTCCTACTTTATAAGGATTTTGGTCCAAACCCTTTTCTTTCCTTAATCCTGTAGGTAAGCAGGGAAACCTGTGTTGAGCAAAAAGTACTTTGTACCTTGGAAATCTAATGATCTAATCTAAGGTGATTGACCAGCTGTTATTCAACAATATATTTGGTAGGATCGAGGATGTGGTCTAATAAATGTTCTGATCTTGAAACTACGCCAAGCTTTCAGTGTTTTATTTCACTTTCCTCAGGGCTCTATAACGGATATATATACATATAATATTTTATAGCTGCTCATTTGTGTAAGTGAAAATCAAAAATCAACTTGTTTTTACAACTTACTGTTTTTACTCAGATTCTCTGTCAGTGTTTAAAATATTTTTCTCTTATCGTGTATAGATATTTTTTCTCTCTTTGTCATTTCTTATACTTAATACTATGTTTTTAACAAATAAATAAGTGCCATTTATTTATTTGGTATTAAAAACATTGTATTTAGTATGAGAAATGACAAAAAGAGAGAAAAAATATATGTGTTGATAAGAGAAAACAACTATAAACTCTGACAAAGAAGCCCTGAGGAAGGTGAAATAAAACACTGAAAGCTTGGCGTAGTTTCAACACCAGAACATTCATTGGACCGCATCCCCAATCCTACCAAATATATTGCTGGAAATATAATTCAAATGAACTGGAATCTTTGTGCAATTGAAGGGTAAAAGAAGATATTTTTCGTTTTAATATCGTCTTCGCATCTACATAGATGTATTTTTTCTGCCTCACTTTTCATTTATCCAAAACCTGAATGATAAAAAAACTAAACCCCTTGCTTGCTTCTCTGTGTTGCTTGGCAATACTGGTATCAATTGATTCAACAATTCAATTGGTGATAACTTTTCAAAGAAAGAGAAAAAATTAACTAAAACAAAAGAAAAAATAAATAAAGATATGATTTATTTCTCTGTCACTAAGAAATATTAAATTTTGTTTAAATTCACTTAATGTTATAATTTTGTTTTTTAACTCACATTTTACTATATTAGAATGTATCTATCATTGCAGTATTTTTCATTTTATTTGTGATTTGTCACTTTTTTACACACTCACTTAACTGACAACCCGACAGAAAGGTAAACATGTTGTTTTGAACTTTTGTTATTTGTAGTAGTTTTCTGTATGAAAGGAATTATAAATTAAAGTATATATTAAAAAATGAAATTAAACTTCAAACTCGGATAAAATTACAAAAATAATTTTTACTAAAAATTCTAGACATGGTGACCATATATCCGAATCATACCTCCGTGGTACAATGGTTCAAATTTTATTATGCATATTTGAAAATATTGCAAATTTGAAACATTTCTGATTACTAAAAATAAATTAGACAACTAAGAACATGAAAGGAAAACAACGAAAGCCTAAAATGGGATTTGGATTTCAGTTCACTTGCCAAAAACGAAAATTTAAACACAATATTGAAATAAATAATCAGTATCTTTTTTTGAGGCCTTATTTCCAAAATTGCCAGGGACAGTTCTTTGCCTTTCCTGAAAAATTACTCTTCTGAAGAAGTCTGGTTGTGGAAAAGGGCCTCATGTGAAACTCCAAAATAGTCCTCTTCCTATTTTATATTAAACACAAAACTATGGATCATCAGTTTTTCTAAAATAGAAGGTTCTATTTTAAACAAAAAATAGTAAAATTCCTAGTGATACAAAAATTAAATTAAGAAATTTTATTTTTACTTCATTTATTTTTTTATCTACAACTGTATTTATATACAACCTTCAGATTGGATTTAAATTTATAATTGTGACATTATAGGTGTTAGCGAGAAACTTGTTGGCAGCCTCTCTGGATTAATAAAACGATATTAATCATTTAAGAGGTCTGTTATCCATATTCTTTTGAGTCACTTAAGTGGTAATTGTGAGGAATGGAGTAATTGTATCTGTGTGTTAGTGTGATTTTGTAGTTTACTAAGAAAATGTCTGTAATATGTTTTGATGGATGAAAAAAAGTTGTCATGTGAAAACCTGTGTAAAGTGTGTTCTTGCTTATGCAAAAAGGAGCAGAAACTATTAGTCTTAAAATTTTGGATTTCAAATTTTGTAATCTTTGAATATTTGGCTGATCAATAAGCTTGTCACCCGTACATTCAAATAGGTTTCAGTAGGAATGTGTATATTGAAAGTTTTTATTTTAATAGTAATTTTGATTGTCGGTTGAGTAAGTAATAAAGCATTTTAATTCATTTATTAAGTGCCTGTTTTTTTAATCGTATGTGTCTTTTTCAAGTTAATCCTCTATCCAATGTAAGTAAATAGTTAACTTTAGATAGAGGAACTGGTTTATTGTATGCTAGGACAAGCCTCACGACGCATTGTAAAGGTGATATCTTGTGACTGAGTGGTTAAACTTTATTTTCCAAAGATTGCTCTTTTGTTGATATGTAACAATTTTGTAACAATTTTGTAACATAGTGAAGTTTGTGTAGAAGAGGGACGACTTGATAATATGGTGATGTCTTCGTGGCCCCCCTCATTTGTGGGCTGTCAGAAGTAAAAATTGTGTACAACAGCAGAGCAGTATTGACTCTTGTGGCACACCTGCAAGCTCTTCTTTCATCTCAGAAATATTACGATTAAGAAATGCAAAAAAGAAATTTAAAAAAAAAAATGCTTGAAAAAAACACCAGATGACTGATTTGGGAAAAATTAACCATCATCATTATTAATTATTCAACAATGTAATATGTTCATTATTCAACAATATGTTAAAAAAGATAGTGCATTTTAAATTGACTTCCAGCACATGAATTCTCATCCTGAAAATTACCTTAAACTATATATTATGCAATTATTTATTCTTTTCATCTAAGGTTTTTGGTTGAAATGAAAAATTAGTGATGCGAGCAGGATTTGATACTAATTTTTCATCTCAACCAAAAACTTTAGATGAAAAGAATAATTAATTGGATTAAATTAAATAAATATGGATTAATATTATGTACTGTTTATAATATATTTTTGAAGTAAAGTATATTATTGTTATCATTATTATTAATCACCCATCACATCTGTCAACATTGAAACGTATTTTTCAGGATACAAATATATGTCAAAACATTTCAAAATATATCTCATTGTCAATTTTGATTTAATTGAAGGTAGTTGTAATGAACTAAATAAAAAATAATATTTAAAAAAAAAGCTTAAATGGCTTTTTTCTTGAGACATCAACAAATAAATATTACGGTTCAATTTTATATTTGCGATCAGATTTTTCAATGACAAAAACCATGACACCAACACTACGGACGTCAATTCTCTCACTCCAATATAATTTCTAATTAGAGCTGTTATAGTGGAGATAAGAAATCTTAAAGACAATCCTATTATTTTATAATGATTTTTTATTCATTAACTTCATCCCAATGTTTTATTAAATTCAAAAGGTTTTTTTTTTTTAATCATATATGACTATACAATGATTTATTTATGTTCCTGTATTTAACTACATCAGAATAATGAAACAGTTTAAAATTATACACAAATCTTAATTCTTCATACCATTGTCAGTATTATCAGAACATTAAGCAATTTGTATCTGGCAATTTATCATTATATATATTTTTAATTATTTATTCTCTTTAACGTTTTTAAAGCAATTTTTTAAGTTCTTTTTGAAATTGATATTGTTTTATTTAATGTTATGTAAATATGTAATACAGGTAAATTATAAAGTTGTATACTTTTGTAAATATATTAATTTTTAATAAGTTTTTGTGTCACTTTGCCATTTGTGCTATTATTTAGCTCTGTATCTACATTTTTTATTTATTTATTTAGTTTTTTTTTTTTTTTTTTTTTTTTTTTTTTTTTTGTGTATCAGAAATAACATTCTATATTTTTAAAATAATTACATTGGTCTTTTGTTATGCATTTTTTTTAAATATTGAAACAATATTAAAATTTTGAAGCGCTTCGTTCGTATTTTTATAAATTTATCTGTAAATTTATCGTCTTTTTTTAAGCTTAGGATATTTTTTATCATTTTGTTTTCGACTCTTTTGTGTGTGTGTGTGTGTGTGTGTGTGTGTGTGTGTGTGTGTGTGTGTGTGTGTGTGTGTGTGTGAGAGAGAGAGAGAGAGAGAGAGAGTGTGTGTGTGGGAGGGAGAGAGAGAGAAAAAAAAAGAGAAAAATAGAGAGAAACAAACAGAGAAAAAATATATAGAAACAGAGAGGCAGTGATAAAAGCAAGAGACCTGAGAGGGAAGAGGGAGGAAGAGAGAGAAAGAGAAAAAATATATGGAAACAGAGAGGGATTGATAAAAGCAAAAGATTAGAGAGGGAGGGAGTGAGATAGTTAGAGGGAGAAAGAGTTAAATAATAGAGACAAATAATAATAATTATTATAATGTATAATCATACATAAATAATAATATGTAAATAATAGAGAGTTAAATAAGACAGAAAAGAAAGCGTGGTACAGTGGGTGTGTGTTTTATCAGGTTATTTTTCAAAATTGATAATTTATTATATTTTCCAATCTATTTTTTTATATTAATATTTTAATCTTTTTTTATTAACGTTTATTTATTTATTTGGTTTTGGAAAAATCGAAAGATCACTTTATACATTCTGTGCTGCTCTCTTCAGACAGTACCAGAAGGAGTGTAATGGAAAAAAAGAGTACAGTTTGTCTGTGTTGCCATCTGTTAGAAAATATGGTGTTAAGGTGCATGACCTGGCCTCGGTTTTTAACCGTGAGTTTCAAACTACAATGGGGATAAGGACTGAAGGAGCTAGGGGCTACGCCATTCCCCCTTGACCAAAAAAAAAAAAAAAAAAAGAATCCTTTGATAAAATGTCTGTCTATAAATACCCTTTGAAGGAGGGTGTAATACAAAGAAACCAATATAAATCGTTTAAAAGAAAACTTGTAAATATTCACGAAATGTAACAAAAAGTTAATAGTTATACTGTATGTTTTCTACAAATTATAATATACATCTCTACTTTCATGATTCTTCAAAAAATATTTTTTTAAACACTGGCCAATTTGTAAATATATTCTTTCTTTTACTTTAGAATAAAGAATATTCTTCTTTAAAATTGTTAACAGCCCGTCTTTCTTATGGAAATTTTCGTGATTGGAGGAGACTTTAACTCCTCCCAATTACCAATCCCCACGCCATCTGCTATATAGTATGGTGTTCCTATCCACAAATGTTCAATGAATTAAATTTTTTTGTTTTTATTGAATATTCTACTGGGAAAATGTATGCCTGAGTTTTTTATTGGTGTATTTTTAAGCTGATATATTTTTTTTTAACTAGTGGTTTTTGGGCCGTTCGATATGTGATGTAGTGCTTAAAGCCCCCACTGTGACGACCTACTCTCAGTCTTCACAATCTGGCCATAAATGGTCTCGTCCGACTTCCTTTTCGTCCCACTCGCGTAGTCCTTGATGACGACGTGTTCCAGTCCGACACCCACTTTCATTCATGCCCACGTGTCTGGTCCAAGGATTGAAGCTGTATTCTCTATCGTCCACAACCGCATACAATGAAAAGGAAACGTGAGCTTTTTAAGGAAATGAAATCGGTGTTTTCGTTTTCGAAAGGAGGACGAGCAGTCTGAATATGCAAACTCGTTTATGTTCCGTTGCCTGACATAAATCTTACCCAACTGCAATACTGTTCACATGATATTCAAAAAGATTCATTTGAATTTTATTCATCACCTACTGAAATTAAAAAGTCCGAAGTTGATTTTTGTTCATGAAAACGTTTTTTGACCAAGTTGTATCCATCGTTTTAAACTATTCAGAAAATTAGGCAGTTGGGAAATAATCAGCATAATTACATACAAACCGAGGTCGTGGTTTTAAAAAAAGAAACCGCCCAGTCGGAAGAAAAAGAATAAATACCAAATTTCAATCAAAGAAACAAATTAGCGCTTTTTCTTTTGACATTGTCAATAGGATAAATAAAAATATACATATAAGTTTAACTCAGTGTTAATTGTAGTTAGTGTACAAACTAGTAGTAGTATACAAAGTATTTGAATTCTTAGACATTCAGAATACCACCAGCCATTCTATTATTTCATAAATAAATTTGAACATAGTATTTTGCCTGTAATTTTATAACAAACTACTCAAATGTAAGTCTTCAAATACTTATTTATATGTAATTACACGATAAATAAGTACTTACAAGTATTTACATAAACATAATTTCTGTGCTATCTAGTTATATTTACAATTGCTATTTATCATAACAAACAACATTACCCATGCAGTGTCCCAAGGGTCTATTTGGGGTCCGATTCTATTTAAGATTGTCTCAGTTCCCCGACTTAGGTACAATCCTGTCTCTGAGGTTTGTATGAGGACAAAATAGTTCTGTTAAAATAAAATTAAATCTACCGACACAAACTAAAAAGATGTACAATAGGTAGAAGTTTAATCTAGACATAACCTAAAACTGATGCACAATGAAACGCCGTTCTTTCAAAAAGATACTAAGCTAAATGTTAGCAGTGTATACATAGGATTACTTATTTTTAAAATGTATAAAATAAAATAAAGGAAAAGGCAACTGTTTCAAATATTGTGTTTCCAATTTGTTCACAATTAAAAGAGCTTGGAGAATGAATAGGTTAACGATTTCTTTTTCAGGCGAGAGGTTAACGATGCAGCTTACAAGGAGAAGGTAAAATGCTATTTCCAAATGGCCCAGTCGGAAAAATAAAAATAAATAAATACATAAATAATTCTATTGTTAAACCAATGCGTTTTTTATGTATATAAACGTTCCAGAGCTTATAAAATAAATTAAATTCGTTAGGTTTAACATTACCGGTTTTCAAAGCAATCAGAATATTTCAGTTTGCCAAATCCCATGGAAAGCGCTTAACCAGTATCGTCAAACCAATGTCTATTTTATAAAGATAAAAGTTCTGCAGGGTATAAAATAAGTTCCTTAAGGTCTAGACCACTTTCCGAGTTGGATGATTTACAAAATTTCCAAATATTGTTTTCAAATCATTTTTGACATTCCAAATTGTTTGCCCAGAAAAAGGCCTTAACCTGTGATGTCATTGTTATACTAATGCTATTTTTAAGCATCTAAAAGTTTCAGATAGCATAAAATAAATTGCTAAAGTTTTTGTTTTCTATTCGAAGATGGACGGTTTGTAAGGATATGAAAAAATATGGTTTCCAAGGCAATTGAAATGTCTCAAAATTTCCAAATGCAAAATGAGCTTAACCTATGATATTATCGTTATATTAATTAAGCGTCTAAAAGTCCCAGAGATTTTAAAACAAGAACTTTACGTTCTTGACTTCCATTCCAAAACAGACAATTTATAAGTGAATGCAAAAATATGGTTCCCAAAGCAATTTAGGCATTTCAAATTCTCCACCAAAACAAAGGGCTAAACCTGCGATGTAATTGTTATACCAAGGCTACTTTTAAGCATATAGTCATTTGCGAGATGCTTTCTACCTTACCTGTTTATACAAAGAGCTTTAACTTTGAAATGCCAAAAAGGTCCAGAAAGTAAACAATACTTTTCTTAGGTTTTTACCTCAGGATAATTTACAAGATGCCAATATTCAATTCCCAACACTTTCCTGTCATTCTTAATTGTCTACCCCTAAAAAAATCTAAAACAGTGACGTGCAGTCAATGGTTGTTTTATAACAGTAATAATTCTAGAATATATAAAATAAGTTCCTTATGTCCTTGACTTCCTTTCAGAGAAGGACAATTTTTAAGGAGTGGCCAAAATTTGGTTTGTAAAGCTTTTCGGTAATTTTAATAAAGCTTTTCACCGGCTTTTTATAATTTACTTGGGATTATGATTTTCGAGAAGTTCAAGTAAGAAGAAGCCAAAATGTTTTTTCCACCCAAACATAATTCCATTGGGAACAGAATAAATCCCTTCGGTTCGTGACATCCTCTCCCAGGACGAGACTGAATTGCATGACTAAAATGCTTTTTGACTTAATGAAACAAAGCCCACGTTCAAAGCAATCCGCAAACGTTTAATCTTTCCACAAGGCCGATTCCGCTGAGATGGACAGGAAATTAATTATGTTAATTTTCCATTACACTAAGGTTAAGCACTGTACGTTCTAACATTTTCAACTAGTTTTTCAGTTATTAATGTTTATTTATGTTTAAATCAAACTTTTTTTACGATTCGGTAAAATGTATTTGATACTTGTTCGTGCAGAAAATGTAACCTTTTATAGCTTCAATCAAAATTCTAGATCAGTTTTCGTTCTTTTATTGATTTATTCGCGTGCAGTAAACTTTATAGATAGGTATATACTAAAAACTGAGTCATTTTACGTCAAACGTTTAAAGTACCTTCTTGACAATATGACTAATCTTTGTACAAGTAAGAAACTCATTCAAATAAATTACAATTGATTTTGTGAGCGGAATTTTTTTATAAGCTGGTTTACTAGGATTGTTAAATAAGACAGCTAAAGTACAAAACAGTCCATGTGTGAAGCTGAAACCTTGGTAGTGCCAGCCGATGAGTCATAGGGGGGACCTTAACGTCCAATTGCCTCATCGAATTAATTTCGTTGTTACTCAGCAATACAATAACGTTTGTGCACCTTCCGTTATTTGTGTTGTACAAGCAGAGTTTAAAAAAATAAAATAAATTTGATTGAAAAAGTCCTTCAAGCAAAGGCGTCCTTGTTTGCCTTATTGTTCTATTGTGTCATTCGACGGATAAGGATTAAAAACCGTGGATTTTATTCTATGAAAAAATAATAAAAGATCAACTTCGGACTACACAACAAGGGCGTTAAGCTAACAAGGGCAATGACCTGGATAGATATACAGTTAATTAATATTTCGCTTCAATAACCATGCGGTATAATTAGTCCATGAAAACAGGTATAGCACAGAAAGAATTACAATACTTCATTTTCTAGTTTTTGAAAGTCAAGCTTTCTCAATTTTGATAATGATTTTGAATCGCTAGTTGTATTTTCACATTTAATGTTTATAATTTAAAAAAAAATTAGAAGAACTAAACGTCTGACAAAACAAATCCTTAAGTTGTTGTATTTTGAAATGTTCCATCTTCTGGGAGCAAGGTATAAAAGAGTAAGGGGGACCCCCTAGAAATGCTTATTCTCGTCTCGTCTCATTCCAGTCTGTACAGGATTGGTTAAATATAGAAAGGCACTGCTGGAGAAAGGAAAGGGAATCTTCATTATCAGCGTACAAAGACACTCTTTTTTTCAATGGTGAATCCCACAACTCAGCTTACAAAACCGACTTGTTTGCAACGCAGTCGGAAAAATTTATTACAACCTTTATTTAACGTTGATTAAAAAGTTAAAGAAAAATTTCTTTCTTGAGGTACAAATTTTAATAAAAACTAAAACCGCCTGAAAGGTACATGACCTCGCCCTACAACATCGACCAACTGAAAGATTTGCTTAACAGATAAAAAAAAGTCGTTGATGTACAATCGGTCAAAACAAGAAATTTAATACAGGAATTTGTTTTAGTTTTGCTGTTTCACAATAACAAAACATAAAATTCTAAAAACAACGCTGACTCAGTAAACATCTGTTAATCAATATTTTCCCTGTCGCTTAACATCCCCAAGGAAAACACCTCGTCATCAAGTTAATTAAATACTTTTTTTTAAATTTGATCCCCTTGATTATTTATGTACTATAATAAACATTTAAACAAAAATTCTAATAAAAGTTACTTATGTAATTTAAAAAAATTATAATTAGCAACAAAACACAACTAAATATTTGCATTTCTTAAGAGATGACTCGATATTCACTCATGGGTTTGATAGAAATACTCATTAGAGGAACAGTCAAAGGATAAGGTGGGAAAATACTAAACAATCGAAGCCCCTCACCGGACACAGGCAATCAGAGAATCTCCTAGCAAGATTTGAAAGTGAAGAAATTTTAAAATGCAGAAGAATGGAGCTAGTCCTCCTCAGAACTTTTTGGAGGCAACGCGATAGAAGAAATAGGCTGAAAGTTCCGAAATTTGGATATAATACCTCTCGAAGTGTTCAGTACAGTTTATAACCCTGAAAAAGGAATGAAATAATGAAGTCGGTTTTACAATTGAAGACCTGACTTTACATATTTTAAGAGGATTATAAATTTTCGAAGAAAGTGAACAAGTTTGTTTATATTTGTTGTACTGTGTCTAAAGTTGTCTCAGGGGAGTGTACTAAGGCCGCTTCTTCGTCTTATGTTTAAGCTACGTCTCAACTGGGAATCATTTCGAATATGCTACCTTAAAACGTTCTTTGACGAATTTTCGACATGTTAACGTTTTATTATTACAAATTTGAAATATCCACTTGAAGTCACTGGATTGATGAGCTTGTAGCTACCATATAAAATAACGCAAAGGACCACCGGTAAAGATTATAAAACGCTAATATATGCCTGACGGATCAAAACGAAGCTAATTCAGAATTACAGACCACCACTCAAGACTAAAAAATGAAATTTCATAATTAAATTGAATTATCAAACTTGGCTACCTCGAACGTGCTAAACTGTGAGTAGTTAATTCAATAAAATTAGATAGGAATTATAAAAGGAAATGGTTTATAAAATAACGCTCAGATCAACAAATGAAGATGACAAAATTCGTGTAATGTATCATACATTTATGACAGATCAAGACAAAAAGAAAAACCGAGGATAGGCTAAATCAAACAACAAATTTAATTCTCCTCTCTCTCTCTCCTCTCTGTTCTCTCTTTCTCTCTCTCTCCTCTCTGTTCTCTCTTTCTCTCACTCTCTCTCTCCTCTCTCTCTCTCTCTCTCTCTCTCTCTCTCTCTCTCTCTCTCTCTCTTTTTCTCTATTTATATCTCTCCTTAAATTAAGTTAAATTGACTAATTTAAATTATCACGTTAGACAAATATGTAATTTATTAATAATGTGTAATGGCCAAAACAGCGAGGACAGGATCACCAAAATACCCAGAAACGACCAAACTAATTTTTTTATCTTCTCTCTCTCTCTCTCTCTCTCTCTCTCTCTCTCTCTCTCTCTCTCTCTCTCTTTTTCTCTATTTATATCTCTCCTTAAATTAAGTTAAATTGACTAATTTAAATTATCACGTTAGACAAATATGTAATTTATTAATAATGTGTAATGGCCAAAACAGCGAGGACAGGATCACCAAAATACCCAGAAACGACCAAACTAATTTTTTTATCTTCTTTCTCTGTCTGTCTGTCTCTCTCTCTTTCTCTCTCACACACTCTCTCTCTCTCTCTCACACACACACACACACACACACACACACACACAGACTTACTCTCTCTTCTTCTATCTATCTCTCACTCTTTTCCAAATTGATGGATATATTGAGACGCATGTAAAGTTTAAAATAATGTAAATTGTAATGTAAAGTATAAAGTATGACGAAAACTGTGTGGACAGACAGACCAAAACGATTGTAAACAGCCAAACTTCATTACTGGTTGTGCCTTTTTGAGATTTTATAGGTTTATTTTTTTATCTTTTTTGGTACTGAGTTATAAGTAAAGGGGAGGATTTTTATTTGCATTCTTTGCGCGTTAGGAAATTGTTTGAAATTGGAAAAGAAATGACAGGTGGTTGCATCTGAGCATCTGTTGAAAGAAACATCTGTCGAACCAGAAGAAAGTAAATTTCTTTCAAATATAAAAGGCAAACTTGTAACGTATCGTATTTAAAGCCGTTAAAAGAGGCATCCCCATTTTTTCTCCGTTCGAGGGATACCGAATATCGAGTTTTCCCGTCGAGAAAATCGACCATAAACAATCGTCTTTTTTTTTTTGGACGAGCAGTCAGTTGTTTCGACCACCGGTCCTCATTAATGATTTCGGCGTAGGACCGGCCGGTAGTGTTTTTTTCTCCCCCGATGCTAAATATCTTATGATACGAAATTCACATTAAAAAATTTGTTTAAATCTCAAAGCCAATTCGTTTCGATCGTTTCGAAACCCCGTGTCGTCCGTCATTAATCCCGTCAGCGCTGAGCCAGTCGATTCGACCGAAAGGTGGTGCTACATAGGAAACTCGACCCCCTCCACAGGCACAGATATATAAATACTAGTGGGGGAAGGAAACGCGTTCATTCTTGGTGTGAGTCTCGATAAGCCAACATTGTAAGGCTTGACTAAACCGGAAAATTTCAAAGCTACTTTGCCTTTTCTTTCAAGTCGACCCAAAGTTCTAAAACCAACTATTCAATATGGTAAGTACAAACTTTATTTATAAATTGCCTACCTTAGAATATTCAATTAAACTTAGCAATAGTTAAAATAAGGGTTATTTGATTTTTACAGCAAGAGCTAAACGAAGTTTCTTTTTTAATTCAAAGCGTTAACAAGTCATTTAAAAAAAATCCAATTTCAATAATTTACGAAATTACTGAAATTGAGCCACGTGGCATTTCCTCCGTAATAAAATTGATCTCGTTTTGTCTCTTCTGGTTGAAACTCGACTGACATTCCTTTTCATTTTTCAGTGTTATTTTTTCCTTTTTCTCCTTTGATTTTCCATAACGATTTGTAATATTGTGCAATACTTAAATAATTTTAACGATTTTTCGAGTTGCCGGTCGCCGCTAACGCCCCGCGGCCATTTTTCCTATTCTTCGAAGCGTGATCTCATCCTCGTTCAATTCGACCTTCCGTCGATTTTATTTAGAGATTCGTTTCAAACCTGGACAGTTAAATTGGCCGGCATAGTTTTTATGCGGAGTTATTTTTCATTTTCTGGTTGAAATATTTGAGAGACGGTATCCCGATTTTTTTCTTTTACTTTGTTAACCGGCCTCCCCTCCATCAAAGTTTCCGTTGTAGATGTTGCCTCCGCTTCCAACTGTCCGTTAAGTTCCCGCCCAACGGTCGCCGTTGGAAAGCGCCGGAAACCAGATGGCGGGAGCTTAAGTTATAAGAAAACTGACAATTTTCATAAATGGAATAAACAATTTTTTAAACTTATCGCTCTTAAGGATAAAAATTAAACGCATTTATCTTTAAAAAAGCTCATTTTTTAAAAGTGTACTTAGTTTTTGTTAAAAAAAATAACAACTTGTGTCGTTCTTTTTTGGAAAAAAAACTGCTTCGTTCTATTAAAATTTAAAAAAAAATTATATTTAAAACTTGGACACCGTACGCGAGTAAAGCATGTAGATAATTTAAACTAAAAAAAAAGCCAATTCGAAACGGAACGATAGGATCATTCTTCAAGTCATCCTTTTTAGTTTTCATTAAAAAAAAAAAAAAAAATGGTTGTGTTCAGTGGAAAAAGACTGAACCTTTGCTGGTTTAAAAAAAAATCAATCTTTCGTTTATTAAAAAAAGAAAGTGCAAAAAAAGCATACTGGTTTTGCCCATTGGATAAAAAATTATAGTTCCTGTAGAGGACTCTTGTGGTTTTGTACAGAGGAAGAAGTATTCAGAACTTCTGTACTTACGGTGTTTTATCAAAAAGGTTATTCAAAAAACGTTTTAATACTGGTTTTGTTCAGTGAAACCTTTTATTTTTTTTTTAACTTAAGTACTTAGGGTTTTCTAACAAAAAAGTTCAGATAAAGCTTTAAAGCTGATTTTACCAAAAAATTATTGGCCCTTTATTGTAAAGAAAGCATACTTAAAATTTGTTCCGCGAGAAAAGTAGTTCAAACTTATTCCTTCAAAAAGCATATTTTAAAATTGCATAATAAAAATAAATTATGTTGAAAACTGAAAACTACACCTTTTTAGTATTTTGAATTGAAAAACAATTTAAACTGTTAGGAGACTTTATATTTGAAAATTTTACAGTCCTTGTAGAATAAATAAAAAACCTGAGAACATATTTTGAATTGTCTTTTAAAAAACCCATAAAATTGAGTTTTACCGGTAGAAAATATCAATAAATTTATATATTTCAAATAGTGTCTGACAATTTCTCAGATGGTGTAACTATTTTGTCAATTTATCATACTTGACAAAAATAAATAAATTGACTATTTTATAGTACAATGCCCCAGATGGGGGAAACATTGTAGTTTTTATTATAATTTTTTTGGAAGAAAGAATTGCATGAATAGGGCACATATGGTGACACAAAACATTGCACAATACAAAATATTATTTTAAGAAAATGAGAAATTGTAGTTGAAAAAACCATCAAGGGAAGGGGTGAATTTACCAATATTGAAAACAAATAGGTTTATAGGCAGTTTTCCCCTTTGCAGGAGTGAGATTTTTTTTGACACACTTACAGGTGAAATTGAGTTTTAAATGGGTAAATGGTTAGGAAAGTCAGTGGTTTACTTCTTTATATGGTGAAAGGTAGAGAACTTCTGAGAGTTGTTTTCCCATATTAGGCAAGTGGGGCATGAAGGATTGTAGGCATCACTAACTTGTTGATTGTGAAATCCCCCCCATTTTAATTTTATTTTTATTTTATTAACAAAATCTGTTCCTTTTCAGCGTGAATGTATCTCTGTACACGTTGGACAAGCTGGAGTCCAGATCGGAAATGCCTGCTGGGAGTTGTACTGCCTTGAGCATGGCATCCAGCCTGATGGTCAAATGCCATCAGACAAAACTATTGGAGGAGGTGACGACTCTTTCAACACCTTCTTCTCCGAAACCGGAGCTGGAAAACACGTCCCCAGGGCAGTTTTTGTGGATCTCGAACCGACTGTAGTTGGTGAGTTTCAAATATTTTTTTGAAATTTGTGAAATATTGCAATCAAATATTTATACCAATTTCTCAATGTTTAGATGAGGTTCGTACTGGGACATACAGACAATTGTTCCACCCTGAACAGTTGATCACCGGAAAAGAAGATGCTGCCAACAATTACGCTCGTGGACATTACACTATCGGGAAAGAAATCGTCGACTTGGTACTTGACAGGATCCGAAAATTGGCCGACCAATGCACTGGACTCCAAGGATTTTTGATCTTCCATTCTTTTGGAGGTGGCACTGGCTCCGGATTTACTTCCCTCCTCATGGAACGTCTCTCGGTCGATTACGGAAAGAAATCAAAGCTTGAATTCGCCATCTACCCAGCTCCTCAGGTAATGACATAATTGAATCTAAAAGTTCTTTTTTGAAGTATCATTTTCCATTTCTGTTATTTTCTTTATATTAATATTTTGGTTTGCTTTTAGGTATCTACAGCCGTTGTTGAGCCTTACAACTCCATCCTCACAACCCACACTACTTTGGAACACTCTGACTGTGCATTCATGGTCGACAATGAAGCTATTTATGACATCTGTCGCCGTAACTTGGACATTGAACGCCCTACTTACACCAACTTGAACCGTCTCATCGGTCAAATCGTGTCATCCATCACTGCCTCCTTGAGATTTGATGGTGCTCTCAATGTAGATCTTACTGAATTCCAAACTAACTTGGTCCCCTACCCCAGAATCCACTTCCCTCTTGTCACCTATGCCCCTGTTATTTCTGCTGAAAAGGCATACCATGAACAACTGTCTGTTGGAGAAATCACCAACGCTTGCTTTGAGCCAGCCAACCAGATGGTGAAATGCGACCCGAGGCACGGAAAATACATGGCCTGCTGCATGTTGTACAGAGGTGATGTCGTGCCCAAGGATGTCAACGCCGCCATCGCCACGATCAAGACCAAGAGGACAATCCAGTTTGTCGACTGGTGCCCCACAGGTTTCAAGGTCGGGATCAACTACCAACCACCCACTGTCGTCCCAGGTGGTGACTTGGCTAAGGTACAACGTGCTGTCTGCATGTTGTCCAACACCACTGCCATCGCCGAGGCTTGGGCAAGGCTCGACCACAAATTCGACTTGATGTACGCCAAGCGTGCTTTTGTCCACTGGTACGTCGGTGAGGGTATGGAAGAAGGTGAGTTCTCCGAAGCCAGAGAAGATTTAGCCGCCCTCGAGAAGGATTACGAAGAAGTCGGCATGGACTCAGCAGAGGGAGATGGCGAGGGTGCTGAAGAGTACTAAAAGCAAACGAATTGAATTATTTTTTACATTTATATTTTTTTATTTGCCTCCCTTTCCAATTCTGTTATTGGCCAAGGTACTCTTTAAGGGCGTTCTTAATTGAAATATAAATTGAATCATTTATTTGTTTTATTTAATTATTACACCACTTTCCTCATTTCTTAAAGAATATGAGTGTCAGCACTCAATAAGGCCAAGTTTAGAAAACTTGCTGTTTTAGTGTATTATACTGCATAATCAATCATTAGAAATGGCAATAGGGAAAAATGCTCACTATTTTAAAAATTCATAAATATACTATATAATCATTCATTAAAAAAACTTCTAATTTGAATGGAAAAAAATAAAATGGAATGAATGTCAATTGCATTACCCAATTCTTTTTCTTTTTGCTCTTCAACATATTCATGTTGAAAGAAAATAAAACAAATCAGACACTAATAATCATAATTTATTAAAACATCCAAAATAAATATATGGGTATGGGTCTGAATTAAAATTAATGAGATATATTTTATAGTTTTTGTAGAATTACAGCATTTATATGATCAGATTCCTCCTTTTAATTTTGTTACCATTTCAGTGAGATCCTCACTGCAGATGGCACAGCCCAAAATCACATTTGACTGACCCTGTGCTGATTCTTTTTTTTTTTTAATTTATCTTTTAATATAATTTTCTGTATCACCCAAGTTCGATTAATTTCTGTTTTTACGTATAAAGACTTGCTTGCTACATTTGTAAGTTGAAAATATGAAAGAGGGCAGACTTATTTTTGTTTTAAAAACAAGGCTCCTATTTCTACAACTCTTAAAAACAAATTTTTCAGGAAAGGTAAAAACTACATATTAGCCTAGATCTTTTGGAAATAAGGGTCTCATGTAAGATTTATAGAATACTTCAAAAGAAATTTATTATACTAATTTGTCCTTGTACCTGGAAAGTTAACTGAAATCCTAATCAATTGTTAAGCTTTTCTTTTTTCCTCATGTTCTTTTCATTAGCCTAATTGATTTTTTCTTCAAATACGCAGAATAAAATTTGAACCTTTTTCTTGGTATGATAAGGATAAATACCTGAGCACCTGGTCCTGAATGTTAGCATAAAGTTATAGCGTACAAATGCATAAGAAAATTAATTCCAAAAAAAAATTTCATTGCCCAATTTATGAGAATTTTTTTTCGAGGGTTTGCAACAGCAGAGGTCATATAAACCCGGGGACCTTTACCTTACAGTGATGAGCGCCGTGTCAACACCTAAAACGCTGCGGCCACTGACACCCTTAATTTGCTTCGGCGGTCCATGTACTAAAATTGGACTTCTATTATAAAATAAGTGAAAATTTCTCCATTATTATTAGTATGATCAGAATAAAACAAGATATTGCTGGATATTTCTGTTGTCTTTAGTTCTAATCCAGTGGCAGGTCTCAAGTCAGCATCACAGAAAAAGTGCAAGATCTGACCTGTTTATGTCGTTTCTTTAACTTTTTGTTAGACGTTTATGGAATATTCATCGCCGTATTGGTCCTTGTAGATGTGGGATGATGACTCAATCGATGCCGTCGACTGCCCACTGGCTTATTCATATTAATGGAAAAGCCTTTTGGACAATTATTCGTCTTTGCATGACTTCAACTTGAATTTACCAACTGAACCTGCAGTTCTTAAAACCATGGTGCATAAACAATGAAATAAGAAGACAAATGAAACAGTTTGTTGAATAAAAAAAAAAGTAATTTCTTAGTAACAGAAAGGCTTTATGTCCAACTACCCATTGGGAGTTGTGGATGAAAGGTGAAACCACTTTACAGTCCATGTTTTCATTTCATACAGTCCAAATTATCGACTTAGGCAGAGATTTGAACACAGAACCGCTAGCGTGGCAAATACTAGTCACTAGTCAGACACCCTATCCACTCAGCCAACACGGTCCCTTGCACTTTCATTTTTAGATCTGCTATGCCCAGGTTTGAAGCAAGAACCACTAATGTGGCAAATATTAGTCGGACGCCCTCACTACTTGGCCACCAAGGTCCTGTGAATATGTAAATAAAAATAAGTAGTAAAATAGTGGTCAATTTCTCCCTTCCAGTTTAAACATTGTATAGTGCAAAATAAAAAAATGGCAACATTTTTACCAGACATCCACAATATTGATTCGATCAGGAATAAAACTTAAGGAATGGATAAATAATATAAAACAAGAAGCAACTGGGATAATTTTAAATAATTTATTATTTTAAATAAACCACTTTATTGTATTTAATATTGTGCTTGAAAAGGTTCCTTTTAAAGTATTTTTGTACTATTCGCTTAAAACAACTTTGACCAATTGAAAAATTAAATGTAAAATCAAATGCTGTAGTTTTTAACATACATTTTGTAACGATTATACAAGAAGGATAATCGTTCCAAATGGCAAATAGTCTGAAGAAAGTTGACAATGAGCCTTCAAATAGAGCTTCGTGGTGACCTGTTTTGTCCTTGGTAAAAAAATCCTGAAAGGCCTAGATAAAAATCAGACATATTTATTGGGCGCAATAGATGATAATACAGATATATTTTTCAATGTGGTCAGTGAAAAGTAAAAAAAGAAAAAGGGCTTAAAATTTTGAGAAAATATTCATATCTTACATAATCGTTACAATTTATAAATGGAAACATCAATTTATATTATTACAGTTTAAGAGAAGGAAATTCTTTATACTGTTAATACTATAATTTTAAAAATGACTACGTTTCTCTAATGTTAAACAAATCTACTTTTATTTTATTACGCTACAATGACAAATATGTTCTACTGTTTGATGTCTGAAAAAACAAATTAGTAAATTGACTGTAAACAATATGTCCGATTTTAAGTAAATGACAAGTTAGTTGATACAACTCATAATTACCGTAACTACTTCAAATTTATAATTGAAAAAGTTCAACAATGGCAATACTTGTGGGTTTAAATTAAAGTACTAACATTTAAAAGTATCATCGCCTATGCCTACAAGAATCCCTCGAAAGGGCTTACAGATCAAGATAAGTTTTGGTAACTTACTTCCTTTTATGTTCTAAAAGACACATTTCACTTAACACTTTAACACCAATTATTTTAAGTATTGATAATAAACCAAAAACTGTTGCGAAAGACCATTTTCATTTTCTTACAACCCAGTGCACTATTTAAAAAGTGTCACAATCTTGTCAACTTTTTTTCATTACTCTTTTTTTTTTAAATATACATAGAAAATATAAATACATTTGGTACTAAAACGTTTATTTTTGTACTGATTGATTACTTGAAGAGTTTTAGACAAAAAACAAACTCAATTTAATTTCCCAAAAATATACATACATACATAATTTGGTAATTTAAAAAAAAGAAAGAATGTATATTAGAAAATTAAAAATAAAATCAACTGTCTTATAAACAAAAAATGTTTATTTTATTTTATTTTTTTTTAGTTAAAAACAAGAAGTTTTGCATTTATTCAAGCTATTTTGTTTTATTTGATGCTTGTAAAATATTTACTTTTTCCCTTTTTTCTTTTTTTTCAGTGTTTTCTTAAATCTAATTGCAGGAAGATTCTTTTGCTATAGATTCAGTTGTGGGTTGACAGTTCCATCAAGTTCGAACTGATCCTGTTCGATTGGTTTTTTCATCCAAGTTCCGAGGTTTGCTTTCTGAAATGCTTGGACCATCTGGATCTTGGCTTCCTGCAATGCATAAAACGACGATTGTTTGTATTTATGTATAGAAAGGTCGAGATTTTACTTTTCTTACCCTATATGTCACCTCAGCATATTTGGCATCCAGGTAAATGTCAGGCATATCCGCCACTCCTGACCTGGTTGGGAGTTGAAAGTCAACAAGTGTGCGGAAGAGGTGGTAGAATTTCTGCTTGCACAAACGGGAAACGCTGCCGGATATGCACTTCCCAGTCATAGTATTAACAACCTCAATTGGTCCATCATCTGAAAGCATATTATTTATGCAAGTATATTTAAGTAATTATTTAGAGATTGCAACATTCGGTCTGGTGTGATGTAGATTTAGAAAAATATTTTATTTCTAAGGTGAAAGGGGCTGATAATGAAAAGAAAAGTCTTTCACCTCAAAGAAGCCGACCCTTCACAGAAAAATGAATTTCTATCCTGACTTCCTTCCCCACTCCTTCAAAATCAAACATATATAAACAAAAGACATTAATATCTCACAACACTCTCAACACGACACTCTACACAGAAAACACTGAGTGGGTACAAATACTTTGATTAAATCTAAAAATTTTATATTATACATCATTGTATAAATTTATTTTCATATCTTATATGTATTTGTATAATTTAAACAATATTTATAAATCCCAGGCCTTGAAGATGATCTCAATAAAGATCGAAACTTTGAAAAGAAAATGTTTTTCTAAATCACATCTCACGATCTCTAAATAATCATTAATTAACATTCACTAAATACTGCACACTTTTTAAGTAAATTGAGGCCTGCTGAAGAAAAAAAAAATTTTGGATGGGTAATCACGAGAGCTCGAATTCCTGTACATCTTTTTTTAGGCTACTGTGAACTTCACAAGATCAAGTTATTTATCGAGTCAGTTGGTGTATTCAAAATCAAGTTCTATATTGTGCGAAATCACAAGTTTTGAGGATTACACGAAACGTTGCACAAAACTGAGCTACAGAAATTCAGTGTTCAGTTGCATTGTGCTAAAGTAAACAAACGCCCCCAGGTATTTCATAGAACTAATTAAACTATGGTTTGACTTTTTATTTAGTTTTTTATCCCACTGTAAATTTTGAAAAAAAAAGTCAAAAGATGAAATTAGTAAATCTTCCAAAATCACAGGATAGAAAAATATTTGGAAATAAACATAGATGCCGGTATGGTTTATGGTGTTCCAGTACAAAACTTAGTTTTGAGAGAAAATCTCAAATTGAGGCTCAATGTACCACTAGTAAGTATTTATTGTATATTTTTAATAAACAGAAACAGTCTTCTGACTAAAAGTTATTAACCCGAAAGCTGTTCTTCTAATAATCTTTTATGCCAAGTTAATTCTAACTCTAAGCCTGTCAAGAAATTTCTGGAAAATATACCCAACAAAACAATGGAAGAGAAATTTTTAAGAAAGTTTCGGATGAGTCTGTTCAAATTAATAATTATACCAAGTCGCAGCCATTGAAGTCAAGACTTTTCACAATATTATGTGATGATATGGGAAGCCTTCATCATTCCCAGCTTCTCCAGGAAAGCACTTTAGGCTATTACAGGAATTTCATTCTGAAATCTTAACTCCATTGCTGTACCACTGTGAACTGTCATATTTATCATTTATTTAATTTCATTTTCATGAAAATGAATGAGATGAGAAAGATCGCGCATTCAAAAGAAAAATCCAGATTTGGGTTGAATCTGTTGAGAAGGAAGAGGTGAAGTGTTTTCTTGTCTTAAACAATTTTTTAAAAGAAAACTGAGACTTGCAAACAGCACTTTGATTGTTGAAATATATAAATATGTGAATAAATAAATAAAATAAATATGTGTAATATATAAATATGTGATGAAATATATAAATATGTAAACACATTCGAAGTTTAGAGATGTCTTTTGAGTACTACTTTCCAACAGCTTGTGGCACAATGCTACAAGACCAAGAATGGGTGGTCAAACCATTTTCAGTTTCAACAAAGCAAATCAGCCTATTTTTAATTGAATACTTAAGTTTGATAGAAATTACTTCATATAATGCCTCGAAATCTACTTTTGAGTCCGATACTTACCCCCATTTTTAGCTCTGCCTGGAAAACAAAAGAGTTCACCCACTCGTTGAAAAAGCAAAACTTTTGCCACAATTTATCTGTGCAATTTTTTATACAACCACTAAAACTAAATACCGAAGCTGTCTAGATGCTGAACCTAATATTCGTCTCCAGCTATTAAAAATTAAATCCAACTTATCCAAATTTTGCAGACTAAAAAGTCTCATTCTTCCCCATTAATTGATTAAGTTTAAATTATTACTTTTGAATTTGCCTTGTTTTACATACAATTTGATTTTTATGTTAAAGATTTTGTAAATAAAGTTAAGTATGTTAATCTAATGTTTGTTTGCAGAGTGATATCCTCCTCCATCACCTAATTAGTAATGGACTGGCTAATTTATAAAACTTTAATTTATTAAATACTGTAAGTATCTAATTTTAAATATTTGAATGAGGGGGTTCGCCTGGGAATTTTTTCTGTGAAAGGGTCTGCTGGGCTAAAACGTTTGGAAAGCCCTGCTGTCTGATAAGAGATGATCAAGCTAAATCTTTGTTATTAATTAAAATTATATTTTTGAGGTATATTTTCCATACCAATTATCCAATTCACGCTGTGGCTCGGAGCTTTTCCAATATGCCTAGCTTCTGGGGAGCTTGTAGTATTTAGCTTGAGTTTATTGAGACGGAAAGGTGGAGGGAGACCCACAAGTGTGTTTTCAATCCTTTGATATAAAGCCCTGTAATTAAAATTAAAAGTTGAATATATTTTTGTACAAGTTTTATTTTTTCTTTTTTTGTGAAAAACGAACCTTCTCAGATGGGATGGATGGAATAGAGAGCCAACGACTAGGCTGTGTAGGTACACAGGTTCCAAGAAATGCGAGAGGAGGGAGCCTTGCAGTCCGACCACATTCCACTTAGCAATCTTATCTGAGCATGACATCGTCAGGAGTCTTTCTCCCTGTAAATAATTGCAATTAAGTACATTTGGAATTTAGTCAGCGGTGGCGAAAATCTACCTGCATCACTCCGTCCCAAGTCTGGATAGAATTGGCGGATTTTACTGGAATCGTCCCTTCCCCAGATTCAATTTTAGTTCTCAACTGGCCTCTCGACTGACGGTTTGGATGCCTGTCAACGGCCTCTTCATTCTGGCTGTCAGAATCGTGAGGAGAGAAAATCCTGAAATCAAAGTTAAACACAAAACTTTCAGTGGAGAACAGCTTAAAAGAAGAAAACGATAAATATGAATTTATTTAAATACCTCGCATCGCCGCAGGGTGAAGTGCTAATGTACAAATGAAACTTAAATTGAGGTTTCAAGCGAAAACCAGAAGTGTCACTTCTCTCAAAAATTGAACTCTCAGCAGTAGCTGAAAAACAATTAAGAAAAAGGGATATTTTTAAATTAATGTGCTTCACAGTTCACTTTCAAGTGATTTTGTTTTGGTTTTTCATTGGTGCTGAGTTGCAAAAGTTAATATATAAAATTATACTATAAAGGGGTTATTAGGCAAACATGTGTTAGTGGAAGCAAAAGCAGTAAAAATAAATATATCAACCAAAAATGGGTACAATATGCCAAAAGAACCCTGTAAACCCCATATTATCAACAAACAGTAATCAATTAGAACATGGAAATGCATTTAATTTGCCATAAATTTTTAGTGAAATATATAAATTTGTTAACATCCATCACCACCCAAAATGATCTTATTAGAAAACCTAATTAGCTATTTAAAATAAATTTTACTAACTTAATTACAAATTTTTAATAGTCAAACCAATCTTTATGTTAAAATATTGTCTGGGTTTAAAAGCAAGTATAATCTTAAGTACAATAATATATGGTAAGATTTGTATGTATAAATACATTTGTATATTACAAATAGGGTGAGTATGGTAAATTTATATTTATGTTATACATACTATTAGAATAGTTCGGAAGAAACTATAATTATTGAATTAAATTATTAAATCTAAATAGATTAAGTGTTTAATTGCACCAATTTAAATGATATGTAAGTTGATTTGTATTGTTTAGCAACACATACATGATCCAAACGAAACTGTAAAACAAAAACAATTTAAAGAAAATTACAAATAAAGGAATTATATTATAGCCTTACAAAAGTTACAGGTCAGAAAAGCATTCGTGATAACAAGGAATAATTAATTTGATTAATTTATGAGTTCATAAATTAATTAAACATACAAAAGTATACGAAGGGCATTTTTTGATCTGATTTAATTATTTGAAGCTAATTTATTAGCTACTTTATTTTAGCTGGGTGTTAACATGGATCAAGTTTAGTTTTCAGTGTTAAACAGACATAACCTCATACAGTAATGTTATTGTACAGTAGTACGATATACATCTTTGTATTTTATAAAAACTAAAGGTCCATTGTAAGAGAAAAACATGGAACAAATATTTATCATTTATGCACAATCCAGATTAAAAATATAAAGGAAAATAATATAACCTTTTTCTAAAATAGTTGTATGAAGAAACAGTATTCAGTATACCAAATCTAATTAATAAAATAATAATACGATAATAAAATAATAACAGAGAGCGACATTTCATGAAAAAAAATTATTCACCCTACTGATTATTTAAAATGTTGTAAATTATTCACTTAGAGCAGTGATTCTCAAACTCCCAGAGGTGCTGTGGCAAAACACTAAACCTCCTTTTAAAAAACTCTAAAAACTAAGACTTTGGTGGCCATCCAATCTCAATATGGACGGTTAACGAGACAGCTGCAATAGTGTATTTTATATTATTGCCCCTAAAAAAAAGTATTCACTAGTTTTGCTATTAAGTGTGTAATCACTTTTCAAAAGGCAAGTTTTTCAATTTTGCAAGAAAGTGAGGAGTTTTGATTATTTATTAAATAAAATTGCAGACAAAATAAGAGCTTTAGATATATCAATACTTTTCTGAATTGAAAATTAATTACAACTACTATCATAAAGTTCATGCTGAGGTAGACCATTGTTTTGACTCGGGGTGCTGTGGAAAAATTCTGATATATCAAGGGCACCAGAAACAGAAAAAGTTTGAGAACTGCTGTCTTAGAGCATAAAATTAATTAAATTATATTGGTTAAGAAAAGTTCTCTGCAATTCTTTATTAAAAAAATATTCTATTACTCAACTTTATTTTCAATTGAACGATTCGGTAATTAATGAAAGAAGAATTAAGAAAAGTTATTCTTACAGATTGTACTGATTGTCAGACTGAGACCGCATATGTGGTCATTACGCAGGGATAAAACAGTCAAGTGTATTTTTAACAGTGGATGGCTTGATGCATATACACAATATTTTGTGATACCATCAGGCACAGATCACTGTTCCAATACCTCAAGCTATAGGGATAAAAATTCCTAAAATTTGTAAGTACAGTTTGTGTTTTGTTTATGAACTATTGGAATGAATGTAATATGTTAGCAGGAAAAGGTTGTTTAGCCCGGTTTTGAGGAATATCAAGTACTCTGGGTGAGTGTGTGAGATATGATGAGTAAAATAAGTTAATAGCCAGAATGGAGACGGTTCAACCAACCTCCCTGTGGGATATTGGGTGCTCTTGGGGATTATTGTGACCACAGTTCTACTTTTGATTGAATGGTGATGGGGATATTGGTGTCACAATTGCTTTTAGGGATGGTTAGGTGGTGGTCACAATTGCATACTACTGATACAAAGCATGAAATTTCGACGTATTCTGCCAGCCGTGTTTTCTGGAGTGGGGTGCCATGGGGGTTAGTTTTTCCACACATTTTTACAAGCATAATCTCATCAAATAGCTTGCTTTTGCAACATCAGCCCTATATACGGCAAACATTTACTCGACGTACCCTGGAGAGTCTTACAGCAACACACTGCTTAGGTTTCTAGCTTTGGGATTGCCCTGGCGATCGGATGTTTAGTTAGACGAACACAACTCTCTGAATATTTATGTATTATGTTTAGATATGTGATAGTTCAAACCTGAGGTAAGCTCGAGGTTAGAATGTTAACATATGGTTCATAGTTTTTTCCCCACTTTCTTTCTTAATTATATTTTTCCAGTATATATTTTTTTTTGTGTGAAAAAAGTAAAGATGAAACATTAGAGTAGCAAGTGGGCTTCATTCAAATCCATGACATCTTCATTTATACCCTAGGTGCAACTTGAGCCATCATGTTGTCCCCCCCATTAACAACTTATCTCAACCTACAATTATTTAACACATTCAGTGCATCCTGGTATTTCAATTTTCACCCTCCCATGCAGCAAAAATGTTCTATTCCTGGAAATACTGGCTGTTTGTATTTGGAAAAGAATGATAATGGCAAAAGCCTAAAGCTATTCTGAAAAGAAATGTGTAGTGTTTTCACAGTCAAAGTTGTAAGGTACCTTGCAACATGATAAAAAAGAATGGAAATTTGTATGCTTCTGTGTGCAGGTCATGTGTCTTAGCCAGTCAAGACAACAGCATTTTCTGTTCTGACCACCTACCTTGACAATTCTCATTAACCCAAGAAAGCTTACGCCTTTCTTATGTTGGGGATGCTAGGTTAGAAAAATCTAAGAGTAATTACCACAATATAACTGACAGCACAAAACCTGATAAGGGCACGAGGGAGCTAAAGCCTTCAGGAAGACCGAACAGACTTAAACTTAGTCAAATATGCTTCAGTTTTCTCAGTCTGAAATCATAGCAATTGAACATAGCACCAGAAAAATAAAATGGCTAGGAACATGTTCTCGCAAGATCTTCTCTGACAGTCAGGGAGCACTTAATGCCTTAGCCTCAAGCGATGCGAAGGCAAAAAGTGTATGGTACTGGATGCCCAAGCAAAAGTCATTGACACAACTGACCCCGGCACGAGTCTTTGGACATTCAGGGCAAGATGCAATGAGAAAGTGGACATGTAGTCAAAATAGGAGCCAACATGATTCCTCCCCCGACACAGAGGTCATATCAACTCTAAGGGTGTTGGTGTTTTTAGGGGGAGTGTGTCTGGCTCAAATGCAAGGCCCTGACCTTTACCTTACAGTGATGAGTTTAGTCAACGCCTAAACCGTTGCAGGTACCAACACGCCTACCAATATGAATTCTCTAGGCCCTAAAACCTGATGTGTCCAAGCATCTTTCCACAAAAAAAGATACATTCAAAAATGGATCCTTAATGAGTCCAAGACCTGCTGGAACAATACCCCAGACACGAGGCACACAAAGGGATTCATAGAAGGGCCATACACAAAACTTACAAAGGAATTATTGGAAGGTACCACAACAGAATCAGGATTCTGGTTGGGCTCCTGCCAGGGCACTGCCACCGCCTAAGAAGGCGCATGGGAGTACAGACAGAATACTGTGCAGATACTGCTAGGAAGAAAAATAAACAGCAAAACATGTTTTGTGTTTATGTGAAGGTCTATGTATGCTGATTCTGAAACTGCAAGACTACATTGAGCCACTGGCAAGGCTATAGAGGTTGATTAACAACCTGAAGCTGGACAGTGAGTTACAAAAATAGAAGAGCACAATAGATCTACTTAGGTGGAGGTGCAGAAGGCCCCGAGGCCACCTCTTTTACCCCTATCCCCTACCACAATATAACAAATTGAGTAACTATTTAAAAAGATTTTTAAAAATATTTTATGATAGATACCACATTATTTGTGTGGTTTACAAAAAATAAAGTAACACCACAACTATGTTTGTATGTTTTTGATAATTATTAAACCATATACTGTATTGCAGAACTTAATTGGTAAAATTGGTTTCTGATGCATGACAGATCCACACTTAATTTTTTAATTAAAGGTAAATAAACTATATATCATCCGGGTACCGCAGTGGCTGAGTTGTTAGGGTGTCTGTTGCATTTGCTGCCACACCAGCAGTTCTGGGTTCGAATCTTGGCACACCCCATGACTTTTTAATTGAGTATGAAAAATGCATTGTAAAGTGGTTTGCCCCCCTCGTCCGCTACACCTAATGGCTAGTTGGACATTAAGCCTTCCTGTATGACAGGAATTATTTAATTTTGCTTTATATCATCACTGATAAACAATTTGTATTGTTTAGCAATAGATATATGATGTATTTGCTTTGCTCAATTAAAATAAGCCTATTATGTGTATGGAACCTCTCTACTGAGAAGGGCACCATCTGCTTGCACCCTGAACGTTCTAAAATGCAAGAAAGTAAAGGGGTAGGAATGTTCAGTTCTGAAACCAAATACTTACAATCCACGGGGTGAAAGTACACTAGCATCTTCCAGGCTGAATCCATGTAATTGAGTACTCAGTTCAATTTGAAAAAGGGTACCAAACAAGAATATAGTTATCAAGATAGTCAGGCAACCATCAAAGCACTAAGCTCAAAGATGGAGTTGAATCAAATGAAATTAAGTAGGTATGCAAAATAAAGTCACAATCTGCTGGGTCTCAGGACATGTAGAAGTAGAGCAAAATGAGAGAGGGGATCTTTTGCAAGTAAAAGGGCTGCTAAACATAGGTCCTTTTGCACAGGGGTTCACACTGTCATTGAGTCTTAGATAAAAAGACAAAATGAACATAAGCAAACAATGGAATTCATTCATAGGGCATAAACAACCAAGAACCTTCTAGCAAGTTTTGGAAGAAGCAACAGAATGTAAAGGAAGTACGACAAAACATCGAATCCTAACAGGATCTTAATGGGACACTGCGGAATGAATGGGCATGTGAAGAAGATTGGCACAATCCATACATGCAGATTCTGCAAGGAAGCAAAAGAGACACCTACTAACAAACTACACTCGCCCGCAGGAGGAATTGTTTGGGATATAAAACATAACCGTGGAAGAAATTCAACCATTGAAACAGCCTACTAATAAAATTTTTTTGAGGAACTAGGACTCACTGATGTGCTATAGGTACAAAGTAGGGGATTCAAGAGCTCTCAAATGGTGCAGTATATTACTCATCTTGAACAATACACATCAGTATGAGGAAAAAATCAATGTTTTTATCAAATGAAAATTAGCTATAATTAAAATTTTAAACATTTTGAACAAAAAACAAAATTTAGTCATACTTTCAATATGTTTAAAATAACTTGTATTTTCCAAGCAAGCGATTCTAAGTTTGAGTCTGGCATAGCTCATGCCTTTTTAATTTACCTTAACATTTCACTTGATCATATTTTTATCAGTATTTCCAAGCAGATACAGAAAAAAATATGTTTTAAAAATGTTAAAATGAACTTTTCCATTCTGTATCAAAAAACAATACCTGAGCTTATCTGTTAACTACTAGTGTATCAATTAATTTTGAACAATAATGAACTTAAGTTTAATAATTGTGTTATTTCAATGTTTAAAAAAAATTATTAAAATTTAAAATTCAGCCTAACAAGCAAAAAGTGGGTGAACAGGCTCAACAACCCAGATAGCAACAACTACAAACTCAAGTCCACAAAATTTACTAAGGGTCTTTTAACTTCCACCACATGAAGTAAAAATAATAATTAGAAAGAAGCAAACTGCAAGCTCTCATTAAAAGATAAGATAAAATAAAATAATAATAATAAATTCGGTCAAAAAATAACACTACCTCTTTGGCAACAGCCTATTGGATTCTGAATTCCGTCTGTAGGGAATTCAGTAAGAAGAATCATAAACAGCTTCTCCTTGTATCTCAAATCCAATTGTTCCCAAACTCCATTTGTTTGGTGTTATGTTCACTATGGTCCTACTAGAAACATATATTAAATATTCAGAACCTACGTTCTTGATGCAGTTCTTTTGTATGTTTTCTTTTTTTAATGTTTTGTCCATTTAATGTCTATTCGTTTTAAACATATGAAAATTCCGATATGATTGTAGAATGTAATGAACTAAGTCCATAAGTTTCAAAATTTGTTATACTGTTATTTGTTAAGTTATGCTGTTAATTACATTATAGGATCAGTTGGCAAAATTCTGTTATTTTTAAATGAAATTACAACTACAACTCATATTGGCCAAACTTTGTTGTTTATTGAGCTACATTTTTTTTATTAAGTATTTTTAAAAATTACATGATAATGTTTTAATGTATCTTGTGACCAATATGAAAATCATCAAAAATGTAGACTACAGTGTACAATGATATATAAAAATGATTTAAAAAATGTACAAATAGCAAATGTTAAGTTAAACCATGCTAGATTAAATATGAATCATCTTTATTATTTGAAATGAATGAGTACAATTTGACAATTCAAAGGACCCCCAGTTTGATTTCATCTTGTTTTCTTTAAGCAAGACAGCAAAACAAATTTATATTAAACATTTAATCTGTTTTATGGAAGTAATTATTATTTCTACAAAATTAACGAATACAAAGACAGTACTTTCCAATAAATTAAATTTTAAAAGAACTGCACCAAGAAGGTACATTCAAAATAAATAATATAAGTTTATGCAGGCACAATTAACAATTTAAAAATACAAAACATACCAACAAAAACAAAAAGGAAAAAAGAGAGTGAAAAGAAAGATAGAATTTAAAAGTGGCTTTTCTTCATTTTTTCTAACCTGGATCTGTGTGTAAGAGAAGTTGCTTATAGAAGAAACGTATGAGGCCTCGCCTTGCGATAATTTCAGCGTGACAATCGTTAAGCACAGCGCCTTTCACGCTGATGTGCTCGCCCCCGACACATTTTGTCCCGGTGCCCAATGAGATCATCTGTATGTCGCTTAGATCCTCCTCCGTCGACATGAGAACGCCGGCCAAAACCTTTCTTTTGGCGTAATCTTGGTGGTTGGCCATCAGATCGTAGTAGTGTTCGAGGACAATCCTTAAACAGACATTTACAAAATGAAACGTGCATTTCATTTTGTCAATAGCTGAAGAACTGCCGTCTCAAAATCATGTTTTGTACAATCAATTTCTAATAATAATACTGTATAAAATTAAAAAAAAAAAAAAAATGTGTTTTATAATGTTTTATGTATTATTCTTTTTTTAAAAGTATTTTTTAATTAAAAGCATAACTACATGCCTATATAAATTGTGCAGCGGTAAAAGATTTATCTTTCTTCTATTGTACTGTTGAAACTGTAAGCGTAATAGTTTGAAAGCACAAGAAGCATTTAAGAGTAGAAAAAATTGAATCCAAAGCTCTTAAAAAAAATTGTGAAGAATAAAATACCTCGGAATTACGCCAATATGACTGTAACACAAAATTAATTCTTTTAATTACTATGCTTTAACTTTAAATTAAAGAGTTTCATTGAAGTGCACAACAAAATAAATTTTTCACTTTAAAATTATTCTATTTATTTTAATTCTAAATTAATCACCAAGTTTCGTTTGATGTACATGTTTTGTGTGACCACAGCTGCACTTGGCATGAAATGTTTATCTGTTAAATTTTTTTTACATTTCAAACATACATATATGTATAGAAAGATGCATGCATATGATAAATAAGAGAAAAATTGCCAGTAAACGATGAACACTGTTAAGACAAAGTAAAAGTAAAAAAATCCACAAAAAGATATTTTCATTACTGGGCTTTTTTCTCTTTAACTCATAATAAAAACTTAAACGGTGATGTAATGAAATTCAATAGAATGACATTAGGAGAAAAAACTTTCAACTATATTTCATCGCCAAGTGATAAATTGGAAATTGTTTTCATTATTTAAATAATAACTTTTTTTTACATTTTCTAATATTAGATATTACTAGTTTATTACTGGGTAAAAATAATCAATATGGCCTCTTATATCTTGGATGAAATGCATTTAAATGTTATTCATGAATGTAAAGCAGTCAAATTTGTTTATAATCATGAACTTGCATCAACATAATTTCAAAGAATTAACTTTTATTTTGTCGATTCGATAAAATCAATAAATGTAATTAATTCCATTTTGATTGAAAAGATAGGAGCACCAAAGCACAATAATTTAGTTACTTCTTATTTAATTTGGTAGGCTCAAATGAACTTTATCTGCTTCCATTTGGTGCGCGTAACAGTTCTAAACTGACTTTTTGGATGAACTGCCCCTTTCTTTTTTTTTCTAGGGCTTTTCCCACCCTAGAGCTAACGGGGCTTGCAAGTAATAACAGATAGCCTTTATAAGGATGCAAGTTAAAATTTGAAAAAATGAAAAAACTTATGCACACCCAATATTTGCCGAATTAGCAGTACTGGGTTCGATCCGCTGCATAGCCATTAGAATTTTATTTGAAATTAATTTGGACAAAGTATTGTTGTTAAGTGGTCTGACCCGTCATCTGCCCAACATAGCTGAACGTAAAACCCTCCTGTATAATGTGAATGACTTTACATTAAATAAAGATTTGTTATTTAAATTAATGTTTTGCAACATTTATACAAAAATTTTTTATAACAAACAGTTGAACAATAATTGATATTTTATAATCTGTTTGCTGGAAGAAGCAAAATATAAAATTAATAATTCATAATATTCTTTCTGTTTTTGTTGTCCTTTCTTCTTATGGATTATTTATATGGGACATATTATTTTTCTTTTAAAAATTTTTGATAGAAAGCAAGTAGTTAGATCAAACAAAAATTTAATTTCTAATTTCCTGCCTTCTACTGAAAAAAAATTATAATAATACTACAAACAATTTATTGTATCAATTTAAAAATCTTGATAAAAAGATTGGAGATAAGGATTTCTTTGTTATTTTTTCCCCAAGTATCCAGACTATGATTAATCATAATCCACTTTGAAACAAAAGGTTATTGTTGCAGGCACACAGCCATAAAGTGAAATTTAATTTAGAATCAATTGGTCAGCCTGTACAAGGGGATTGTAAATGTAATGACTGTGTTCTTAAAAATTCAATATGTTTAAAATAATATAAAAAGTTTTATGTTTTACATAAAGTAATAAAAATTCTTTACTCGACAATTTTATTGGCTGCGATGGGCTGTAGGGACATTGGTCCATTCTGCGCGAAATTGTTCTGTCCAAATGGTGGCGTCTCGTTCAGAGCAGAAGTACAGAGATGCGAGAATTTTGTCAGCAACACCGACCGGGCTGCAGCAGCTTTTGCATTCTTTTTGCTGTTTCCTAGATATCAAATCATATTTGAAAACTGATCTTTTTCCCCCTCTTTGTAACAAATAATTTTCTTACCGGAACCTTGAAACGTTGTGTTATCAACAGTCACACCGAATACAAACGGTGAAACGAACTTTTGCGAGTTCTCAATAAGACACTCGTATTTCAGGCCTGGAATGAATTCGTTTAAAGCCATTACTGGGTTCACGGCTCCAGACATCGCCTTCGCTATTAAAGTCTCCATTTTAAGTTTTTTGGGAAGCAACTGAGCTGGTGCTAAAATTAAAAATGAAATTAGTCAATACAGGGATAAACCATTTAGCCTGAATCCTACTTTTATCATGGGATGCAGAATCTTTAGTGAAATCTATGTTATCAGCAGGTGTCAACAATGACGGGCAAAGGGTAAGCAAAGCAGCTTCCGCTGCGCGTTGTTTTGCTTGCTTTTTTGCATTGGCGCTTCCACTGAACACAATTCCATCGACCTGAACAAAATCAAAATGCTAAAGTATTTTACAATCACAAACAGTATTAAAAAATAAAAACTTGACTGTGAGAACAATTCTGATATAGAATGAACTCGTAGGTAGGTACTCATCCACTGAGATCTTGTTTAACTCATAAATTCATTATGTTTGAAACAATAAGTTTCTATATTGTAAGTAGATGTTCACATTTATTAATCTTGTAAATTATTAATAGTTTTAAAGTCCTAATCATATATTCATTGAAAGCTTAATGAAGTTGTACTTTCTTTAAAATTGCTATTATTTTTTATATTAATTATAATTTTTTTTAAGTTGATCACAATCAAAATTTACTTGTTAGCATAAATTGTTGATATAATTATTGTTTATATAAAAATGTTGCTCACCTCAACAGAAGCAAGAAAATTTGGACTGTGCGGTGGTCCATCAGAGGAGACGATTTTGTATTGAAGTCCTGACCTCAGTTCATTTAAAATTGCCAATGGTGTGTGCGAACCATTTTTTCTCATTTTTTTGGCTTTCGGCTCCAATTCTGAAAATCCATTTTTTCTTGCTAAAAAACAGCAAAGTCCAAGAAAGTGCAAATTAACAAAACAAGCAATGCACAAAATGAATCGAAAACAAATTAAAAACGGAAAAATGAAAAACGGTCTCGGTAAATAACCTGTGACATGTATACGAAATGGAGATGGAAGTCTGCTATTCAACTCGATCAGATTTTGAATGATGCGTGTGTTAATCCATATATAATAAAACCATAATAAATGCGATTGGGGATTTTTTTCATCCTCGTTTCTAATAAAGAAGCCATCATCGCTTTTGTCTGAGCTCATGGTGCTTTGTTTCAAGTTTTTTCAAGGAAAGATTTTGTAGTTGAATGAAAGATCCGGGTGAAAGAAATGGCTGAAGTGAAATAAATCAATCCAGATTGTGTAGTCTCCCCACTAGCAATTTGAAATGATAAAGCCATTTTGTATTGGAACTATTTACACCTTTCACAAGAAAAACAATAACATTCAGATTCTATTTCACAGCCTTATTTCACAGCAGAAATCCAATTTATTTAAATTTTAAAGTTTATTTTTACATTTAGGAAGATCGGAACCTAATTTAAAAATATCATAAAACAATAAGAGTAAATATTAATTTTTAAAAGCAAGAAAAAACGCACTGTTAATATTTAAAAAAAAGGGACAGATTCAAAAAAATAAACTTTTAAGAAAAGAAGCAATTAATTACCTCCAGGGGAACGACTCCTCCTAAGTTTGTTGGAGTCTTTCCTCTGGTCATGGCTGCTATTTGGCGGAGATTCTGAAACCTGGAAAAGTTTATTGCATTATTATGTTATAAATGTTTGTCAGGTAAACATTTAGGTAACAGTGAATGCTTTAAACTCGGCAAAACCAAAGACTTACAATATAAAATACACACTGCTCAGTTGTTTGTTTACATTTAAATCCTGAAAGCAGACCAATGAAGAATCAGCTTCACGAGATCGGCTGTTATAGTTTATAATTATTTTGATTATGCAGATAATTTGTTTTAAGCAAGCCTCAAGAAACATCTTGATAACATCCGTTATTCAGTTTCTTCATTATTCTGCATTGTACAAACTAAACTCTTTCATGTTTGTTTATACATAATGTTTATTCTGACTGATTTTGTTTTAATTTTTTTTTTATTCATAAAGGCTTGTATCTTTGCAAAAATGAAAAATTCATAGTATAAAAACAAATACAAAATTCTGTAATGATTGACTCACAGACACAAAATTGTGTTTATTCCATTTTTGATCAATTTATTGATTGTGAAGATAAATCCGTATTAGCATACACAAAACGCTAACTTGGAAACTTTCATAAGCATAATTTTACAAATTTGAAAATCTATTTCAACAGACCTAGAAATTTATTTAACCTCGCCAATAAATAAAATATGGAGTAGTGCTTCCATTTTTCATCTGTAATTAAAGTTAAATTTAGCTTTAAGTTCTATTTCTATTCAGAGGAGATACCTTTCCTTGTTACAAATATATGCGATTGCTTTACAGGGGAGAAAAAAAAATCTTACCTTATTTTCACCTGCCTCTTCTTTTACTGCAAAATAAATAAATAAATTGTATACTCATAAATGCATTAATGTGATTTATATGCTAAACTTACATTGAGGCATAATGGAAGGATAAACTGGTGTATCGTAAAAATGGTTGGAGTCCTTAAACATACAATAAAATTAATACAATGCTAAATATGAAGAACTATTAGAAAATATTGTTTAACGAAGTGGTATGCTTACATTTATATGTTTATTAAAAACCATTGATGCACCTGGAGGCCCAAAAAATTACAGCATTAATAAGATTTTATTATTTTAAATATATCAACAATATAAATTATAATATAAACAAACTTTTTTAATTAAAAACATACATAACATTACAGATTTTTTAGTAAATTATACATTTGAGTGGCTGTAGAATTAAGTTTGGACCAGTTAAATTGTCTAATAGTTAATGCATTTTCTTAATTATTTGAAAAGTTTTAATGAATATTAATATTTAAAAAAAAAATAATATGGATGCAACATGAACGTATACTCCAACAAGAAATAAAAATATTATTTAAATTAATTGAGTCCTTCAAATGTAATTACAAAATACACAACAAAAGCAATTTATTTTATTATAATTATTTTTGTGAAATGTGATGAGATTGAACTAAATAATGAACTTGGAGTTTGATCGTTCCTGATTAATGTCTGCCTATTCTCACCGGTTTTGTCTCTTAATCACATTTAATATTGCAATGCATTCAGTGGTGAAACAATAAGTGAGCGCACTGATCAAAAGTAATGCAAAAAATTTGTTTCTGAGAATGAGAGGATTGAAGATGAACCAGTTTGACAGACGTTCTGTCTTAAACCATTCGCTCCAGCTTCCATCATCTTAGGAATATGTGGAAGATGAGCAAATGCCCTCCTCATAAAATGACAGATGGTAACAAGCATTAGCATCTAAACATTTGCCTTCCACTGCTTTCGTAGTGCAAATTAGACGCTCAACAGGATCTGTACAATAAACCTAGGTTCCAGCATTTTAACATGTCAAGTAAGATAAATTAATAGTTTATACAAATATAATCTAAACAAAAGGATAGATTCGATGTGAAATGCACAGGCTAACCACTAAAGTGAAAACTATATTAAGACATATTTTCACGATTCAACTAAAGTTGAACAAAATCTATCGTGAATACCTTCAGTTCAACTGAGTTGATCAACATTTTAGTTAATCCTGTCAAACTTTTAGTTTATGTCAAGACTTACATTTTTTCAAGTTAAAATATGTGAGCAACTCAGCTGTTTCCTGTTCAACTTTTACACTGGATGAGTGGTGCTGTTATGTTTTTTGTTTATAGAAGAGTTTAAAAAATAAAACAGCCTCAAATAGAGTAGAAGAGAAATTATTAGAATTTTGATATAAGCATTAATGCCTTTGAAATCACCCACTTAAGTACTGTTAAAAATACAGATTTGAGATAAAATGCTGGAAATGGAAATTGCTGGATTCATTATTGCAAAATTAAGACGTTTGCCTAGTCTCAGATACCAGGATACAATGAACTGGACAAATGCACCAGGTATGAAACAAGCTAAAAAAATCATAAATCTCTCAAAAGGGAAGGCGGAGAAAATCCTCTCTCTGCAGGCAGGATTTGAGGAAAATCCTAGGGCTCTTTATTGGCCCTAGCCGCTTAACAATCATCTGACAAAGATGGGCAAAATGTGCATACACACTAAGCGAATCTCAGCTAATGAGCCAACCAATGGCCATCCTCATCAAACCAGAGGGTTGGGTAATTTGGCCATGTGGAACTGCAATCAACAACGTCAATCCTTTTGACATTACCACCAGTAGTCCGAACCCTGACCAAAGCCAACCACTTCATCAGGTCTGATTCGCCTCTACAGAATGTAATAATAACTAGAATGTATACACTAAGCAAATCTCGGCCAATGAAAGCCAACCAATATATCAGACCAAATGTTGGTTGCCAACATATTGGACATCTTCTCCAAAAACCAATGGATTTAGCCATGAGGAATCGCAGTCAACATCACTCCTTTGCGTGTTACCACCAACACGAATCCTTGACCAAAGCCAATCGCTTCAATGGTTCTTATTTACCTCTACACACTAAGCAAATCACGGCCAATGTTTTGACAGTTTATTGTCTTTTGTCAGCCGTGATTTGCTTACTGTCCCACCTAAAGCAGTCAGAAACATGCCATACCTGTCAGATGGAACCGGAAACATCGGCACATATCATTTGTCAATGTGAAGCATTAGGCTGTTTACAGCATAGCCTCTTAAGCATAACATTTCTCATACCAAAGGAGTCCGCCAAGGAAAGATCTTAATCTTACGGGAAAAATCACACTTTCCAAGGTACAGCTATAATTTACAGGGGTTCCACAATATATTTACTTAGTGATTAATTGGAGATCGTGAAATGTGGTCTGGTGTGACGTAGGTTTAGAAAAACATTTTCTTTATCGTGCCAACGTTTCTATCTTTATTGAGATCTTCTTCAGGGCCTGAGATTTATAAACATTGTTTAAATTATACAAATACATGTAGGATGTGAAAAAATGAATTTATACAATGCTAGAAATTTTAGACTCAATAAAAGTATTTGTACTCACTCAAAGTGTTTGTTTTCTGTGTGGATATCATTATTGTGTGTCGTGTTGAGAGTGCCAATGAGATATTGATGTTTTATGTTTATATACGCTGGATTTTGAAGAGGTGGGGAAGGAAGTTGGGATAGAAAGACATTTTTATAAGAGGAGTCGGCTTCTTTGAGGTACAAGGAGCCAACAACGGGGAAAAATGGATAATGGGCCTGATTACCCTTTCAGGATTATATAGATGGGGATAATTAGGGAAAGGAAAGACAAATTGTTGAAGAATTAGACTATGTAGAAATGTTTGATGTGTGGAATGTGATGATGATATATGAAACCTCATATTTTTGGCTTCTTTGAGGTGAAAGGAGCCGGCAATGGGAAAGAATAAGTAATGGTTTTTCTAAACCTACGTCATACCAGACTGCATCTCACAATCTCCAAATAATCATTAACTAACGGTCACTAAACACCACACAAATCTACTTAGGTTGAATTTGAGGAAAGGATTGTCAATTCTATATTAACCTCCTCAACTCTTAAAAAAACATGATCATCCTTGATCGTCCTGGCCAAAGTACCCTAATCGTTTCAGCAATTTGGCATCATATGTTGGTCTCCACTGATTAGCTGAACATTAGAATCTATTTAATGGAAAATAATCGAGGTGAAATTCTTTACTTAAACTGGCGAAATAGGCTGGTTAAGCTTGTAGCAACACGCTTTTCTTAATTATAAAAATAACACACGTTTGGTGGCATAAAGCGTGGTCTTATTTTTACCTTTTTCAGGATTCATTTAAAACAATCATGTTTTTCAAATTGTCTTCTAAGTAGTCATTAGAAAATACACAGTTATTGACTAAAAGCTTATAGCATTTTTATTATGTTGTAAAAATTAAAAAAAGGTTTGATATAGAACAGAGAGAAAACGCACAAATAAAAAAACACAAGAAAATCAATCGTTGTAAAAATCTTGAAAAAACTGACTCACCCTTTGTAGCCATTCAATCAGAGGTGTTTAATTATAATCAAACAATAGACAACAAAGAGAAATGCCGATAAAAATTACAAAGGAAATCAATATAGTTGATTATCTCGGGGCTTATGACAAGGGGGGGGGGTTAAGAAGAAGTATTCAAACAATAAATAGGAGAGAGAAAGAGGGAAAAAACGGCGAAACAAAACAAAACCCCTGGGAATGTAAAATATCTGTTAATTATTAAACGGCATCCGGCTCGTCCACATCAACGAAACGACGGAGCCGAGAGTTAAAAATCCAGTTTGTACTTTGTGGAAGTTATCGGAATAAAAATAATATCGGACAGGGTGAGAACTGAGTCACTGAGAAACCAGCGGACACAACCACAAATGTTCACTAGATCTGTAAGTTTTCCATTCTGACAAAAGGCCGTATCGATTTTAGGCACTGATGAAAATAGGATTAAAGCTTCCTTAAAAAAAAAAATAATAATAAAATAAAAAACTATACATTATACACGCATTAAAAATGGATTGAAAGACAAATAACAATAGGGGGAAAAATCAAATGAAGTAAAACTCAGCGAAACCTTTATTCGACATTAATTCACTTTAAAATCGACACACGAAAAATATTCTTTTATAGCCATCAGAGGCTTTCTTCATTTTTACTTTAATCAGGAACGAAATAAATCATGAAGGTGAACGTTTGTAACTTCATAGCTCAGAGTAAGAAAATCATAGGCGCCGGCTTGAATTTCAAGTAAGTCGCTTCAGTTCGTGAAATAATCCATCTAAGTAGTTGGTTAAACGTTTGGAAAATTTATATTTGGAACGTTCAAGTACATGTTTGTTTCTTTAAAAAAAAATAATAATAATAAAACCTACAGCATACACATCATAGTTGTAATAAGTAATTGTAAGTAATTGGATTGTAAGTAATAAGAGAGCTGGAAACAGCGCTAGAATGCAGCACCAACCCTCTTAAAAAATCATGTTCATCTTGCATACAATGGAATATTTATTAACAAATTAATATCTCAATAGAAATAAAACTTTAATTATTATTAATTAATAGAATCTTATATGTAAATTACTTGTGATTTTTAACTAATTATATCAAAATTTCATTTTCATTCATTCATGATGCTTTGATCATATGCACTGATGATTCCAAAAAAATCACATCACATCAACCCTTTCACATCATCACATCTTGGTTGGGGAGGAACAGCTCTGACATATTTAATTTTGTTTTTTTAAATAAAGTGCCTGATAAAAGGACTACTTTGATAGAGTAGAACATGCGATATAATCGCCTTTATTATAAAGCATAGCTCGCAACTAAGATCTAGGGTTTCAAAGCCCCTCATGCTTTAATAGAACACTTTATAAAAATATATATAAGCAAAATATAAGCTTTTAGGCTCATACCCTAAGTACAGAATTTTAAATATTAAAGTATTATTCTTCACTATAATAATTATAAGAACACTTTTAGTCTTAAGATCAAATAATTGATTTAGAATTTTTTTCTTTTCACCTCAAAGAAACCGACATTATACAAAAATGTCTTTCGATCCCGACTTCCTTCCCCACCCCTTAAAATCCAACGTATATAAACATAAAACACCATTATCTCACTAGCACTCTCAACACGACACACAAGAATGGCACAATTACACAGAAAACAAACACTTTGAGTGAGTAGAAATACTTTGATTGAATATAAAAAATAATTTTTTTGCATTGTATAAATTCACTTTTTTCCACATCCTACATGTTTTTGTTAAATTTAAACAATGTTTGTAAATCCCAGGCCCTGAAGATGATCTCAATAAAGATTGAAACGTTTGCACAATAAAGAAAATGTTTTTCTGAAACCATCACACCAGATCGCATCTCACGATTTATGTATAATCATCGACTAACAGTCACTAATCATCACACATTGATTTAGAATTTGAATAGGATTAGAAAATAATTTAATATCTTTTATTCCGTTAATATTTAACCCTAAAAACAGAATACTCTCTGAAGGATGTATAATATATTTTTTAAATCAAGCTATTAGATCTATATTATTACTTTTTTCTATTTTAATTAAACCTATGCAAATCATTAAATTAATAAATATTGGTTGTTCTTATGTGATTGAGGGTCTCACTCTTCTATTTTTCATTTAGCCTCACTTTTCAGTTCATATAATGCAGAAATATTTGCCATTTTAGCTTTAGATGATCCCTCGTATCATTCAGTATTTTCTGATTCTTATAGTGCACTTTGAGCAATTCAGAACCCGTACTCTAAAAATTCTTAGTTCAGAACATTTGGCAAAACGTTAAAAAAAAAATATAAAAAAAAATCGCTGAACAGCTTTTCTGTTACTTTTGTTTGGGTACCAAGTCATGTCGGGATTAAGGGAGATGAGCTAGCTGACAAGGCGGTGAAAGCTGCATAGAACAATCCCATCATCTCAGTATTAATAAATCATGAATATATAAAGTCTGCTTTCAAACTTAAATTAATTGAAAATTGGGAAAAATCGGAGGAAACAAACCACTCACAATAAATTACGAAATATAAAAGAGAACATTAAACCTTGGGAAACATCCTTCCAAACTTCCAGGCGTGATAAGGTCGTACTATGTCGATTACGTATAGGGCACACAAATATGACCCACAGGCACCTCATGGAAAAACCTATACCACAAACATGCTTTTTTGGTGATCAATTAGACACATACTTGCGCCCCCTCCCTTTTGTCTGAGGTGGGCTCATTAGCCCAAAATCCCCTGGACTATAAAATAATTATTAGGGAATGAACAGAAAAAATTGATCGAGTCTTCGATGAGGTCTAAAAGTCTAAAAATGAGGAATCTCTATAAACTTATATAAATTTCCACAATTTACAATAAAACACTGGTAGTACAAAGGTGATGATAACCTTTGATTTAAAAAAACTCATTTATTTTATTTGGGAGATATTTTAAGCAAGCTGCTATATACTTGACAAATTATTAGTATAATATGTAATTAAATTCACTAATTTCGTGGTCCGCTTGACCAATTATAATATGTAATTATTACAAAACATTTAACATAGTTACAGAACCGAATAGAGGCAAAAAATCCATGAAATATAATATAATAATCCAAACTGCACATACATATATACTGATGGTTATAAAATAGCTGACAGAGTAGGAACTAGGATGTGCCAACACACTAAACAACCAACCCTACTCATTCCTGCTACCATCAATCTTTAGCACATACAGCTAAAGAGCTGATGGTGATTAGAAGGGTGCTGGATAGATTAGGAATGATTGGAAACAATTTCATATTTTCTGAATGTTACAGCGCCCTTCAATTGATTCAAGATCCTTATTCAAAAAATGCAATCATTTAGAAAATATGGGAATCTATTAGCCAGAACAAAAAAAATTGTGTTATTCTGTTGGATCCCTAGCCATGCAGGTGTAAAAGGCAATGAATTGGCAGACAGTGGAGCAAAATCTGTACACAATTTATCAGTAACCCCAGATTTAATGCTATACCAAAATATCCTTTGTGCTTTTAAAAGATTCTCTGTAGCAAATTGGGATATAAAATGGGAAAACATAGAAGATAAAAAACTAAGAGTTACAAAAAGCACACCGTGGAACACATCAAGCCAAAACAAATTTAGGGATTGAAATTGTAATGTGCAGAATACGAATAGGCCACAGTTACACTACACATGGCTACTTAATGGACTACAGTACCCCTCCTTATTTTCAATGTAGAGAGGTATTAAGGCCTCTTTCAGGCTCAATAGGTTTCTAAAACCTATTAGGCAGATGGATAATATTTCACTTACAGTTAGATTGTACAGTTGAACCTCTTTCAATAGATAGATTCATAAAGCTTTAAAAACATGTAAACTTAATAAAAATACTAGTAAAAATAATTGTTGCCAAAAACAAAACAGTCTGTTAAATAGTGCAAACAAAGATAAATTTAAGTAAAGCTTTTTTTTTTAATCATCGGATGATAAAAATTCTTTAGATACGTAGAATTTTTTTTCTGATTGTTAGTTTGAACGATAAAATCTTCATGGCAAATCACCATTCTGCAGCCTGAACTTACATAACAATGGGACCAACTTTTAATGTCTTGAATTTTATACAAAATAGAAAAAAAATTCTAGGAGCGCGTCTTAATTATATGTAAGTAGATGAAATTAAAATCCCAGATCAAGTCCAAATATGAATTTTTACAAGGTCGTGTGGTAGTTGAAAAAACATGTGTATTTTTCAACATTATTACAATCTATTTAGGAATATTAAAGCACTGGAACCAGGAAGTGTCTATCTGTTGAACACAAATAAATGTTTATTTAATTTTTTAGGTCCGTAGCCAAAGAAAAAGGAATCCCATTACCCACAGAACCAGTGTTGTTTCTCAAGCCAACCTCTTCTTTCATACAAGAGGATAAAGACATAGAGGTAACATAGCTACGTATACATGGTAGTATAACTATCAAAAATTCTACTTAAAATTTATTGTTTAAATTTATTTTTTATTAAAATGTATTAATTATTACACATGCATTTTAAGATATTAATAAAAAGTAAATTATTGTAATAACCATAATTTTAGTTTTCATCCAAAGTCTTGGTTGAGGTAGAAAGTATAATTAATTGAATAGGTCTTATAACTACTGAACATATATGGATTAATATAATAATGATAATTTTGTCTTTTCAGATTCCACCTAATTATGAGGTCAACCATGAAGTTGAACTTGGCGTCATAATTGGCAAAAAAGGTAAAAACATCCCACGAGATGAAGTACCCAATTATATTGGTGGATACTGCTTGGCTTTGGATCTGACTGCAATGAATAAATTGGTAATAAAATGACAGAACTGTTACAACCAAAAATTAATCACTGTCTCATTTAGCAAGAGGCGTGGAAACAAGCGTTGCCCTGGACGATGAGCAAAAGTTTCGACACTGCTTGTCCAGTGAGCAAGGCTATTTCAAGAGAATGTCTACCCTGCCCTGACAAAGTTACACTCTGGCTCAAAGTCAACGGTACGATGAAGCAAGAGGGAAACACAAGTGATATGGTGTTTCCTATTTCTGACCTGGTATCTTACATTTCAAAAACCATAACGCTCGAGCCTTACGATGTAATCCTGACAGGAACACCGGCCGGGGTGGGTCCCATTAAAAGTGGTGACACCGTCTGTGCGGGTCTTAACAATTTAATCAGTATGAAATTTTTGGTCAAATAACTTAAGTTGGTTACTTTTGAGTTGTTTGATGTAATTATATAAGAGTCGTTTAAATACTGGTGATTACATCGTTCAAAATAACTTACTGGAGGTTTTACTGTTGTCATCAAACATCCTAGAAGATAACATAAAACTCACATATCAAATAAATTCATGTCATTAAATATATCATAGTTAGATTTAAAAATAAATTTACTTTATGAATTTATAAACAAATTAAGTAATCATAACCCTTTTTTCACTCTTTTAAAAAGCTCTAATTATGTAACTACATTATGCTCATGTTAAACTTTTCAAATTTTATTCTTTTTAAATATATTATTACATATAAAATAACAATTAATATATTATAATAGAAAAATGGTTACTTTGTTTTGACTTAAATTCCCTTTCGGGTAAAGATCTGAGGTCCGAGTGTCTGTTTGTGATAAGGCTGGATGTATCTTGTTTGGCTTATTTTTCAAAAAATGAAAGTGCATTTGGAAAAAGCTTCGTAGGCTTTACTGTCAAGCAGTAGTTTGTTAGTGTGTAGATCAAGTCTTTTAAGGAACTTGCTGAACTTTAGAGCGCAGCACTCATCCATACAGTTAGCTTCTTGACTAATGCCAGCACTGTCATATATGCTTGTGTGACATTTTCCGAGGATTTGACCTCCAGGAAAATACTGGGAATGGAACTTGAACTATGAAATTTCTAGGTTCTTTTAGATACAATCTTGCAGTAAAATCAGCATTGCTTATTTTGTTCAAGTTCTTGAAACTAGAGTGAGATAGTTTTCATCTTGTCTTTTTGGATGGCTCCAATACAACACATTATTTTTTTTTTTAACAATTATTTGAAGAAAGAAAAGAGCACAACCGCTGTTCTGAATCAAAAATTGTTTTACATTTAAAGCTATAAAATTGAATAAAGAAGAATTGAACAAAGCTATAGGACTTTGTTCGAGTCAAATATATCAGGAGCTTGCCAGTGTTCTCTAAGAGATAAAACTATTTGTTATAGTTTATATCAACTTAGAGAGATGTGGAAGCTGAGCAAGTTGGTTCCTCATAAATTGACCGACAGCAACAAACTTCAGCATCTAAACATTTCCTTTCTTGCTTTCACAGCACAAAGTTAAGATGTTTTTGCCTGGATTGTCGCAAACAAATAAAAAATTCCTTTACAGGTAACACCAAGAAGTTATACTCATGACCCTCTTCCATTGACGAGTAAACCGAGTATTTACCAACAAAAGGTGATAACTTTTGTACTATGTGATTAGTTTGGTACATTTTGAAACATTTTGAACCACTTTTGGGCAGTACGCTCACTTGTTTCCTAACCGAATGCAGTGCAAATTTTAGAATCTGCATCGGTTAGTACCAAGCTAAAATTTATACAATAAGCTTGCACGAATTATGGGTTTTGTAGACTTGAGAAAGAAAATGCTTTATAATTTACAGTGAACTGTTCAAGATACTTTTCATTTATGAACTGTATCATGGTGTACATGATGTTAACCCCTAATCTTCCTATGTAAATAGAAATATCGATTAATGATATTAAAACAATAACAATTGCAAAACCACACATTTTCTGGTTACTTGGTATATATTAAACAAATATGACTTTGATATACAGTACAAAGTTTCTTTTCTTTGGCTAGTCAAATGTATTAAATAAATATATTAAAATTCAAACCCGACATACGTACAAATGGGCTTTTTTTCAAAAACACTGCCACCCTGAGTGTTCATATGACCCCTGTTACTTGGTATATATTAAACAAATTTGACTTTGATATATTAAAAAAAGAAGTAATTATTTGATAATGTTTCTTTTCTTTGTATAGTCAAATGTATTAAATAAATATATTATTAATAATTGTTTCATTTTGAAAAAACTGTAGTTAAAAAAACAACAAGAGAGTGCGACCACTGTTTTGACTTTAAAAAGTTTTAATAAGGAATGTAAATATATGTAAAACCATAAAAACTGTGAACTATATATTTAGTTCAATTTATTTTTCTTTAATATATTAAATACATACTTTTTTTGTTAATATGTGATGCAAAATCTAGTTCTAATGATATAAATTATTTTCACTGTTCCATATAACATTTCACATTCAAGCTTAAAATACAATTTAAAAAGTCCATTAACAGGAACAGAAGCTTAAATGCTTAAAATACGCCTTTTTTTTGTTTAAAAAATATCTTTTGCTCTTCTTTCATCCATGCAGGCAGGCCTAAATATTCTCTTAGTTCAATATCCGGCAATTAATACATATTTTTTACGAAAATAATATTATACCCAACTTTTTTTAAATTTCCTTTGTTTACAAATAGTAGGAGGTACTTTAACATACATGCACAGCAAATACAGCCTTATAAATAATTTTTGAAAAAGCTCACAATAAATATTTTATTTCTTTTTTAAATTTTTTTTATTTTATATTGCGCCTTGAGTTAACTAGGTATTTCACTACAGTATTCAATTAGGTTTTTTTATGGACAAATAAAAAATTTTTATTACTCTTTATACTTTATCATATTCACATTAAAACATACAATTTTCAAGTGACTCATCAAACAATATTTGTTATATAAACGACACATACAATATATAGAGAAATATGTTTACACTTGTTATTGTATTGAGCAATACAAATTTAGAAATAGTAAGTAGTCATAAACATCATATTTACAAAGCAAAACAATTTATAATACAAAGTATAACAAAAACATAAAAATTGCCTATTTCAATTCTTATGTAGTTAAAGACATTTATATATCTATTACAAAATTTGAATTTTTAATCGAAACAAATGAGATTCTTTTTTATTATTAGTAAATCTTAAAATAATAAAAAAGACCAAGTTAATACCCATTTTGTACCGAGCTAATAAGCATTGAGCATATTTCACAATGCAGAAAACTAGAAGCCTGCTGGATGAGCTATGGAGTTCCTACTGACCAAGCATTACCACTACTTTTAACTATGTGTTGTATTTTCTGTGTTAGTGTGAGTAAATTGTTAGTGCGGATGAGAGAAGAATCCCCCTCCAAGTAATATCAAGTGCTCTGGGGTGAAGGTGTAATGTCTGGAGGACCAAAGTTAGTGTGATGGTTAGTTTAAACCCTAGGGGAGTGAATGTGGCCAGTCGTCTTGTGTTGAGAGGTGAAGTAAAACCAGCGTTGTCGGAATATCCAGTCACAACATCAGACATGTGCTTTTGTTTCTCTCGTTGGGGAACTGCAGCATCTTTTAAAGGCATAGCATACTGGGATATTGCATGGAGACGCTGGGCTAAGCATGGGGAAGCAGGGAGTTATGTGTTATGGCTACATGTCATCTTGCTTTTTCAATATTAATTTGCTAACCTGAGGTTATGAGAGGTTAGAAAATTGAGCAAACAAGATTTTAAAAAATGTGCAGCAATGAGAAAGATCCAGAAAAGAAAGAAAATGTTTGTATTATGCGCAAAGGGTCAATGATGGCCACTAAATGTTTGTCAGCCCATAAATAATATATTGTACTACTATAACCATATTTATGAATAAAGCTTGCTCTTTATTATGAAAATCATCCTAGAGTCACAAAATCATTGGCATATAGAGCCCCTCCCCCAAGTACCTCACAGAAGTCATTTAGATTATGTTATTAAACAAATAGACAAAAGAATCATACCAAAACGTCCCCCTTGCCTACTCCCTGAAGTAAAATTCAACTATTTGTTATATAAATACACAAAGCAAGATACAAGTTATACCAAATATAGGCAAAAAATCCTTGAAATATTATATAATAACCCAATAGCTGGCCGAGTACGAACTAGGATGTGCCTACACACTGAACAACCAACCCAATTCATTCCTGCTATCATCACTCTTTTGCACATACAGTGTTGAGCTGATGGTGATTAGAAGAGTGCTAGATGGATTAGGAATGATTGGAAACAATTTCATAATATTTTCTGCCTGTTATAGCGCCCTTCAATTGATTCAAGATACTTACTGAAAAAATGCAATAGTTCAGAAAATATGGGAATCTATTACCAGTTTAGCCAGGACAAAAAAATTTGTGTTATTCTATTGGATCCCAAGCCATGTAGGTATAAAAGGCAATGAATTGGCAGACAGTAGAGCAAAATCTGCACACAATTTATCAGTAACCCCAGATTTAATGCTATACCAAGATATCCTTTGTGCTTTTAAAAGATTCTCTGTAGCAAATGGGCATATAAAATGGGAAACCATAGAAGATAATAAACTAAGAACTATAAAAAGCATACTTAAACCATGGAAAACATCAAGCCAAAACAAACTTAGGGATGGAAGTTGTGATCTGCAGATTATGAATAGATCAAAGTTACATGGCTATTTAATGGACTACCTCCTTGTTGTCAATGTGGAGAAGTATAAGGCCTCTTTCAGACGCGGCGGGGCAACTAGTTGAACGGACGGGTGTCAAGGAGTGTGTAACCTGGTAGCAAAATGTTTGGGAATCGCCCCAGCCACTTCACACACAATTAACTCGTCTGCCCAGGCGACACACACTTTTCACAAGTGCCTGTCGTGTTATCATCCCCACTGCTTGACTCAACTCAAAAGAGATTGCTCGGCATTCATCCTTCACACCAGTTGCTTAATTGAGTCAACTAAGTTGACCATTTAAAGTGTTGCAATTGCAAGTTTCAACGTGGAGCAATTCATTGAAGACATTCGAGTTAGACCTGTGATATGGGACTTGAGGTGTGAGGGGTGAGGAGGAACAAAATTATAAGAAGCAAAGCTTGGAGGGAAGTAGCACAACAGTGTTTGAGAGAAAGATTTCCCAATTTTATAACAATGGATAAAACCACACTTTTCTTTACTGGGTTTCCTCCTTTTTTGCTTCTCCTTTTGCAGAAGACCAAGCACAAGAAGTGCTCCTGCTTCCTCAAATTCTAACATCATACTGACCTCCCGTTGAGAAGAGAGGTTGATACCACAAGTTACCTGGTGTGAAACCAACAAAGAAGAGTTTTCACATGGCAGTAAACTAGTTGAGAGTCAACCGGGCAACTCAGTAGAATCAACCAAACCACCTCGTTTGAAAGAGGTCTGAGTGTCAAGCATTTGTTGTCCTCGCCAAATACGTGTCCAACTTACTCCCTCGTTCTTTACCAATATCTTAGGGGATGACCAATATACCAAGAATAAAGTTATAGAAAAAAAAAAAGTGATGGCTCTGAGGGTTTGGCTGTTGGCAGTGCAGGCAGATCCTCGCCCCCCAAACAGTGCTAGAAAAACACTAAATTAAAGTTCAAAAACTGGGTCTTGCACGGCGCCATTTTTTTCCAGTCCCTTTTTAGGGCTCTCTCGGATGTTGCTTCATTTGGGGTGCAGCCACATGAAGTGCTGACAAAACCAATCATGAAATAGCTAGCAAATAAACGAAATGACTAAATTGAAAAAGAAAAAAGGGAATTAATTAATTTAATCAGGGGAAAGAAAAAAAGAAATAAATAAGAAAGAGTAATGAATTTTAAATAAATAAAATACGCAAGCAAATAAAAGGCAATGATAACATAGTAGTTTATCGCCTATAAAAAGGAAGGGCAAAATGTCATTCTTTTTCCAAATTATAAAAAAAATTAAATTAAAAATTAATTAATTAAAAACCTATTAGACAGATGGATAATATTTCTTTTACAGTTAGATTGTACAGTTGAATCTCTTTCAATAGATAGGCTCATAAAGCTTTAAAAGCATTTACCCTTAAGAAAAATACTAAGAAAACAATTATTCACAAAAACAAAACAGAATTGGGCTGTTAAATGTGGCAAATAAAAAGATAAATTTAAATAAAGCTTTTTTTATCATCATTTGATAAAAATTCTCTAGATATGTAGAATTTTTTTTATGATTGTCAGTTCAAACGATAAGACCTTCATGGCAAATCACCATTCTGCAGCCTGAACTTACATAACAATGGGACCAACTTTTAATGTGTTGAATTTTGTACAAAATAGCAAAAAAATCATAGGAGCGGGTCTTAATTATATGTAAGTAGATGAAATTAAAGCTTTCAAGTACTGGATCAAGTCCAAATATGAATTTTTACAAGGTCGTGTGGTAGTTTGAAAAACATGTGTATTTTTCAAGATTATTACAATCTATTTAGGAAATATTTAACCACAAGAACAAGGAAGTGTCTATCTGNAAAAGCTTCGTAGGCTTTACTGTCAAGCAGTAGTTTGTTATTGTTTAGATCAAGTATTTTCAAATAACTGGTTGAACTTTAGGGAGCAGCTCTCCTCCGTACGGTGAGCTTCTTGGCTAATGTCTGATATGCATGTGTGACGTTTTCCTAGGATGTGACCTCCAGGGAAATACACTGGGAATGGTACTTGAACTATGAAATTTCTAGGTTCTCCCAGATGTACAATCTTGCAGTAAAATCAACATCGCTTATTTTGTTCAAGTTCTTGAAACTAGAGTGAGATAGTTTTCATCTTGCCTTTTTGGATGGACTTAATACAACACATTAATTTTTTAAACAATTATTTGAAAAAACAAGAGCGCAACTGCTGTTCTGAATCAAAAATTGTTTTAATTAGGAATGTAGGGGGGGGGAGCGCCAGTGGCTGCAACAGTTTAGGCGTTGACATGGCACTCACCACTGTAAGGTAAAGGTCCACGGTTCAAACCCGACATACGTACAAATGGGCTTTTTTTCAAAAACACTGCCACCCTGAGTGTTCATTTGACCCCTGTTACTTGGTATATATTAAACAAATTTGACTTTGATATATTAAAAAAAGAAGTAATTATTTGATAATGTTTCTTTTCTTTGTATAGTCAAATGTATTAAATAAATATATTATTAATAATTGTTTCATTTTGAAAAAACTGTAGTTAAAAAAACAACAAGAGAGTGCGACCACTGTTTTGACTTTAAAAAGTTTTAATAAGGAATGTAAATATATGTAAAACCATAAAAACTGTGAACTATATATTTAGTTCAATTTATTTTTCTTTAATATATTAAATACATACTTTTTTTGTTAATATGTGATGCAAAATCTAGTTCTAATGATATAAATTATTTTCACTGTTCCATATAACATTTCACATTCAAGCTTAAAATACAATTTAAAAAGTCCATTAACAGGAACAGAAGCTTTGTAATGCTTAAAATACGCCTTTTTTTTGTTTAAAAAATATCTTTTGCTCTTCTTTCATCCATGCAGGCAGGCCTAAATATTCTCTTATTTCTATTAGCTGGCAATTAATACATATTTTTTTATGAAAATAATAATATACCCAACTTTTTTTTAAAATTTCCTTTGTTTACAAATAGTAGGTGGTACTATAACATACATGCACAGCAAATACAGCCTTATAAATAATTTTTGAAAAAGCTCACAATAAATATTTTATTGCTTTTTTAAATTTTTTTAAATTTTATATTGCGCCTTGAGTTAGCTAGGTATTTCACTACAGTATTCAATTAGGTTTTTTTTATGAACAAATACAAAAATTTTATAACTCTTTACACTTTATCATATTCACATTAAAACATACAATTTTCAAGTGACTCATCAAACAATATTTGTTATATAAACGACACGTATAATATATAGAGAAATACGTTTACACATTGTTATTGTATTGAGCAATACAAATTTAGAAATAGTAAGTAGTCATAAACATCATATTTACAAAGCAAAACAATTTGTAATAAAAAAGTATAATAAAAAACATAAAAATTGCCTATTTCAATTCTTATGCGGTTAAAAACATTTATATATCTATTACAAAATTTGAATTTTTAATCCAAACAAATGAGATTCTTTTTTATTATTGATAAATCCAGTTATTTGGTAAAATTTTCATTAACATTAGGTAAAAACGTAATACTTGAAATTAGTTCTCTTTCTCCCATTTTATAAATCATTCCCATACATGCATTGTTGATAAATTTTGAAGAATATAGAGTTTAATACATCTTTCTGATTAATTTTAAATATAATTTTATGAAATCCCAAATATTGTTTTTTGTTTTAATACAGTGATATTAAAGACGATATAACAATCTATAGCTTTAAATATTTTCAAAAGGACAAAGTAAGAGGGAATGAGGGAGTGGTAATAGTGAGAAAAAAGAAGCACTCATTCCATTCTTTTTCCTATACAAAAATTTCGAAGGACTGAAATATTTTTTTAAAAATTTTGTCAGGAGTTGGGGCTTGACATGATTTCTACGTCTCTATTATTTAAAAAATTTACAAAATAAAATAAGTCTTCAACGACTTAATTAGTTTGGTAAACATAAATATTATTTAAATACAAATAAATATTTTTAAAAACTGTCTTTTACCTCAACTTCATTAAAATTTGTAACCAATATTTACAAGATCAAGACTTATTTTTAAAAATTGACAAATATAAGGGGGTCAAATATTATGGCCAGTTGATGTAAAACATACATGCAAAAAAAGCAAACATAAAAAGCCACCTGTCAGTTGGCTTTTTTTATGAGGGCATATCGCAAAGTGATAAAGTTAAATTCAATAAAGGACAAGCTTTTCTACTTATAAACATGAAATATATCGTAGGAAATGAAATATTATTTAAAAAATAAAATTATTCAACTCCTCTTAGACCATCTATGGGCATAGAATGAAGAACTTCATCAAGAAGCTGCAGAGCTCGATGTAAATGAACCTTAAAAACAAACAAAAAGTATAAATATAATAAAACCCCTTTTTAATATTTAAATGTAATATTTATTGTTTATATTTACATATTTTTAAAACAATTTATGGCAAGTGAACATATTACTAAATCAATATTTATAAGATGATTATTCAGAGATCGTGAGATGCGGTCTGGTGTGACATAGGTTTCAGAAAAACATTTTCTTTATCGTGCCAACGTTTCGATCTTTATTGAGTTCATCTTCAGGGCCTGGGATTTACAAACATTGTTTACATTTAACAAATACATGTAGGATGTGGAAAAAAGTGAATTTATACGATGCAAAAAATATTTTTTATATTAAATCAAAGTATTTCTACTCTTTTTTTTATACTTGATTGAATATAGAAAATATTTTTTGCATTGTATAAATTCACTTTTTTCCACATCGTACATGTATTTGTTAAATTTAAACAATGTTTGTAAATCCCGGGCCCTAAAGATGATCTCAATAAAGATTGAAACATTGGCACGATAATTTTTTTAAAAAATATTAAATCAAAGTATTTCTACTCTTTTTTTTAATACTTTTATTGAATATAAAAAATATTTTTTACTTTGTATAAATTCACTTTTTTCCACATCATGCATGAATTTGTTAAATGTAAACAATGTTTGTAAATCCCAGGCCCTGAAGACGATCTCAATAAAGATCGAAACATTGGCACGATAAAAAAAAATTTTTTTATATTACATCAAAGTATTTCTACTCTTTTTTTTAATACTTTGATTGAATATAAAAATATTTTTTTGCATTGTATAAATTCACTTTTTTCCACATCCTACAAGTATTTGTTAAATTTAAACAATGTTTGTAAATCCCAGGCCCTGAACTTACATCACACCAGACCGCATCTCACGATTTCTGAATAATCATCGACTAACGGTCACTAATCACTACACAAATATTTATAAGGGTGGGGCTAGATCAAAGGGACTTCAACTTCGACCTTCCTACCTCACACTGAGCATAAACATCACAGACTAAAAACCTTCATAATATGCACAAATTCATTCACTGTGTCTTAGAACCAGGTAAAGAAGGGAAAGGGCCATACTAATGAGATTAAGCATAGGCTATACAAGGCTTAGACCCTAGAGACATAAGGATACCGAGCATGAAGAAGCGAAGTGACTAGCGTGACTTCATCATTGCTCCCCATCCTCTCCACCCATTAGATGTTATAAGATTCATGACAAATACCAAAAGAGAAAAATGGGAAATCGCTGGGAACATTTTTCTGCCAAATAATGAGGCAAATGGACTAGCATTGGTCCTTTGTCCATGGAAACCAGGTTGAGAAGGGAAAGGGCCATAATAACAAGGTTATACAAGCCATACTAGGTTTATGCATGGACACTTGCTGGCCAGAAAGAGACCTCATTAGTGCCTATTATGTACTGAGCAAATAAGCATTTAGACATATTACTAAATCAGTGTTTATAAGGGGAGGGAGTCAGATCAAAGGGACTTCAACTTCAATCCCTCCTTGTTTTCATATATGAACAAATTCGCTCAGTTGGTCCCAAGAAAAAAGCCTCCATGTTTCCAACAATAAATAAAATAGACAAACAGCCAAAAGGGATCGATGCCAATGGGAAAAAGATTGTGCTGGTCTGAATTCCTAGACATATAAGGATAGTTGCTAGGGATAGCTGGGACTGAAGCAGCAGACAAAGTGGCTGATGAGGGTGCATTAGTGCATGGCTCACACCCCATCCTCTCCGGCCAGCAAACATTATAAGATTAATGACAAAATAAATGAGGAAATCGCTAAGACAGACTTCTGCCAAATTATAGCAGATAAAGATTGGCATTGGTCCCTGGTCCAAAGAGGTCAGTTCGAGAAGGGAAAGGGCCATACTAGGCTTTCACACGGGCACTTCTGGCTGAAAAAAGACCACATTAATACCCATTATGTAGCTAATAAGCATTGAGCATATTTTACAATGCAGAAAACTAGAAGCCTGCTGGATGAGCTATGGAGTTCCTACTGACCAAGCATGGCACATCAACGAGCACAGTTGATTATTTCAGTACCTCGGGATTATAACTTTTTTTAAATGTATGTGTTGTATTTTCGTGTTAGTAATAAATTGTTAGTGTGGGTGAGAGGAGAATCCCCACTTCAAGTAATATCAAGTACTCTGGGGTGAAGGTGTAATGTCTTCAGGACCAAAGTTAGTGTGATGGTTAGTTTAAACCCTAGGGGAGTGAATGTGGACAGTCGTCTTGTGTTGGGAGGTGAATTAAAACCAGCGTTGTCGGAATATCCAGTATCAGTATCACAGGGGACTGCAGCGTCTTTTAGAGGCATAGCATACTGGGACATTGCATGGAGGTGCTGGGCTAAGCATGGGGAAGCAGGGGTTATGTGTTATGGCTACATGTCATCTTGCTCTTTCAATAGTAATTTGATAACCTGAGGTAATGAGAGGTTAGCAAGTTGAGCAAACAGGATTTAAAAAAAAAAAAAGTGCGGCAGTGAGAAAGATCTGGAATAGAAAGAAAAATTGTGCGTCATGTGCAAAGGGTCAATGATGGCCACTAAATGTTTGTCAGCCTATAAATAATAATAAACTATAACTACTACTATAACCATAATTGTAAATAAAGTTTGCTAGCAATGCAGTAATATCAATATTTTCAATTTACTTACTTCGATCCAACAAGGTGTTTCTTTAATTGACTGCCTAGGATAATCCGGTCCCCAGCCTTTTACAAAACTCAACCGTAGGATGCACAGCCTTCTTAAATCATCAACTCCAATACATGCCGAGGCGCTTAAACCTTTTCAAATAAGGATATTTTATTAATTAATTATTAAAAGAAAATGTATATTCAAAAGAAATCAAATTCATTTTTTTGTTATGTAATACTCACTGATAGCAGGAGCAATTCCACCGACGCTGTGTGGTCCGGGGATGTGCCCTGCAACAGCTGCAGCTTGAGCAGCAGCTGCCGCCTGAGCCGTGGCGGCTTGCTGTTGCATCTGACTATGGCATTGCCTCAGGTCAAAGACTTTGATGTAGGCAGAAGGGTAGATTTTATGCACGGCATCTCCAGGCGATCGCCCGGCTTCCCTGTCTAAGTAGTACGACTGTACAAAAACTGAGTGATCACTAAGACACCTCAGCCAGACATCCCCTTCCCCGCGTAGGTCCAATTGTACACCTTTACCTATATGCAGTCTTTGAAAGAAAAAAGTGTTTTCAGTAAACTTAGTATATTTTATTACCCTGTTGAGTATCTAAGTGTCTTATCCGTACTAAATGCAAAAATAAAAAGAATAAACATCCAACATGATTCTAATAACTGATGTAATTTATAACTGCTTTTTACAAATTATGATTTTTTTTTTTTTTCAATTTGTAATATATTTAATGATTGTCAATGGGATTGTAAATTTATTCTCACAATGCTTAGAAATTTTTTGTAGTTACCTTGCTCGCTCACTCTGTTCAGTACGATGAACGTTACTAAGAGCTCCAAGGCAAAATCTATTTGCCCCAGAAGGATCGACATAACCATCAACTGTAACATTTGGACAAGAAGAAGAGACTTTGAAAGTTTCGCCGACTTGAGTGTCCAATTCAAAATAGGCGATTGAACACCAGTATTCAGGAGCCGGTTGGTTTGAAAGTAATCCACCACTGACTCCCATTTCGGACCCAACTCCATGACCCCCTAGATAATAATTAGGTTAGTATTTTGAAAATATTTCCAAAAATTGAAATGCACAAACAGTATGTTCCATGGTGTTGAGGCGGCGGCTGCATGCTCTGGGTGTACGTCAACGTGTAGCCACTCCAGGCCGCTTGACTGCCAGTATTGAAAGTGTCTGGCTGTTGGCCTTGTGGAGGTGGTGCAGGGCTTTGGGCCGACGTCGAGAGCGTTGTCACGCCTTGCGGCTGGGCGCTGCTCACAACAGGTACACTTGCAGTACCCGTAGCCGTACTGATGGGACTAGCACCACTTTCCGCTACTAGCGTCACTGCTAAAAATTGAACCGAATGTATTTCAAATATGGTTATCATTATACAAAAAATGACTAACAAAGAGTGGTTTCCTGAGAATCAATTGACTGCTGAGGTATACTCGTGTAGAATGTTTGTTGAGATCCTTGTTGATTTTCTGTAGGGGATACCATACCAGTTGGAGAAGACTGTACAACAGGGCTAGGTGCTGATCCACTTGTCCCTGAAAGATTATTATCGAATGTGAAAATGAATAATAAAACAAATATATAATTATTTAAGCATATCTATTTTAGTGTTAATGTCTAATTTTCCCCACCCTTCCTTTCATAAATTTCCCTTTTATTGTTAGTAGAAAACAAAAACAAACACTTTGATAACGAGTATTGGAATAATACACCCCTCCCCCCCTAGAGTTTATAAATTACTTATAATGGACTATTGATACTTTATTACAGGATATTTGCAATACTTATATAATCAGAAAATTCATTGACAATCTTACAGAACATTTTATTATGACAAACTTTAACCAAAATTAATGATTCACTAAAAATAGAACAAAACATATAAAAACATATATCCCTCTAAATGATCTTTAATATCATTTGAGGATTGAAACAATTATCACAATTTTACAAGAAACTGCGATGGTTAATGTAAAATATTATGGTCATTTATATTTAAATTCTTTTATTTATTGTGACGATGCAACAGTTACTTTATGTTGACCGATCGACACTGATCACTTTGCTGGGTCTTTCTTTTCTTGCTGATTTACATTTTACTCATACACATTTCTGCCACTATGTTTATAATTAAAGATAGCATGAAGCTAAAATATGCATAAATGAAATATAATCCAGCGAGAATAGACAGACTCAGTTAAGCGATCAGTGTAGATCATTTCAACATGCGTCCAACCAACACTACAAACATACTTTAACTTATAGATTATGATACAAATGAATACTGTTTGTACATTGTTAGTATTTTCAACTCCAAGTTAAGCTAATTAACACTGAATCATCAAAGGTAATTTTTAGAAAATTAAGAAAAAATAATTATCTTAAAATATTTAACACTTAAATTGGTACAAAATGTTTACAATGATTTGAACTTTGCTTCTTTTATTTGGAAACTTAGGCCCAAAACACATTGGACTGTCTCAGGCTGGAGGATGCTCCAGGATGTTTGAAGCCAACGTGACTGTTTTAGTAAGGTTCAAGTGGAGACAAACCACACCGGCCAAGTCAAACTTCAGTCTGTTCCAAGCAAAATGATTGCCTGGTGTTGTTTGATAAACGGTTTGCTTCAAACATTACCAACAAAAGTAACATATACTATGCATTTTTCTAAGTCCCACATCTCATTTTTTGTCTCATATTTTTAAAGAAATGACCGGCTGTTACTATTGACATGGTTGCAAACCTAATGATTCATTTTCAGTATCCAGAATAAAGTTAAAAGAGACAGTAAACTCCAAATTGACTTGGTTGATTTTTTTGACAATTAATTGACTTGAGTGATTGTTTTGACAATCAATTGACAAATTGATTTTTTAAGAATTTAACCCTAACCATCCCCAAATTGACATTTTTGAAAAGTTTTATGACAGATAAATTATCAGATGTGAGGAAGAATTTAATAAATTGGAAGATCAAAGCAAGTATGATGTGACCCTTTTAAAATAATTCATTGAATAGCACCAGTTCATCAGCCAACAATTAATTATAACAAAATATTGAGTGCACACATATATAAATTGTAATTTGTCACATAATCACACAAAAACTTCACTACTGACTAAACAGGTTTGTCGTTCCAGTTATATTGTTCAGGTTAGATTCAAACAACTTGACTTATCCGGTGTGTTTTAGGCCTTAAGATGCATGGGACAAAACAGTGCAAATCCAAGAGAAAAAAACAAAAAACTAAAAACTGCAATAATTTCAAAATCAAGAAATCTAACAAATAGCATAACATGAAATGTAATGTGTCTTTCATGCTTTATTCAAAACAAAACTTAAAACAATTAAAACGATGGGTGGATGGAATGTTAAACGTACCTTGAACAACAGGAGAGGTGATGGATAAATAATACTTAAAAAACATTTTATCACTTATTACTCAAATATTGGACCTTTGACTTACTGTGAATTTGCGAATGTTGAGGTGCCCACTGTGGTCTTATATCCACTTGTGGTCTAGGAGGTCTCGAGTCTATTTTTCCCATGTAGCTGCTTCCTGGACTGCTGACTCCACTTGTTCCACCTTCCCCAACATTTACTAAACCTGCATGCACAATCCACAACACCCAATTGTGTAAAAGAAAAAAAAAGGAAAAAAGAACTGTTGACATCAGTACTAAGCAGTGAAAAGTGGTTTTAACTGTAGAGCGCTAATGTTAGCAATATAGTTATATTTTATAAATGCGAAACTCACTTAAAACTGCTGATATACTTACCTTTCTCTATTGAACTAGAGCTTAGTTAACATAAAATTCATTACAATTAAGCTTTATCTAGTATAAAGAGCCGACTTAATTACTGTGAAAAAAAATGTTTATGCTTTATGAAACAAGTGAAAAGGAGAATCAAATGTGTGCATAAATATTCTTTTGCAACCATGCAAGTGTGATAGGCTAAAAGAATAAAGAAATGTGATATAAATATAAAACTATACACTAAATGTACACAAAATACAGGCGAAAAATCAATTTGAACAACCGACCTTGCATGGGGTGCGAGTGATACTGCATCTGCTGTGGAGCATGGTGCTGGACCGTGGCCTGATCTTGATCGACTTCGATTGCCCCTGGGACGACACTGTATTCATCTTTCACTCGGTTCGGCCCAGACTGAAGGCTCAGACCTGACAGGTCTGTTGGACAACACTCAACGATATTAGACATAATTCAACAATTTTAACACATAATAATAGAGATAGAGACAATCGTAGTTGCCGCATCTGTACTAACATGCAAATTGGGGTTCTAAATGTGTACACTCAGTGGCAGTTAAGATGGTAAATTCTAATGATTATCAATAGAAAATATATTTTTTGTTTGTTAACCAAATAAAAATGTTTTTAAAAAGAAATGCCATATTTTTACACACATCTGAAGTTTGTCTATTTTTTTAGTGTGGACAGTGTAACCATAAAATAAAAACTATAATAAAATTATAATTCATAAACTATACAGAAAATATATTTGTATAGTCTATTTATTTCTGAAAATATCAACAATTACGTACAATGTAAGATGTTGATCTGGTGTATACATGTGTTGTAACAGTTTTCAATTCCACAAACCTGCATCAACAAATATAATGCACTCCTGAGGATGGCTTTATAAAAGGCTGAAAGCGTGGCAAGTGATTGCAGTTTTTTTCTTCTGCACCAGATCAACATCTTACACTAATACCACTGGTTGATAATTCCGTATGGTCATAATGTGCAATAATAATAAAAATAACTCTCTTGTAACTCATCAAATTAATTTTTTTTTACTGTACAACATTTAATTCCCAACTGCCTTTAAATGAAAGTGAGATAATTTAATATCCTTGGTTATTATTTATTTATTATTAAATATTTCAAGCATAACCCATAAACATTTCTAAGAGATAAAGCTTTTTTGTAATAAAGTATAATTTTTCGGAATACAAATAAAGCCAATAAATTAATTCTGTTTTTAATTGATCCAATTCTTCCTTCGTTGTAAAAATGTAAAATTTTTAATATGTGTATATAAAAATTAATTTCATGCTGTAAAGCCCAGTTGTGTTAAGTTAAAAATAATAATAACAATTAAAGCTAATTAACTAAATAAAATAGAAATTAAGTAAGAAATAATTTATTGTGCATTTAACATTTTCAGACTAGTGACGAGTTATCTCGTCCTCGTGGTTTTTTTGCCTTTTGGGAGCCCTAGCTGGACACCCATGTCATATATATACATAAATGTAAAATTAATTAAGATTAGACCTGAAGCAGACAAAATATTTCATCAAAAGCTTAGTGTTGGTACAAAAGTATTGTTTGTTTTCTGACCACAACCCTAATCCACGAGATTCTATTATTCAGTAAAGGCTGATTGATCGGATAGAAGATATTAAGTTTTAAAATACATAATAATGAGGGGATGGAGTGGCCGAGTAGTTAGGGTGCCTGACTTGTATTTGCCATACTAGTGGTTCTGGGTACAAATCCTGGTTAAGCCCATGACTTTTTAATTGATAATGGCGTGACGAAAGTATTTTAAAGTGGTTTGATACTCAAAGGGATTATGATAGATAGTTAAACCCTACATGACAGGAATTACTTTACTTTACCTTTTTTCAATATTCTTTACATAATACATAATTTTTGACTCAATTCACTTAAATACAATTTTGAATTTTTTCCATTACATTAAAGGAATTGGTCAACGTTATAGAAGTAAGAGCAATTCAAAGCGAGACTTTGAAATTCAATGTATAGTACAAAATAAGTCAGGCAAAATGCTGGAGTTTTACCATCTGAAAATCAGTCCCAAAAAGTTAATAAATTGTTAAATGCACAATAAAAAAATTGTTAGAAAAAAATACGTAAAACTGTCACAATTTTGTTATTAGCAAACTGTGAAGAGACAGTTGAAATGAGTGAAGAAGTAAATTTGGAAATAAAAGGAGAAATTATGCAATTTATTTTAACCAGAAGATAATTTTTGAAGATTATTATCTACAAATTTAAAATTTAGAATAAATTAAGTAATTTTCAAAGAGAAGTGAAACATAATGAACAATACTTATTATTTTTAAATTAATTGTTAAGGTGTACACTTAAATTATTTAACACAAAATATTCAATCCACTGACCTATACCTGGGGAAACGACTCTTTCATAATGGTAAGGATTCACACACACAGAGTCACACTTGAGATCAAATGCGAACTGGCAGTATTTAACGTGCTTCAGTTCGTTTTTGTGCAGATCAGGCCAACGCCATATCCTAGCATAAATGACATGGGGAAAGCCTTTCCTCCCTGCAACCTAAATTATTTTGGTGTCAAACAAAAAATAACAAATTAGGATGTATAAAGCCATAAGTCTTTCCTTATTGTTATGTAAATATAAAATAAAGGATTAGTGTTTTCTTATCTCGTTAATGCATGTATTGAATATTTCTATTGGTAAATATAACAAATTCTCAATTTATGGCTTGATATAATTTTTTCTTGGTGTTTTACCTGCAATCGACCATCAAGGGTCCTTTGTATAGTGACACATTTGCTATGATGAGATCCATTTGTTGTGATTGCGGTGATCAAACTGTCGAGTTCATCTCGTTTTTCCTTAAATTAAAAAAGTAAATAAATACTGACATGTTTTGTAAATAATTAAGTTTTATTACCTTCAGTTTTTTTACAAGACTTTCTATGGCCCTTTTTGCAAATCCTTCTGATTCACCACCTTGCCGGTGGCACATCAAGCTATGGACTATGCTTAAACAGGCATCTGCAGATGTAGGTGTGCTAGTAGTCATAGTGGTAGTCATTTCTCTCACTGAAATAATAATGAAATAAATGTCGTATGAAAAAAAAAATGTTAAAAATGATCAAAATGCAAAGTCCTATAGAACAAAACTATTTCAACTGTTATTGTTTGCGCGGGACTACCAAAATGTTTTCTTCACACATATTACAATGTTTTGAAAACATCAATGCCAATGCCAATTAAAACAAAAAATTCTGAGATTTTATATTTAGGTCTTAGGACGATGGAGTTGTAGTTTGGGCATTTCCAATCATTTGGTCTGCCTATCCTTGCAGTTTTGTTCTGTCAGATGTGTTTCAGCTTCTCCTCAGTATTGAACAACAAGTATACCAAAATGATTGGAAACGACTAAACTAGAAATTTAAATAATGTCTTCTGTTTGTCCTGCATAATTCACAAATTTGCAGGCCAGAATTTTAAAATATAACATTATATTGGTATGAATGAAAGTATAAGTTTTGGCATCATATAAATATGAAATGTGTGTATTATAGGGTGTAATTTTGCTAAGATATTCCAAACTTTAACACAAAATAAGAATATACAATAAGAAGTTTGCAAAACATTGCGACAAGGTCGAATTGTGACTAGACCATCCCAATCTTTTAATTTTTGCTGAGTTTGTCCACCAGAAGCATGATTATGTTGAAAAGTCTGAAATGGCTGAAATTGAAACCGGCAAGGACAGCAAGATTGCAATAATTAGGGTTGATCAAAATATAACTTGTCAGTTTGTTTTATACACAAAGTATTATTAATAAATTTAAATAGAAGGACTGCCATTTTGCACTGATATTTGGTCACTTATTGGGTCTGTTTACACTCTTGGGAAGTTACTCAAATGCGTTTCGGCTTTGATCCATCTTCAGTGAGGAACTCCAACCATCGCTGAAGATGGTGCAAAGCTGTAACACGTTTGAGTAACTTAAAAACACGCAGGTGTAGACGGACCCAGAAAGTAACCCACCTATTCAACACGTGTTCACATACATGCAAAACCAACACCCACCATCAACCAGAACTGACATTGTCATTGATATGTAGGTATAGAGTCAGAGGTCTTGAGTTTGAGTCCCATTCGTGTCACCAATTTTTCATCTCAACCACACTTTACATAAAAGTTATAAATTAATTTAAATAAATACTTTTGTTAACTATGATCAACTAAAACAAACAGATATTGATGATAGAAAAATAAGGAAATAACACAGAATGATCTCATATTGATAATTTAGTTTTAGAAATGTATTAAAATTGAAATACTTGAATGAAATAAACTGTGAAAAAATGTATTTTAATATTTTTCAGAGCCTGTGTACACAAGTTTATTTTTAAGTCAGCCAATCTCTATATGATTTGGATCTGACATTTGGACGCACTGTGATTACACATGAGTCAAAAGTCAGATCAGATATCAGACCAAATATGAACAGTATGAACATAAAAACATTTTGACCAACAGATCAGGTGTAAATGGCCAACCTAAATTAAAATTATATAAACTCTAGATTTCCTTAGAGTCACTTATTAACTTCTTATTTTTGTTGATATATCTACATTAAGTGAAGTAAGTTCTGACAAATCAAAGGAAAATTTAATCAAAATAATACCTATTGCCTTAGAAAATCAAGGCTTTAAAGGATTGCACAATGTAGATAGGATTATGACTGAATATTTAGGAAGGAAAATAGACGCACTGGACTTTGTAAACTTTTGAACCGAACATCCGTCTGATAATTATTGTTAAAAAGTAAAATATTGAATAAAAATGGCTTGATGTAATGTCTGTGTACTAAAGTGTATTCCTACCATCAGCTCTGACTATAGTGAAATGATGGTCAGTTCTGACAGTTGGGTGCACTGTGATTACATCCGACTCAGCAGTCATATATAATCACAGACCAAATATGAGCAGTATGATATATACTCATATATATATATACACATATTTTTAACAACATATCAGATCTAAGTGGGCAACCTAAATTAAAATTAAATAACCATTTTAGATTTCCATATTCACAATAGTTAGCTTCTTGCCGCCTGTCTCCTTTAAATCAGAGATGAAGCCAAGACTGACATTTCCTAGTAAAATCTGGCCTCAAACCAAGTTATGTTGCTTAGAAAACCAATGCTTGGAAAGATTGCACAATGAAGATATAATTATGATTGTATATTCAGGGAGGAAAATACAGGCACTGGGGCTTGTAAACTTTTGAACCGTCCTTCCGTCTGAAGATTATTGTTAAGCAATAAAATATTGAATAAAAATAGCTTGAGGTATTGTCTGCAATCTAAAGTTTAGTCCTACCATCAGATCTGATTACAGTGAAATGATGGTCAGTTCTGAGTGTTGGGCGCACTGTGATTACATCCGACTCGGCAGTCATATACAATCACAGACCAAATATGAACATTATGATATATACACATGTTATTTTTAACATCATATCAGATCTAAGTGGGCAACCTAAATTAAAATTGGATAACCACTTTAGATTTCCATATTCACAACAGTTAGCTTCTTGCCATCTGTCTCCATTAAAACCGAGACGAAGCCAAGACTGACGTTTCCTAGTAAAATCTGGCCTCAAACCAAATTATGTTGCCTTAGAAAATCAAGGTTTTGTAAGATTGCACAATAAAGATATAATTATGATTGTGTATTCAGGGAGGAAAATGCAGGCACTGGGGCTTGTAAACTTTTGAACCGACCTTCGGCCTGAAGATTATTGTTAAGCAATAAAATATTGAATAAAAATAGTTTGCGGTAATGTCTGTATGCTAAAGTTTATTCCTACCATCAGATCTGATTATGGTGAAATGATGGTCAGTTCTGACAGTTGGGTGCACTGCGATTACATCCGACTCAGCAGTCAGTATAACATCAGACCAAATGGAAACAATAATAAACAATAAACATATCATTTTTAACATCGTATCATATGTAAGTGGGCAACCTGAATTAAAATAGATTAGATTTCTTTCCTCAAATTTTTTAACTTGTTGTTTCTAAGATGTGAAATATGCAGAGTTGAAGTATGAACGTTTCTGTTTGAATAAGATGAAAAACACCAATAAACAAAGAACTTAGGAAATTTTTCTTCGTAATCCCAATGAAAATCTTGCAAAAACTTGGCATTAAGGGAAATTTTAGAGATTCTACATAGCCCTCGAGACTGCAGAGGGCCTAACCGATATGGAATTGTGCAGTAACACTCCAGAGGACAGGTCGTCCCTCCAGGGGGTTGAAATAGAGGGTTGTATTCTTTAAAACGGGCTCACCTTCCATTTGAAAATTATTGTTGATTTGGTGCCCAGCACCCGAGAGGCCGACCATCATGTAAAGACGGTGACCATCCGTCCTGAATCCAGCAGGACAGTCATGCGATCGAGTACCAGCACGTATGGGTCCCCTTTTGCAGGAGAAGATGCGATGCACTCCTCTTTTCCGCCACGGAAATCCACTTTTACTATTTAAATAACAGTTTAAAACTGTCCCAAGTAACCTCTCTTACTAGATAAATAAATATATATGCAGTCAGCCTGTGAGGATGACATAGAATCGGACTGTCATGGGGCTTAAGTCGGATTTAAGATGACGGGCGAAATGTAGAAGGGTGCGGGGTGGACGTCACGTGGTCATTCCCAACTCCCTGTTTCACCAATTTCCTCCCCTTTCGTTTTTCTTCTTCTTCCTCCCTTTATTAAAGAATAACAAACATTTTTTTCAATTAATACTAATAAACTTTGTTTTAAAATTTCCAAATGCTGTACTGATATTGCTGTATTACATGAGTTTAACATAAACTTTATTCAATGTTTGTCATTTATAGCTACTTTCATCAAACAAGACTAATTTTATGAGAGTGATGAAAATTGTAATTTAATAATGTAGCACGATATTGTTTAACTCCACTTAATAAACGGACACTTAATTAACTATTTTACCTTCTATTCATAAGATAGATATCAAATTGTGAAACTTAATTCAGTAACTTCTAAAAGAATAACAATATTGTCTGGTGTACCTCAGGGGTCATTACTAGGCCCATTCTTTTTTATTCTGTTTTCACTCCCTTAATTTCTCCCTCTTTTGCTGATGACCTGAAGTTTTTTCCCAACTATTCATTAATACACACTGAGAAGAAGAAAAAAATAAATACTTTTAACTAAAACCACAGTGTAATTTTGTCATTACCAATAATTTTTTGATTTTCATTTCTTTGTAATCTGTAAAATGGATTCGGCAATTTTGACAAAATTCTTCAAAGCCCACCACTGAAGGCGACGAGAAGCCAAATAACATTTGACAGATCAAACCAGGATCATCAACCACTAGTTTAACGGCACCAATTTCTTACAGATTAAATGAATTAAATAAAAGTAATAAAAACGCCAAATGATTATTTTTCACTCAGAAACAAAGAAAGACATAAAAGAGAGATAAATTATACGTTTTAACCAAACCACATTGTAATTAGTTCATTATCGACCATTTTTTGTCTTCCTATCTTCAGACAGACCAGAAATAGCCTTGAAATAATTATGTATCCACTAGTTTGAAGTTCCAATTATTTACAGATTAAATAACAAATAAAATTAATAAAAACTTTAACAATTCATTCAGTTTCACTGAAAAGGAAAGAAATATATCAAAAAAGTAATAAATTTTTAACAACTTTTAATTAAACCCACATTGTAATTTGTTATTATCAACCATTTTTTGTCTTCCTATCTTCAGATAGACCAGAAATAAATAGTTACGTATCCACTAGTTTGAAGGTACCAATTATTTATAGATTAAATAACAAATAAAAGTAATAAATACTTCTACAATTCATTCATTTTCACTGAGAAGGAAAGAAATGTATTAAAAAATAATAAATTTTTAACAATTTATTTTGAATAATGGTTTATTAGCAGCTTATTTATATATATATAAAAAAAAAAAAAAATACACTACTAGTTTTGATGCTCGATTGGTGGCATCCATTTGAAATGTTTCGTTGAAGTTATTTTTTTTTAATGCACTACTAGTTTTGACAAATAAATTCAAAATCAATATTTAATAGAAACCTCAACGAAACGATTTATTAAATTATTAACTTAACTTTTAACTAAAACCACATTGTAATTTGTTATAATCGGCCATTTTTGGTCTTCCTATCTTCAGATAGACCAGAAATTAAGTTAGTTTAAAGTTACCAATAGTTTACAGATGAAATAACTTAAATAGAATGAATAAAAATTTCAATTAATTAATTTTCACTTTCAAGCAAAGTAAGATATCAAAAAAGAGATAAATTATACTTTTAACTGAAACCAAATTCGAGTAGCAGTATGTGTTTGAATCAAGCGGGTTTTTGAGTAATAATTGGTTTGAATGGATCAGATTTTGAACTTAAATTTTATTAAATAAATTTAGCCAATAAGTACAAAATATTTATTATAAATAATGTTAATTTATTAGTAAAAATGTATATTTATAAACGTAAAAAAACTCATATAACAGCTAAATCTAGAAAAATATTTTTGGCATGATTTTCCCATTTTTTTAATAAAAAATTTATAATAATTTTTTTTCATTACAGTATTTACGTTTTTTGTTGAGAAAATTGTTTTTATAAGTCAATTACTTTAAGTTTGAAGTAGTTTTTGAGGGGCAATTTTGGTTGTCCTTAGGCAATGTTGGCCAGAATGGGGCCGCTTGTTTAGCTTTGTAAGTTGTGTTTGTTTTATTACTTTTATTTTGAATTCCTCGGATAATTTGTCTCTGGCCTCTTCTAGTACCAGGACGAGTTTCTAGCGTAGAAAACGCGTTTTTTGATATTCCTTGCCATGCCTTTTTACCCGGAGCACGCCTGCCGCCATCAGGAAATAGAAAAAGGCCGGTAAAGGGGAAACGAGATGTGATTCGTGAGAATTTCGCCGTCGGTTCGGTCGTAATCATCCGTGTGTCGGACCCGGACGAATATGGGAAAATGTGAAGAGAGTTGAACCATGGCAGGACGGTCTGTGATGTTTTGGCACATTTTCGTTCTGTTGGGCGTGTTAGACCGTTGTCAGTCCGACCCATGTCCAGTCAGGTGCGATTGCTCCAAGATTATCGCGTCCAAGCAACAGCCTGCAGAGAGGTACAAGTGGAAGTGCGGGGTGAACGGCCACCTCCTGAACACCCTCGAGGATCTGCACTTTGACACCCTCAACAATCTTTCAGACGTTTTCAATCTGTAAGTTATCATTTTGTGTCAAAATTTCAGTTTATAATTGATTCTGTTTCAGTGGATTTCAAAGCCTTTGGTCCTCACAAAAGTTTGGCAGCCCAAAATTATCTTCAATATGTGGTGTTTAGTTACCGTTAATTACACCATCCTTTACATACAACAATAACAAACAAAGGGCTATTTCTCAGAATTATTACCCCAAGCCATGAATATTTTCACCACAAGATCATAAACATTTCCTACATAACAATCACTACCCTAAACACAATCAGCAGAATAATCAACAACTACAACTCAACACTAACACCATCATTATTAATAATACTACATCAAATCTATCAAATATAGACAAACCAACATACATATCCATGCCGTTCATTCAGCGGAACATCTTCAACATACAGCCTATCATAAATTAAACACATTTCTCTCTTCTGATAACATTAAAATAGCCTTCAAAAACTATAAAACAATTCACACACTTTTTTCCCCAAAATTAAAGATCCCACACCAGTAACAAATAAGTCTGATGTAATTTACAAAATCAATTGTTTAAATTGTCCGGCAACTTACATCGGAATAACATCCTAATATCCGGATAAGAGGGTAAAGCATCATATCTATGATTGCAAAAAACCCAAACAAAATCCTACAGCACTCGCTACCCACCATTTTGAACACAAACACAATTTTGACTTCAACAATCCAAAAATATTACACACAGAATAAAACAAACGTAAATGTAATTTTTTAGAAATGGTTTACATCAACAGAGATAAACACAGCATCAATTACAGGACAGATATATGTAAACTCAGTCGCAGCTATGCTAAAATCATTAATCAAATTCAATATTGATAACATACATATATCATCATCACATTCCACACATCAAACATTTCTACATAGTCTAATTCTTCAACAATTTGTCTTTCCTTTCCCTAATTATCCCCATCTATATAATCCTGAAAGGGTAATCAGGCCGAACCATTATCCATTTTTTCCCATTGTTGGCTCCTTGTACCTCAAAGAAGCCGACTCCTCTTATAAAAATGGATTTCCATCCCCACCCCTTCAAAATCAAATGTGTATCAACATAAAACATCAATATCTAACTGGCACTCTCACCATGACACACAATAATGACACATCTACACAGAAAACAAACACTTTGAGTGAGTACAAATACTTTGAGTCTAAAATTTCTAGCCTTGTATAAATTCATTTTTTCACTTCCTGCATGTATTTGTATAATTTAAACAATGTTTATAAATCCCAGGCCCTGAAGATGATCTCAATAAAGATCAAAACGTTGGCACAATAAAGGAAATGTTTTTCTAAAACCTACGTCACACCAGACTGCAACTCACAACCCCAAATAATCATTATCTTCAATAGGAACGCATAATTTTACTTATTGTATATCACTATGCAGTCTGATTACCTCTGGATTAAAACTATTTCCACTAGCTTAATATTCATTTGTTTACAATTTGAAGATTTGAGGCCTTGCCAGCAAGATTTTAACTGCAGTGGTCAAGTGGTTAGGGTGTCCAACAGTATTTGCCTCATTAGCGATTCTTGGTTTGAGACTAGACAAAACCTTGGCCTTCTGTTTGAGAATAATTTAAATGAAAATATTCAATATTTATACAAAAATAAACTGCTCCACAAAAACAAAAAAAAAACTTGACAATGTTTTGGCCATATTTTTTTGTTTTACACCTTTAAAAATGATTTAATAACTATAATTAGATGGAAAGTATTAGTTTTTGTCATTGATAGTCTGCAAAACCACTTTTTTCATAATTTGATTTAAAATCTTCACAGTGTAAATCATCAACAGAGGTATTTAATCTTTAATAATGCCTTGGTGTTGGTGGCTCAAAACAAAATAACCAGCAAGTTGCCCGTGCCATTGCACTCATTGAGGATGGAAGAAATCAGCGTTACGCTGCAAGAATTTTAGATTTGCCTAAAATGGTTGTCGGACATTCAGTGGTCAACCAGGAGATTACAAGGATCGGGATGCCCAAGAACCAAGGGTCCAGCTGATGACTGATTTATCAGATTTCACACTCTGAGATATTGCTTTTCTGAAAGTCTCAAAGACTTCGAATTGTGCGGGATGTGTCCGTTAGTGCTGAAGCAGTAAGAATTAGACTTGCAGAAGTGAGTCTATATCCCATCAAGCCAGCAACGGGTTGCTTATCAGAGACCATCGTCAGGACTGCTTAGAGTTTGCAAGAAAGACAGGTGTAAACATTAATGAAGGAATGTTATGTTTTCTCTCAATTCACCAGATGGACGTCTTTGAACTTATCGAGCAGCTGTAGAACTCTACAGCCAGTGCAACCTTGGTGGAAGAGGGTCGTTTGGAGATGGTTCAGTTATGGTGTGGAGCAGAATTAATTTGGAGGCCAAAATGTAGATACATATTTTTAATAGGATGCCATTTAATGCAGAAATCTATGTGACAGAAATTCTTGAGAAATATGTAGTGCCATTCATTTGCTCCGTTTATTGGCAAACAATTTTTGTTTATGCAAAATAATGCAAGACCAACTGTCACCACCAGAATTATGGTAAATAAAAATTACCTTTGAGATGTCAACATTTACACCTTTATTCCTGATTTGAACCCCATTGAGCACTTTTGGAATGAGCTCGGATGTTAAATAAAACAGGGGGGGGGATAAATAACCCTCCTACAGCCTTAATTGAGCTGAAATATAAGTTAGTTGAGACTTGGGTAACACATGTGTTAAGTTTGTTTTATAATGTTTTATGTTCATACAAAAAAGTGATTTTTCAATTATTTTGTTTTTGTTTTTGAAAGATATTTTTATTTTCCCACTAACCTAATCTTTTAATAAATACTTCAATTATAAAAAAATATCGGTGTTCGTATTACTGAAAAGACAGAAATATCAAAATTTCAAAATGCACCACTTTTTTGTGGAATAGTAGTAAGTAGAAAGTAATAACTTCCTATATTTAAGTGGTTCTGACTCCTTGTCCACTTGACCTAACCCCTTGGATGTTAAGCTGTCTTTGTATGACAAGAGATTTTTATAAAATATTTATTGGATGGTAATAATAATAATAATAATAATAATAATATAATACTTTATTGCAAAAAAAGAAAAGTTATAAACATTACATAATATATAATTAAATAATATATAATAATTAAAATGCTTATTGGATGGTATTGTATGGGATTTTCCTTCATTAAAATAAAAATATCATATATAATATTATATTTAGAGTAATGTTTATTGAGAGTTTTGATGTAATGATTTCTGTTTTAATTTCTCATTAACATAATTTTTTGTAATAATGTGCCCACTGTGTCTACAACTTAATTTTTTTTTTCAGTGACCTGTCAGGAAATAGCATCACACATTTACCAAAAAGGGCCTTTCCTTTTCCAGAACTTCAAAAATTGTGAGTCTATCATATCACATTTGTTAATATTATTTGCTTAAGAGCATTATAATTTATTTTTCTGTCGTTTTTAGAGATTTAAATAAAAACAACATAGAAATCATAGATAGCGGTGCGTTTACTGATTTGACTTCCCTTAGACGATTGTAAGTAACGATTAATGTGATGAATCTTTATTATTATATACATAATATCCTGATCGATTATTTTTAAAGGGATTTGTCAAACAATCGTATTCGTTATCTTACGGCATCCATGTTTGTCGGTCTCCAGAATCTCGAAAGGCTGTACGTATTTGTATAATTCATACAATTTTAAGACTTCCTTCCTAATTTTAATAATTCATCCTATTTCAGAAAAGTGAGTCAAAATATGATACGGCAAGTGAAGGACGGGACATTTGAGGAACTCATTTCTCTGAAAATTTTGTAAGTGCTTTCATACTGCTGTTTTATCCCTGTAAAATTGTGTGCGATCTGTAAAATATATAAAATAATATAAAGTTAATGTATTATAATACACATAATATAATGTAAATAAAACCTTTGGTGCTTTTAGCTTCAATTTTTATTTTTAAAATGAAGTTTTGGAATTTTTTGTATGAATATTGGTCATATCTTGAAAGAAGGACAAATCAAATTTTCCATTGAATATTTAAAAAGTTAAAAATAAAACAAAGAATATTGTTCTCATTGTGGAATACATTCACCTAGCTGTGTATATTTGTCGAATCCTATGTATAATCAATATAATGATTAATAATAAATTAAATAATTTGGCAGAGACTTATCAGGGAATCCGTTAGTTTGTGATTGTGACCTATGGTGGCTGTGGGCACACACGTTGACGTTTAAGCTTTCCCCAATGCCTAAATGCTCAGAGCCTCTTACTTTCAAGGACCAGCCGTTGAAAAAACTTCGGACTCTGACTCACTGTTGGGGTGACTACTCGTCCCCTTTGCTTGAAGTGACTCCTGATCACGATCAAGTAAGTTTAGATTAAAAAATAATGAAATGTTTATAATGTGATTTTTTAAACGGTTGCAATTCGGTTTGCAGGTCGTTTTTGAAGGGGATTCTCTTCAGCTGGATTGCAGGGCGGGCGTCACAAAAGCAGCGTGGAAAGACACAAGCATTTCTTGGTATTGGGCCGGTCTCCCTCCTCAGACCGTATTCCCATCTTCGATACTTTTGGAAAATAAACAGTTGGTGGATACAGGCCTTATTGAAAGGTAATTTTTTTAAACCTGAGTTAGAAATAAATTAAAGCAGTTTAACATATTTTCTCTTATAATTTTATTTTTAATAAGTAATAACTTTTTAATAATTTCAGCTCTTTGGTTATAAATAAGTTAAATGCCAATCACACGGGCGAATGGAACTGTGAACTGATATCGAGTGAGGGAAACCATTCCAGCACATTATCTGTTATTGTTATATCGGGTTCGACAAAATACTGCCGACCAACTGGTACAGTTTTTAATATGAAATATATATTTAATTACAGTGCCAATAAACAATTTAAATAATTTTTAGTTACCAAAGACAATAAAGGGGAGTATATTTGGCCCAAAACAGTTGCTGGTCATGTCGTTGAACTTTCGTGTTCTGCTGAAATCGGATTTGCCGTTGCAAGAAACAACTGCACGCTCGACGGTTATTGGGAAGGGGCCAACACATCCTTATGCCCTTTTATCAGCGAAACTACACGAATTTTACAACAATACGCAAAAGTACGATTCTATAATTGAAATTTTCATTATCAAATTGTTAACGAATGTAAATTTTTACAGATGAACTTAACCGCTGGGCGTAACAGCATTCTAGAAAGTGCTGTCCGACTGCATAACTACACGTTAGAAAATAAAAGCAAATTCAACGATCATTTCGATGTTGTTTTTATTACACAAACTATTGAAAATTACCTTCAGTTTGTTGAGGCAGAGAAAGAGGTAGATTCATACATATTACAATGACAATTTATTATTTAATTTTTTTAAACTAATAAACAAATATTTTCAGCTTGGTACTCTTTTGCTAGATATTATTAGTAATATAATGGATCTAGACCAACAACTGTTATCAGATGCTCAAATACACGATCGTTCTTGTACAAAATTGTTGTCAGCCATTGAAACGATTACAGAATATCAAATTATTCCTGCTGAACCTGGCCATCGAGTAAGTCTACCATCCTAAAACAATGTGAACATAAATATATAAATATTAAATTTATTGAAATTTAAAGCATATCTAATTTTTGTAAAATTTGTGACGCCTGTGAGTTGATTATCCTGTAGCTTGTTCTCTCATCATCCTGGCCAATCTATTTTTTAGGTAGTTTTAGAATATTTTTACCATTTCTACACATTACACATCACATTTACATTATAATATCATTGTACCATTTTTCCACATTTATTTTTTTGTTTTTGATTTTTTATTAATGGCCTTATTTAGTCAATATTGGTTAGATTTTTTTTTTTTTTTACTTTTAGAGTACATACTGAAAGTCTGATGGGTTCACCACTCGGCTACTGCGGTACCGTTTCAGTGATTTTGGCTTGTGTGTTATTTAGATTTGCCAACAGCTAAAGATGGCAAATTGCTGATGCTATGAAAAGGCAATAAAAATAGCATTTATATAGTGTAATCACTAAATCATTTATTAGGTAAATGGTTAATTAGGTTTAGGTAAAAAAGATAAATAATTATAAAAAAGAAAGGACAATTACTTATGAAATCTACGATTTCTTCATAGAGTCTGCATGGTGATAAACCTGCAGTTTGGTCGTTTCTGATAATTTTGATCTGCTTCCTACCCTTGCTTGAAACCAACAAACCAGTAATGATAGGGCAGCCTAAACCGATTGGAAATGACCAAACTATTGTCACAAGTTCAGTGATCATCCCTAAAAGTGTTTTGCCAGTGTGCACCTTTTTTTTATTTCTTATGTGCACCTTTGAAAATATACTTTGCACTGGCAATGAGGTAAATGAAAACAAATAAGATAAAATAAAATATGAGAACTATATCAGAAAAAAACTAGTTGACCCTCTTCAATGATTTACATACAATTTACAAAATATTTTTATTTATATTCTTGTGGAACAAAAACTATAATCAAGCCTGGTTTCCTACAACGCATTTGATCTCCAGTACCAGGAGTCCTTCAGTGCTTTCCTCTTTTTCCCCTCTCCAGTGCACGATCTCTAGAGGTCCTCTAGAGTCCTAAAAGAAATTGCAGGAAACCAGCTTTTTCATGTTTTTTCTTTCACTCACAGTTTCCGTTCTGTGTGCCTTGTTATGACTGTAGCCTGCCTGTCCCTGCCTCCTCTTGATTGGTTGGATGGACCTGAGCCATTCAGTTCGCTGTCCTCTCCTCTGCTTCTTGAACCACCCAGACATTTTCGACCTTTTATGGTGGGCTCCTCCATTTCAAGCAGGCCCAACTTTACCCTTGTCACGATTTTTTTACCCTTCTTTGTTTCATTTTCTTCATCGATTACAAAATATTTGTCATCTGTGAGTTGATGATCCTGCAGCTTGATCTGTGACTAAGTTGGTCAGCCAGGTCTAGCTGGTTTTGAAATTTTTACATATTCAGTGGTTGATTTGTTATTTACTTGCCATGCACTAAATATGGCAAAATGCTGAAGTATGTCGTGTCTGTCAAGACTGACACTGACTATGATGATCCCAGAACTATAAAGATAGTATTTTTAATGTAACCTGTGAAATGGTTGATTAGTTTTATGTAAAAAAAAGATAAATGATTAGAAAAAGTACAATTACTTCTGAAATATACAGTGCACATTATACAATCATACATGAAATGTATAATTTCTTCATGGGTAATAAATCTGTAGTTTTTTCTGTAGGTCTTTTTTGATAATTTTGTTCTATTGCTTATTCTCTTTGGAAATGACTAGACTATTAATGAAATGAAGTAAATAGTACACATTCAACATTACATTTTTAAATTATTTTTCTTAGTAAATTTCGTTTTAAATTTTTGTAAGTTTTATTCCAAATGCTTTATTTACTTCTTATTTTTCAGTGGAATATGGCTGTTGAAAAGTTTAGGGTGTCTAGGGAAAGTTTTCTTGGCATAACATGTACTTGGTGGAATAGCAAAGAAAAAAATCCGAAAGAGAGGTTGTTCCACTGTTCGACCACAAATACCAGCAGTCTTCCTGTTACGTTTGACAAGGTATTCGAAGCCTCGATACAAATACCTTCGTCGCTGTTCCACCAGCTTGAGATAAGGGGGAAACCGTCAATGGCTCAGCAAGTCATGGTCGCGATATTCGACAGCGCCAAGTTGTTTCCAACCCCTTTCAATCTCAACCGAACAGTCTTGTCACCCATAGTGGGTGCAAAAATTATAGGCGTTGACGTCAGGGATTTGAACGAGCCCCCGTCTGTCACGCTCGGCGGAATTCAAGACGGTGTTATGCCGGCCTGGTGGGATGAATCTCTGGGAAACTGGGTCGCAAGGCCTTGCAGGCCGACATTCTTCCATCATCTACTCGTCACCAAGTGTCAACATCTTGGCTATTTTGCGCTTATTTCTGACATGAGATATGAACCAGCTCCAGTGTAAGTCTTCAGAAAACTTACAAAACACCAGATCAAAAATAAAGTCAACAAAAGGGTTCTATTGAATTTAACGAAATTTTTCAGAATTGAGCAAGCAAAATCAAGGATGAGCAATCCAGCGATATTTGTTGGAACGTTTGTTGGTTCAACATGTCTGCTTGTCGCTGCATTCACTTATGCAGTATGTCATTCATCAATTCAGATGTCGGACAAGATGAAACATGCTTTATCTAACACTTGGATTGCAATATCCTTACTTTCCATAGTTTTCAAGTATGTCAAATAAATCAGTATAATATACACCTTAATAACTATTTCAAGTAATTATTATTTATTTTAATATTTTGTCAATTAATCAAATTTTTATGTGTTTCCAGCATTGGAATGTATCAGACAGAAGATGTTTTCATTTGTCAGGTGATCGGCCTTCTTCTACACTACTTGACGTTATGCTCTTTATTCTGGATGGCTGTTTCTATTAAGTAAATATACCGATAAAGTATTTAAACATCTTTTCATGTATAAATATAACAAATAATTACAGCGGGATGCATCGTGCCTTGGCCAAAATGGAACCAGTCGTTTCAACAGGCAGCGACGATGGTAGTGGAAGGCCTGAAGTCGTTGGACAGCCACTTGTCGGTCTTTATCTGGTCGGATGGGGAGTCTCCGGACTACTTGTCGGCCTTTCCGGAGCGGTAAATCCGAAAGGGTATGCGACACCTACATATTGCTCTTTAGGCCCGGGACCAGGATTCACACCCGTACTTGTACCTATATCAGCGTTGTTTATATTTATTTTCACCAGGGCTCTTATGGTAGGTAAAATAATTGATGTTGAGTATAATTATATAATTATGTATAAAAATGTTTTTTTGTTTTGTTTTTAAAGGTAAGATCTGCAGCAGTTGAAAAAGACTCAAATGCTCAGTTGTCAGAAGGCACACAAGCGACAGATTTGGAATTGTTGGAGACGGGGCTTCCGTCCCCCGATCGAGCTAGTATTCAAAGCATCGCTACACCTAGCAGTCATGTTGAAGATCTCGAGCACCCGCCTTATGTCCAACTAAAGGCTTTTCTTATAATAATTGTCCTTTTTAGCATCACTTGGGTTTTTGCAGCCCTGTCTGTAATAAAACCTATAAATATGCCATACGAGGAAACAATATTTAGCATAATGTACGCAGTTTTTATAATTATTTTAGGGAGTTTTGTCATTTTTTTCTACTGTTTTTCAAGAAGCGATGTTAGATCGGTTTGGTTCACTCTAAAACACATCAAAAGATCGAGGAATGTTACTGATTTCGCTCCTCCTCCTATAATGAATTCATCTGAAATTCCGACGCCAGGACGAAAATCCATCAGTCCTCGGCCTGAACCTCAAGGGGAACTGATGCAACAGAAAACCAATTTTGTAGATTTACACAGGAGGCAATATCACAACAATATTATTGTCAACGAGCCGAATTCATTTTACAACCCACAGCAGAGCATTGTTGCTAAAAAGTTTTTCAAGAAACAGAGGAGAAAGAGAAACAGCCTTCGTAGGCGAAGGGGCGTCGGTGATGGGACCCCCGTCTCTCCAGATAATTCCGAACTGTTTCATCTAGGTTGTAAATCTACTGTCGGTTCTACCACACCGCATTCCGAATCGAGGAATGTCATTTGTGACAGGAGACCTCTCGAGAGGCTGGTAATCGGAGCGGAAAGCTCAAGGCCGACACAAACGAATAACGACGGCAGTGTCAAATACGCCTCGGTAGCCAGTGAGTGTTGCAGTTGCATGGTTTCCGAAGCCCATTCCATCACGGACTGCACAAGAGACTTGACATCGGAGCATTCGAGTCGAAGCAGTCATTTATACGCGACAGTTGCGCCTGACATGTCGCCTCTTCCAAGGCATAAAATGAACCCGCAACTTTCCATCGACATTAAAAATGAAGCTGTCCGACTGAACATATCAGAAAGTAATTATGATTTAAAATCTTCGGACGAAGAGAAAAGAGAAACAAGCGTATAGCAAAGACTATGACTACTAAGTAGTCAAATATATTAAAACTGATAAAATCAGTTTAGTAATGTAAATAATTTTTTCTATTCAATTAAAATTATTTTAATGCTTTTTTACTTTTTTATTTATAATGTTTGTTAATAAAATTATTTAATAGAAAATGAATTGTGCAAATGTTAAAAGACCATCGTGTTGAATTAGGATACAAAAAAGTAATATTTGAAAATAAAAAAATATAGTTATCGCTTACAAAATATATAATTTGTTATTATACAATTTATAGAAATATTACAGATATAACTTTTTTGTCATGTTAGTGTAAAAAATGTATTTTAAACCTTTTTTAAAATTTATTTAAAACTTTTTTAATCTGTGTTTGTCAATTTGTAATTCTATCTGTGTGCGTGTTGCATATATGTATTTCTGTTTGCCTGAGTGTGTGTTAATTCTAAGATATTTTCAGCTCTCTTCAAGTACAAAAACTTTGTATTAAGTAGGTTGTCGGATAGCGAAACACGTACAAAACATTCTTTTGTGATCTTAAGCATATTATTCTATTCAAGAACTTACAACATTTAATCGTACCTTTTTCAAAATATTAAATTGTATCTTAGCTATAAGATTATAAATATTTAATGTTGTTGGAAATCGACTGAATGTGAGCATGTGCTTATTTATCTGTAAATACCTTATTATGAAAATGTAGACTTTTTAATCAGTTGTAATGTGTGTATTTTTTAATCTGTTTTCTTGATAACGTACAGTTACGTTTATTGCTAGGAAGTTTAATATTGTTGAAATGATTCCTTATCGAATATGTTTCGCATTTACAAATATTTATTTTGTTAAAGACTGATTTTAAGAAAAAAACAAACAAACAAACTGCTTTCTGATGTAATATTTTAATCAGTGTGATCTCAATATAGCTTAGAGAAATAAAATTAAAATGTCCCAATGCTTTATTATTGATGTCTGTTTGCTTAACAATAAAGTTAATAAACTATTTACTAGTAGAATTTTCTGTGTAAACAACATATCAAAATTAGAGTTTGTAGGTTTTTTTACTTTTATAATTTGAAATATAGATATTTTCCATTAATTTTATAGTATTTAATAGCTCATCAGGTTTTCATGTTCCTTATGTGTTTGTAAGGTTTTTTATGTATTATTTATTTATTATTATAAATATGTGCTAATATAAATAAAGCCATTGTTAACATTTGTAATAACTCATTCCCCCCCACCAAATCGTTGATATATATTTTGTTTACAAGTTGTTATAAATTATTTTTTTATGCTAACATTAAAGTAAAGTAATTCTTGTCATAATGGTTCACACCACGGTGAGCAAGTGGTTAGGGTGCTGACTCGTATTGCCTCGTTAAGGGTTCTGGGTTCGAATCGTCGCTTAGCCCATGGATTTTTAATTATGAATAATAGTGGGAGAAAGTATTGTAGTTTTTCTTTGATTTATGATGGTGTGGAGGGAAGGAATTGGTTTGGGTTTGTGTGTACAGTTGAGAGACAAACCCATACCAAAGAATTATTGTAGGGTGGTTTTATGCCTCATCTGCGACATCCGATGGATGTTAACCCCACCCGTGCTATGGTCGAGGTGGATACCAAGCGCTTGTTCTACTGGGCATATGTACCGTTTTTTTTATGTATCAGAGAGATGTGGAATGTGGACACAAATCATTTAAATGTCCACATCCTTCCCCAATAATCCAGGGCTCAGTGCCCAGAAACCAGCGGAAACATCCCAGACAGGACACCCCCATAGGGCAGTCACTAGAACATCCATTAATTAAATAACTAATTGATTACTCTTAACGAAACTTCAGACTATGAAACAACGTTTATATTTTTATTGACAGCAATCTCGTTTTCACTTTGCAGCTGTCAGCTATTATCACTTATCAGTGAAAGGTATATTACTGTTACATTTATATAACAATTTGACATTGTGGTTTATTTGGCAAGATTAAATTTTCGATTTTGAAGCATTTTCTGTTGAAGTTCCGTTTAAATTTGGAACGCTTTTCGTACCCAGCAGGCATGGTAAGGCTCCAGGCAAATGTTTGGTAAAATTTTCTTAATTATTATAGTTTTTCATTCACGATTGTTTACTTTGCTCTCACCTTCACCAAGATTTATTGGAGTACTGTTAGTGCGAAAAACCTTATAAGTTTTTGCTTACATTATTATTTTTCCTCTACCAAATCAGTCTTTTTCAATATGAAATTATTTAGCAGAAATGATGCGTGTTCTAAGCTTGTTCAAGCTTCAAGGTTCAAGGTAAATTAATTAGAAATAGTAATTGAGCTATGTGGGAAGATATCAACTAAAGCTTCGAGGGGACTCTGGGGATGCGTGTTGATGTCTGGGCATTCTCAATAGAAGAATAACCATCTACTTGGACACTGAAGGCAGTTAACGCATCAGTGGTGAAGTCCAGTCATTTGGGACTGCGTCAGAGCCCTGTCCGACATTGAGAAAAAAAAACTACCTTTGTCTGGGTACCGGGGCACACAGGCAACAAAGAGGCCGTTAAATTAGCCAAGTAAAGTTTGATGAGGAGGCCTAATGGCCTGAACCATTTTGTGGCTCCAAACTGCCAAAAACACAGATCCATTAGACAGTGGATTAAAATTAAGTCCTCCATTCAATGGGGAAGTAGCCCAGGACAGAGGTATGCAAAAAGTTTATCAAACGTCCATTGCAGAAACTAACAGCAAAAATAAATCTAGGACGTGCTAGGACTAGAATAATAGTTGGACTGCTGACTGGGCACTGCAGACTCCGGAGACATATGTATAGAAACAAACCTGTGCAGATATTGCCAAGAAGAAGAACAGCGGAACATATCCTCTGTCGGTGCGAAGGCCTTGTAGTCTGAGATTCTTAATCCTGGGAGAGGAAAAGCCTGGTTCTAAAAGATGTACACCATGGAAAGAGCCGTTGAAAAAGCTTTGGGGTCTCGTAAAAAGCCTTAAGCTTAATGAGAAGCTCTAGATTAAAGGAAAAAAAAGGAGTGCTCAGGTTGTAAAGAGGCCGGCTCCTATATAATATCTCCATCTATCCTATCTATGTGGGAAGATATTCAAATCAGCTAAGAAAGAAAAGCTGCAAGAGAATAAAACGTAAAAGAAAATGGGAAAAACAAAAGGAAGAGTGAAGAAAATGGGATGATTCATGTCATTTTTAAAAACTCAGATGCCATGGATCAGAAACAAGCCAGCGAGGAAGCAGAACGTACTTCCCAGGGAAGCAAATCCCATTGTCTTGACCTGCAATTCTGAAGGATGAGGCTAAAGTTTTAGAGTAGAAGGTAATGGAGCAGATTGAAAGTCTAAGAAATTGAAAAAATAGTGCTATGTAAAAGAATAAATTAATTACTATGGATTTAATAATGAGAACTCTAAATTTCTGTTGAGTGAAAAAGTTAAGGTATTGAAGAGAATGGAGGCTTGAATAGAGCTTTTTTAATAATGCTTATTTGGAGATCGGACCGTATCTCATGATCTCCAAATAACCATTAATTAACGGTCACTAAACACCACACTTTTTAATAATAGAGCTCACATGGTCATGCCATATAAGCTTGGAGTTATAGCTGAGATTTTTAACTTTAAGACAAAAATTGGGGGGGCCGCGGTAGCCGAGTGGTTAAGGCGTCAGACTCTCGGCTAGTAGATCCTTCGGTCGTGGGTTCGATCCCCACCATCGCCTCTGGATTTTTTCTGACACCTAAGGGGACCGGTGGCCGCAATTGAAAGAAATTGACGACACACAGCAATGGAAGGAGCGGGATCAGATCTCAGCGACCCTGAATTTGGTCCCAACCCCCTTCCAAAATGAGTTTCTTCGATGGAAGAACACTGGCACACTGGGGGCTCAAATTCACACTTGTGTTGCTTTTATACATATTTAAAAAAAAAGAAAAAAAAAGGGAGCTGTTGATGTAAGGAGATATGCAGTTCTATAACGTGGTCTCTTTTGCATAACTATACATAAACATTGTAATATAATAATCTTTAACTTGTTTAAAAATGACTCTTTTATTATTCTGTATATTAAAGTGAAAATTCAATTATCCTTTTAGTTCACAGACAATCTTCCGACAGATCCAAAAATAGTGATTATCGGAGGTGGAGTTGCCGGTTTGGCCGCTGCAACAAGACTTCTGGAAAGGGGCTTTTCAAAAGTTAAAGTTTTAGAAGCTGAAAACCGATTAGGCGGTCGTGTTAAAACAGTTGCATTTGGTTTGTTTACATTTTTGCATTGTTAATATCAACATTAATTAAAAATATAAATTTCAGGAGATAGATATGTGGATTTGGGTGCTCATTGGATTCATGGTGAAGAAGGGAATTCTGTCTTTAACATTGCATCCTCAATGGAACTTACCTGTAATTCTAGGGACTTTGAAAATGTCATGTTTGTCACCGAGGATGGCGAGGAGGTCTCGTCCTGCCCGGAACTGTATCTCAACATGGGTGAAATTTTAGAAGATGAAGACACTCTGAAAAATACCAAGGGCAACTTGTACGACTTTGTAGTTTCCAGGTATTCTTAAGGTATTCTATTTAATCAATGCGATTAGACCTTTTACCACTCAAAAAGAAGCAATTTTTTGGTATTTATTTGAAAGATATGTTGAAAAATGTTGTGGAAAGGTGATCGTCTCCTAGTCAAGGACAATCGTGTGAAAGGATTGAAACATGAAAATACAACATTTATCTATGTATGATCCTAGTCGTCAATAGTTGGTATCAGTTGTCAGATAGTTAGGGACCGCAGTTAGGGCATCCGACTCTTATTTGTTATCGATTGTGGGGTCACAGCCCATTGTTTGTTTAATGGATTATGAAAAATGTATTGCAAAGTGGTTTGAACCCTTGTCCCCGAGACCTAATGGATAGTGTTAAACCCTCCTGAATGACAGGAATTACAAATACTACTACTTACTTATTAGGATCGGTATGTCGTTCAATAGTAATGGAGCACACAGTGACTTGAAAACTTACTTTTTTTGTCATTCACTTTGATTCTCCATTTGTAATACCAGAGTTGGGCAAAATCTAACTAATTCAATCATGATTAAGAATTTTGATTGAAGTTTAATCATGATTGAATTAGTCATGAGTAAATTAATCATTATATGATTTAATCATAATTAATTCAATCATGAGGTATGGCTAAATCATATAATGATTGATTTACTCATGACTAATTCAATCATGATTAAACTTCAATCACAATTCTTAATCATGATTGAATTAGTTTGATTTTGCCCAACTCTGGCAACTTCTCTTTTTATTACCCGCCACTGTTTTTCAACTCTGATACAATGACCAACTTACCAAAATCCAACCGACTCCGGATAAAAATTTTGAGATGAGAGTTGTGCTCAAGGCCAACCTTCAAAAATTGTTATCATAAACGAAAACCAAAGTTACTTAATTATGTCTACTTATTGTTAGTTACTATTACTACATGTCTATTTTATTACAATCAAGACCCCTAGATGGTGTATTTTCCAAATAATGTAGAAATCTCTCCTTTTAAGTGGAATAAATTTTTTCAAAATATAAATAAATTTTAAAAATATTTTTTCCATTGATCAGTTATGTAAACATATTTACTTTTCAAAGTGTAGCTTGTTCTAGGATTTTTTTTATTTTATTTTATTATTATCATTATTTTTTGGCTTTTCATAACGACGGAGTTTTACTTATAATTGGAAGATTGATTTTTGTTAAATAAGGTGTTGAAGGATTTTCGTTTTGATGAAATAAATTTCTGTTAGAAAATTTTTTAAAAGTGATGAAGTGTATTTTTCATTTTTTGAGCACCCATTTGAACATGATTTATCGAAATTTAGTCATAACTAACTATATTGTGACTAAATTAGTCATGCCTTGTATTTAATCAATGACTAATTTAGCCATCAATCACATATGACGAGTAACGACTAAATTAGTCATTTTCTACCAATCATTTCTAACGGTCTGAGAGATCAATCATCAATCATTAGACATGACTAATTTTTTCCCAACACTGTGCAGTACCAGTCTTTTAATAGGGTGAGGCGGCTTTGAAGATAGGAGCTCATAACGGATAGGTTTGTGATAAGAGAGGATAGCTGTGTTGCCAACAAAGATAGAGATGACTGTGTTTTGGTAAGTAGGAATGTCGGAAGTGAATATTGTAAAAAGGATCGGATCAAGGATATTTCCATAGGGCACTCCAGTTTTTACTGGAATATATGGTAACAATTCCTGCCATAGAGGAAGGCTTAACACACAGCGGACAAGGGGTCAAACCACTTTACAATACTTTCTACATATTTTCCACAATTAAAAATCCATGGGCTATGTTGGGATTCAAACCCAAGACAGTGAGCGTTGCAATTCAATTCTGATACCCTAAACACTCGGCCACCACAGTTCTGCGTGTGCCCAGTCAGACTTAGTGTTATGTATTGCGAAAATTTTTATAAATGAAATTTAATTTTGTAATGATATAGTGATTAGTGATCAAATATTATTGTTTTATTAAATTCACTAGTTTCGTGGTCCGCTTGACCAATTAATATCTTACAATTAATTAAGGTGTTCAGTTGAGATAAAAAAGTCAATGGCACGAGTGGGATTCGAACCCACGATCTTCGGCTTGATACGCCGCTGCTCTACTACTTGAGCTATTGTGACCTCGATCCTCTCGGACACCAACCTCCCATCTCTCAGTAGAGCAGCGGCGTATCAAGCCGAAGATCGTGGGTTCGAATCCCGCTCGTGCCATTGACTTTTTTTATCTCAACTGAAAACCTTAATTAATTGTAATTATTATTTTAAAAGCTATAACTACATATTTGTTTTTGTAAATATTTTTGAATTGAAATCAATTATTGATATTGAATATTTTAAAATAGAAATAGAAAATAATGATTTTTTTTCTATTTCAGGTGTACAAAAATTTCAAAAGAGAAATTGTTAGATCATCGGGTTTTACAGGCTTTTGTAGAGTGGTTTATTAAATTTGAATGTACTATCGAAGGATGTGATGATTTGAAAGATGTTTCTGCACCTGGCTTGGCTGAATACAAAAGATGCCCAGGTGACTCTGTAATGACTTGGAAAGACGGTGGCTACAATTCAATTGTTGAAATACTTTTGGTAATTTCTTTGATGATCGATTCAATCAATAAATACGTAGTACTAATTAAAAAGTGTGTCTTAGAATATGCATCCTCTTTCCGAGGGCCCAGCTGTTGATTTGGAGGAGATTGTTTTTTTAAACTGTGAAGTTATTGAGATCGACTGGAGTGGTTTAGAAGCACTGATAAAATGTGCCAATGGGTCTATCCACCGAGCTGATCACGTTATTGTCACCGTTTCTGTCGGTGTATTAAAAGAAAGACATTCGACATTGTTTAAGCCACCCCTGCCAGATTCAAAGCTGGATGCTATCAGAGTACTTATTTTTGAGGAGAAATTGAAATGTTTCTATAATTATTTTTTAAAATTATGTCAAGGGTTTAGGTATCGGCACCGTGGATAAGATTTATCTTCATTTTCCTTATCAATGGTGGCCACAGAATTGCTCAGGGTTCAGTCTTCTTAGAAAAAATACAATTTTATCAAGAAGTGTAAGTGTTTTAAGTTTTGGATATCATTTTGTAACTGGTGAAAAGGCGTAAATTATTAAAGCCTAATTCTAACAACTAAGAAAATAAAATTTGGTATTGTAACTAACGGAAGTTAAATCATGTAGGAAGTTTATCCTTGGGAAAATGGTGTCATAGGTTTTTATGCCGAGAGTTCGGCACCCAAAGTGCTTGGGGCTTGGCTTATCGGTGATGCTGCTAGGGATGCTGAACTGTACACCGATGAACAAATTTTAGAAGGATGTTATAGACTGTTGAGAAATTATCTCGGCCATAAATTCGTTATTCCGGAACCGACTGATGTCTTAAGGTAAACATTATAGCGCTAAAGTATTTATAATGAATTCAAGTAGAAAGTTTTTTTATCATCCTCAATCGGATAATAAAAAAGTTAAACAAATAGTAAAAATGTTGATTAATCATGGAAAATATTTTTTTAAAGGAGTAAATGGTTCAGCAATCCTCATTTCCGGGGTTCATACAGTTTCCGAAGTTTAACTACAGAGGCCTTAAAAACTGGTGCTAAGTCTTTGGCTAAGCCTATTGCCAATTTTTATAACAGAGAAGTACTTTCATAATATATTTCAAATTTAACTATTATAAATATTTATTTTATTATTATTTTTGTTAAAACAATAAATTTTTTATAATAGCTTTTAATGTTCGCTGGTGAAGCTACACATCCCAATTATTATTCTACTGTCCACGGTGCTTTGGAATCAGGCTGGAGGGAAGCGGATAACATTGCCAAAAAATATGTGTTGTAAGACATTCTGTTTCTAATAAAATGCTTCATAATATTTCATTTTCTTTGATTTGTGTCTTGTATAATAAGATATTCAGTAAGGATAAAATTTTCCATCAACACGGATTTATTTAAGATTTTTAATTCAGGACAGTTATTTTGTCAGATTTGTTTAATTTGAAATTTGTCTTTTAGGTCTCGCAAATGTTCGCTGTAACAATTTATATGTGAGTATTGTGTAAGATGAGATTATATGGAATTTATTTTAATCACACACTGGCATGGTACATTGTCCTTGGCAATGTTGGGACTAAGTCGGTCTTCAAGGAAATTTGAGATCGCCTGTAAAAAAAAAACTTAAATATACCAATCTCTAGACATATTTAAGATTGTTTTGCCCTGATGATGACTTTAAAATAGGCTGAAAGCTTGGCAGTAACAACTGAATTTACTTTCTTCTTCAAGAACATACCTTGATCCAGTGTTCGAACATGTATAAAATTCTAATATATATATTTGCCATTTTGGAAGCAGCAACTAACCATTGGTAATGGTACGGTTACAAATATTTAAATATGAAATTTTTGACTCCGAGTATGAACAGGAAATAAAAATGCAAGCCTGTTTATTTTAATTCAGCGCTGTAGCATTTTTCTGTCTGTTTAATTATTACACAGTTTTTCTCTAAGATAAGTGGGATTATGTCATGGTACTAACAATGCTTTCACATTACTGAAAAGGAAAAAGATCACTTGCAGTTCTCACACTCATTGCCTAAACAAAATAATTGCCTAAGTTTTTCCTAGACATAACATTATTTCAATGGGCTTTCTCATACTGCGGACATAAAGCTATGTTAATACGATTAAAGTTTAAAAACAATTTCCTGGTAGTGTCACAGCATTAAATTAAAAAAAAAAAAAAAAATATGCAGAAAGGTTTAATATTCAAGTACTGACGTGTTGGTGGCCTAACAGTCAAGGTAAAGATCCTGAATATGAACAACATAATAACAAATGTAACAAAATTTTTTTTTTTTTCCCAAACACCGACACCCTGAGAGATGACATGACTGCTGTTGCGAACCCTTGTAAAAAAATTGCTTTTTTCAAATTATTCTCAATTAAAATTCCAAATGCTATGCTGGGATTTGACCCCAGAACTCCTACCTTGGCAAATTCAAGTCAGATGCCCTGACCACACAGCCAAGCAATCACTTTAATAAAAAAAAAAACAAAAAAAAAAATATGGTCAAGGATTAAATTTAATTAAAGTATATTATATTTCTCTTTTTAATAAGACTTTTTATGAGGGTGGATTGTAAAATGTAAAATATCTCCAAAAATTGACTTTTTTTAAAATTTTTTATTGCAAATGACCTGTACAATTATCTCCTGGTGGATGGCTCGGGAATTCTGAACTACTGTGAATGCATGTGCATATTTTAGAGGTGGTTCGAATGAAATTAACGTCTTACCTTGTATACAATTAACAAAATCTAATTTTAAAAAAAAAATTGACAAATAAAGAGTTAATTATTGCATTGACCTGGTTGTAATTGAACAAGGAGTGAGAAGAAAAAACCCTAGAAATTATTAAGAATTAAAACAAGACTCATAGTTCTTGTTTCATCATAAATTTTTTTTTTTTTTTTTTATTGGCCTTGGTTTTCACCATAGCGCAAAGTCCACACCTACACCCAGGAAGAAGAGAGCCCCAGCCCCCCCACCGGGGAAAAATGCGGCACCAGGGGACTCCACCTCAAATTCCAATTTGACTCAAGTACGTCCGATCTCCTGGTGAGATGTGCGTGTGTGCCTGGCCACCCACATTCCAAACCGATCGGGGACGGCTATCGATGTCCATGTACCAGAGCCACCCCAGCGCCACACACCCCCAGCAACCAGACAAGGAACCCCCACCCCCCCACCCCAGGCAGCAGGCCAGAGACAATTATCATCTCAAATAGTTATGTGGCACTCATGGACAAATTTAACGATATTTGTATAAATACAAAGATCTTTAGGAAACAGTAGACATCTATAATCAAATGGTTTGTCCAACGTTAAATTAAATTTTAAAATTGGACAAAACAATATTTCATCAGATTTTGTTTTATACATACAAAGACAAAACAACCAGACAGAACATATTTTATTGTTTATTTCAAATAATATGCATTTTATCGTTATACTAATTACAACACATTTATGTTAATTTAAGATTAACACAGATTGTTTAATTCAAATTAAACAAGATGGAAAATTATGAGTTTTAATAAAAAATATTTAAACATGGTGGTTTGAATGAAAATTCTCCAAAACAGGAAATCATTTAGTGACAGATTTAACTAACAATTTTTTTAAAACCTTGTTTTGCTCTGAGCATGCTGTTAACAATAAAACTAGGTAAAAAATTATTAGTTAAATTTTAATCTATCATTAAATGATTTATCAGTTTTGTGTTTTGTTGCTTTGTTGGTGATTTTTCTTTCAAACCGTCATAATTAAATAATTTTGATTAAAACATGAATTTCTGATCTCGTTTAGTTTGGTTTACATTACAATAAGTGTGTTGATATGGTAATAAAAAAACATATATGTAGTTTGAAATAAACAACAAAATATGAGTCTTTTTTGATTATATAAAATTGAAGAATATTTATTTATTGTTTATTGTTTTTAAGTTCTACAATATTTGAAATATTTATGTTTTTGTTTTATTTTAAATTCATTATATGTTTATTTTTTGTTTGGACGATGCAAGACAGTTCTTTTTGCACAGTGTTATGTATGTGGCTAATGTGTATATAAATTTGTATTAATTTTTGTGATATTGGTAATAAAGTTTATTATTAAATATTATACCTACCTATCTATATATTTAAATGTTTGTATACGGATTTTGAATTTGTTATTTTATTGTATAATCTATTTTTATTATTATAGGCGTGTGTGTGTGTGTGTGTGTGTGTGTGTTTAGTAGTTAATATACATTAGAATTGTCAGTAGTAATTAGTATAGTTAATAGTAGTTAATCCTCCCATTTAATTCGGAAATGATTAACTTTATCAAAAATGGACTTATGTAAACCCCAATTTAATTTTGGCTAGGAATCGTGTGGTGGTAACAGATTTAACATAACTTTCTCATCAAGCTGGAAAATGACACGAACTTGGGAAGAATCCCATATTTTTTATTGTACGATTGGATTTTAGATTTATGCCGCTTTTACTGAAAGGAAAATTCTGATAGGATCGGCCATTTCTGAGTTATGCCCGATGTATGCCAGCTAGATGGTGGACTATAGAAGTTGACACACCCTGTATAATATATAAGGAATAGATCAGATTTGACTGGCCCGTGGCTAGATGTGGCGACACAAAGCAAAAAAAAATTAATTAAAACAAGCTAATATAATAATAACGTTCGTAGTTTCCGATCAGTCTGGTCCGCCTGTCTTCCCTGGTTTAGTCTGTATATCTTGATCGATCTGCATGTTGCGATTCTACTACGACGAGTTAAACACTTCAAAACAAGTTTTCTTATTATTTTCTAAATGAACAACTTAATATGGCTGTATGTACGAGTTCGAACACACACAAAAAAAAAAAAAACACGAGACGCTTAGGTTCTTGTCGACCGTGCTCTTTTAGGTGCTTTCATTAACAATAAAGAAGATAATATTGACAAATAGTCCTTTTTTTGTTTTACTTGTCTATTATAATGCAAATAATAATACAATACAAAAAAAAAAAAAAAAAGAACTATTTGTATATTAAATATTCCACATCATCTAATACTTCAAAGATATTATAAATTTATAGTAATAAAATTAATTTATCTTTTTATGTAAGGTTTTGGTTGAAATGAAAAAGCTAGTGGCACGAGCAGGATTCGAACCCACGAACTCCCCATCTCAACATACCTTTCGAATTGGCCCTCCTTTTTACCATTTGCCAAATGTGTAATCAGGATTCGATTCTCGGCGAAACATATGAAGTGGCCACGAAGAGCTGTAAGTGAAGATATACTTCGTTTTACTTACTAAATCCATTATATTTCGTCGTCGAAAGGTAGGGCAAATTTGGCAAAATGGCAAAAAGGAGGGAAAATTCGAAAGGTTGTAGGATGAGATGTGGAGTTGGGGTCCGAATGGATCGAAGTGGTAGAGCAGCGGCGTATTCAACCGAAGGGCGTGGGTTCGAATCCCGCACGTGGCACTAGCTTTTTCATTTCAACCAAAACCTTACATAAAAAGATTAATTAATTGAAAGAAGTAATTTGGTCAGTAGCCCACTAAATATAATAGATTGATAAAATTATATAAAGATCGATCACTGAAGGTGGAAAAATAATAAAACGCACTTGACATACCGAATAAGCAAGGATAAGCGGATCCAAGAATATCGGAAATGACTTATCTGCAGGACAAAAAATCTCGCAATCAAATTTGAAGCCGTTTTAGACAAGGATAATATGAAAAGGCAAAGTTTTATCGTGTTTAATAAAATAATGAAAAAATTATATTTGTTTTCTTTTGCAGTTTTGCATCTTTCAGTTCGCTAAGTATGATTCTTACGAAAAATTTAAATGTTATTATTTTAAAGCATATTTTGAACCGTTATTTAATAGAAATGGGCGTAAAGGAGTAGAACATGATTAAAAAATGTATATTGGTCATATTGCTTCCTTAATTCCTAAGAAACTTCCCGAAAACGCGCAGTGACTTTCACCAGTGGTTGGAAAAGTATCTTGTAACCACTTGTTACACATTCGGTCATTGTGATCACGTCATCCAATTAACTTCGTGCTTAATTCTGTTTTGAACCAGTCTTGGATTTGCATGCGAGGAAAATTGTCCCAGTGACGAAGGGACATAGGCAAATTAAAAAAGAAAAAAAAGACATACCTTTCACTCAAATTGTAATTGTCCTAATTGAACATTGAAAATTAAATCGATTTGCAAAAACATAAAAAGTGGGTCAAATGTTAGTTTTAATGTTTCAAGCATGTCCGTAAGGCTATGGTTGTAGAAATAATAAACTGAAATAAAGAAAAAAGTGACTGTTATTGTTAGTATTTATGAAAGTGCGCCAAAGGATGTGAGCGCGTTGCAAAAACATCTCTGGTTTTTCGAAAGCAATGATGTAAAAGTTATAGTTGAAATGGGAAAATATTAAAACCGGTTAGAAACGTCCAAAGGAAATACAAAAAGTCGACGAAAAGTTTCATTAAAAAACAATTACGAAGCAAGTTTCGTTTGATTGTGATGACCAAAATATTTTTAAGAAGAGCTCCAGGTAGACAAACGACTTCAAAATAAAACTGAGTGTTTAGGATCGTATTTTCCAGATAATGTTTATTTCTCTTTGAATGCTTGAAACCAACCAGTAAAGTTTTTCATTTTTGACGTACCAGAGTGAATTGACTGTGCATCTCATGTTCTGTAACCGTTTGATTTGACTATTGGTCCCTACAGCTGGATGCCATAAGTCCACATGGGTATGAAGTAAAGTAAAAGCTTACTTTAAATGGGAAATGGAGAGTTCCAGCCCATAAATCAGCCCCATATTTGGAATTTGTTGGTGAGCTAAGCTTCTTATTCGTTTTTGACGTGTGAGTGCTTAATTTAATATAAAAATATTGATAAATGAACATTCACGTGTGGTAAATGTAACCAATTTTAATGTTTCAAGTAATTTTAGAAAAATCAATTACAAACCGTTCTTGTGGTTATTAAAAATTATTGACGTGAAATTATAAGGAATAAATCGATATAAAGATGGATCCAATATGGTAGCAGAGAACAATATGGTGGTGTGAGCAGAAAAACTAAATAAATAAAAAAACTAACTCTCTTTACGTAGAACGGAAAAATATCTACGCACAGATCCATAAGTTCAATCTGACAATTCTAACCCAGCGAAGTCAAGAAATATCCAAAGAAGTTACATACTGACGAGTAGTTTTTGGCCAAGATTAACGGGGACTGCTCACCTTAAGAGGACCAACGATAGAAAATTAAAGTGAATTTGCCAAAGACCAAAGATGGAGATGGTGTGGACTAAATCCAAAAATGACCTTATGGTCATATCTACGATTGGAAGAGCCATGATCTCTTATGCAAGGTTCATATATTAACCAAAAATATAATAAAGAAAGGTTGAGGAAAATCTACAAAAACTCAAAAGAATTGTAGTATCATCGGTGCTATTAAAACAACGCTCACAGCCGCAAATGAAAGTATACTCAAGATGTCACCTTTACTAATGTATGTGAAAAGGAAACCAACGATATAAGAACTGAGAATACATCGACAGTGGAAAGTGCCTAGCCATACCAAAATCTTTGACAAAATTAAAATAACGGACATGGCTAAAACTAATTTGTCATAAAAAAATATTATACTTTGAAAACCAAACCAACTTTTAGTCGTGTGTGTTGGTTCCAGGTTAGTCTTGAATCTAAATGGAACCGAAGGTAGCGGACGCAGTCTGTTTTTGGCATGGGATTATTATTGAGGAATATTTTATGAAGGGTTTTGCTTCAAAGGGTGAATGATACACGTGTGCTTTTGCTTTCCTTAAACCCCAGTATTTGCTCCATTCGGACATTTGCAGGACATGTTCCTGGAGCTCCTCTGAAGCAATTATGGGATCAGGATCACAATATTTAGTGTTTATTTTATTGATATATAGGAAAAGTCTTCTTGCAGAAGAAAAATTGCCAGTAAAACAAATTATACAAAATTTTGCTTAAAAAACTTTTTGATAGCCTGATTATTTTCAAATACATACAAAGCTATACTAATCAATTATATAAATTAATTTTGGTAATTGTAATGATCGTAGGAGTCCGGATCCGCGAATCCCGTGGAAACAGGATATATATATTATGCAGGGTGGGCGACCAAGACCCTAGGTCGGCCCGTACCCCATCCCTAAAAGGTCCGGGACTTGGTCGGCTCACGAGTTTTGCGTAAACCTCTTGGACCTGTTTACAAACCCCAAGATTTTGGACCATTTTATCTTGGGGAGTGATTTGTCAATGTCCTCTCCTTCAAAAGTTTCAAATCTATCCCTGGCATACCTATCACATTCTGCGAGGTAGTGTCGCGCCGTTTCTTCTTTTATTTCACAGAAGCGGCAAAATGGGTCTGGTAGGATACCCATTATGAAGAGGTGTCTTCTCAAGGGGCAATGGCCTGCATCGGTGGTTCAGTGATAGAATGCTCGCCTGCCTGCCGTTAGGATACCTATCAGCCTCCTAATTCCCCTCCTTGAGTTAGAGAATCAATTCAATCTTATCAAATCTCGCTTCTTTTGGTTTGATTTCCTTCAGAAACTCCTTGGATTGACTATGTCCGGGGGACAGATTCCATTCTTTCAGGAATTGTTTCATGCCCCAGCAATTAATATTCTCTTTCGCTGTGCTTATAGAGTGAAGTAATACCGGTTGTGGCCCGACAAACGCGGTATTTGAGCCTTCTTTGGCCAGGCTGTCCGCCTCTTCATTGCCATAGTGTCCCTTATGAGCTGGTATCCATATGAGGGTTACCCTACTCTCGTCCCTGGTAGTAATCCTGTTAATAAGTTCAACTGGAAACAGGATAAATAAACTGTAATAACTATAAAAAATGTAAATCTAAAACATCACAGGTCTATATTAAAAACGTCTGTAAAGAAGCTTTAGCTTTCTTAATATTAAAATAACTAGTCAATCCTTAATATACAAAGAAAGACGAAAACAATTAAGAAATTTTTTTGAATGTTACGTTGCTTTTACCGAAGAGTATTATTTTCTACTCATACATACAGGCTGGCGAAAGGAATCGGCAAAGTTCTTCTTTCTAAAACGCTCTCATCATTTCAAAATTTCTTATCAATTTATTTTTATTGCGGTTTTTCCTGACATTTAAGAAAGTGAAAAACAGAAAATTGATCGGCAAAAAGTATTTTATCTGTGCAGTACTTCTATTTATCCTTTGCCAGGTTGGTAGATCATTAAGTAAAATCCTTCTACTTCAGAAGAAAATAAAATAAATTTCGTTCTGAAGCTTCAGCAGTTCAGAGGCGAGGAGGCATCTCGGATTTTTCCAACGTGGGTGCAGATGTGAGACAGGGTTGTGTCTTAAATCCCGTACTTTTTTCGTTCTTTTTTGACGATGTTATCTCGCTTCTAGAGGGGGTGTTCTCGCTGGTGGAACGAAAAAATATTACTCAAGCCGATGACATTGAGATTATCGCAGACCATCCGTTTATACCTCAGAAGATTAAAAATATAATCCATTTATGTTTAGTGGACTAATTGACCAAATTATTTATTTAAATTAATTATTCTTTTTATGTAAGGTCTTGGTGGAGAAGAAAAAGGGAGAGTCACGGGCGGGGTTCGAATTCCGCTGAAAGCCGAAGGTCTTGGGTTCGAATCCGGCTCGTTACACTAAATTTTTCATCCCAACCACGACCTTATATAAAAAGAATAATTAATTGAAATTAGAAATATAATTGAAACGTATTGTGACCCATAGAATTTGTTGAACTTAAAAAAATAAAAATAATGATTTTTCTAAATGGGGTTAGGCTGGCATCTGCAGAAAGATGATTTTTAAGATGTCAAAAAATAGAAATTTGAAATAGATATAAGTGTTTAGGAATTGTCTTCTTCACTCCCCGTCTTTATTTTGAATCTCATCTTACATAAAGCAGGGAAAATGTGGTTTAAATAGTGTCTGATCAAAGTTTATTTTTAACAAAGATGTTCCCTTCAATGTAAAAATTCAAACATTTAAACCAGTCTTTCGCTTTGTGGTCTGTTATGACGCTCAAATCTGGCTTTTCAGCAATATGAGTTACAAGAAAAATGCCAGCGATTTTTTTCAAAAACAACTTGACGTGCCATCGGTCATCTCAAACTTAAAGTTGGCCATTGAAACTGCCTTTCCCCTCTAACTTCATATAAAATACCGTTTAAAATCTCTATTTCTTCCAGATCTCCGTTTCCCGAGCAATAGAAAAGAAAACCTTTTGGTTCAACGTGAGGATCTCACTTTCCCACAAACATTGTCACTTCTTAAGAACTTCTTAACTTCAGAACATATGTCAATTATCACTGCTCCTTCTAAAGTAAGTACTGTTTATCATGAAGAATATATACACCGAACAACAACTCGGTTTTCATTGTATTGTCAATTATGGCAGATTGTAAGTTCATCACAAGCCAGTGGTACAAGAGAACCTGAATCTGGTTGAGTTAAAATGGTTTTTTAATTTTACTTTTTTTTTAAGTTGCAACAAACTCAGCAGACAGGTTGTCAATGCTTAAAAACTCTTATAAATTGTATTATTAATTGTAATGTTTTAATAAAGTTTTATTATTTTTATTATTAGTATATAAGTTGCTATTTCTAAGCAGTATTTACTCAACATCCTGACGTCGCCTTCCTCTCCTTTTCGAGAGAATCTTAAATAGATTCCGAACGGTTTTCAGACCATGACAGTTGTTATGGTGATAACTTTGAAAGTTATTCAAGTGATAACTGTAATTTATTATTATTAGCTGGTCATAGATTACGCAAATTTTCTCGAGAATTTTCCTCCTCGATGTATACCGGGGAAACATGATGAAAGTTGTTTTGTGCACTCGTTATATTGCTTTATTAAATGTATAATTAAACTTAAAAAGATTCTTGTGAAAGTGGGGAAATCAGGCAAAATGTCCAGAAGTTTGATAGTCCCTTATTATCCTAGTTGGCCCATTATCGCTGTATCGCGCGCTATTTTGAAATCTTCAGTGGAGCAGACTTTTTAAAATTAGTTTTGCACAAAATGCAGTAATATGTTTAGTATTTTATTAAAAGCCCCTTGTAATCCTGGTTCCGCCTATTCGTGCGGTGTCGGTTGTCTTTCTTGTAATCTACCTTCTGGCGTTTTATTGGAACATTTTATGATGATAAGAAATAAATAATGTTATGCGATTTAATACATGCCCTTTGGAATAAACGCGATTCTCGACTCACATTTGAATGGTATGATATCATTACATGTCAGTCCTTGTCCGCCTAGAATCGCTACAATACTCGTCATTTTGAATTCTTCGCCGGGTGATTAGAATTTTGTTTAAAGTATTAATTGTACTCTTACATACACCTACATAACAGTAAGTCTTTTATGATAGCAGTTTCGTAGTACTTTAGAAACTTGGTCTATTATGTGTATCATTTGTCGGCAGAGCTTCTCATTCAACTTAGTCTTTTACTAGAAAGACTTTTCAAAGCCTCCTGTTGGTATCCTTCAGGCTGGGGATTTTCTTCTCCCAGGAGTAGATCACACCCAACATAATCCTTCCCACCGACAGAGGACATGTTCCGCTGTCTCTTCTTCTTTGTAATATCTGTACAGGCGTGTTTCCGAGCCTCTGGAGTCTGCAGAGTCCAGTTAGCAGTCCAACTATTATTCTAAACCTAAGTCGTTCTGGATTTAGTAGTTCTGCCGTTAGTTTCTGCGTCCTGCTGAATTTTCTCGCATCGCTTTGTCCTGAGATACAGTTCCTTTAAACCGAGGACTCATTTTTAATCCATTGTCTGACAGATTAACATTTTTGGAAGTTTAGTATGTTCATGTTGCAACCTCCAGTGGATGTTTAGCTTTTTTATGGGTTGAAATTGTACACTCACAAATTTTGTACACTTACTTTTTTCTTGGGAATTCAGCAGAATAATAACATCTTGGTCCGCCCAATCTCGCTACATCAGTCATTTTTTAATGTTCGGTTGTTTAGATTTGTTTATATTATTTATACTTTTTGTTTTGCGCTTAATAACTGAAAATGTAGTATTTTTATCAAGTTTAATTATTACCATTACTTATTATCATCTTGATCAAAATTTTGACTTTTGGCTAGCTTTGTTGCAGTTCCAGTCCTCAACCTGAATAATTCTAAGAAAAGACAAAAACTCTAGAGACGCTGAGCGGGGAACGCACTCGACGAAACGAGACACGACGGGACCCAACGCCACCCGATGTATGTTGGTGGTTTGTAGCGTGTGCACATCTGTTCGACGTAGCACACGCCACGCGACAGACTATACAGTGTCAGTGAATATCACGAAATGGATCTCTCTGAGGAAGAATATGAAGAAGACGTGGAAGTCATGGCAGCAGCAGTGATTTTAACTACGAACAGAGGGGAACAGTGGGTTCATGAAGAGAACGTCACTCGAGGTGTATCTAGCGTATATCATACGTTGAATGTCATATCATAGAATATAATGATTATCGTAGAAAAGGAAGAAAAATGCTAATCGATTCAGTATTTCAGTGTTTTGTATTTTCGGATGACGGATGGAGGATGACTAGTATAAATTAATGCACATGCCATACATTATATACCATTTACCATATATTCACGTATACTTATTTTGTTGTTTATTTCAAATTATATGTATTTTTATCGTTACATTAATTAAACATACTTATGTTAATGTAAGCCAAATTAAACGAGATCAGTTTTAATAAACATATTTGAAAGAAACTTTTCCAAAACACCACAGTCATTAAAGCCAATACATTCAATTCAAAGTTGAACCGGCACTGAGCCATATTACTGGGTCCGCCTACACTCGCGGTTTTTGATGTCAACCGTTGGCACATCAGTTATTTACCCTTTTACCATCAATACTATATATATATATACATACANATCCATTCAGTGGATGTGTGTGGTGTTTAGTGACCGTTAGTTGATGATTATCTGGAGATCGTGAGATGCGGTCTGGTGTGACGTAGGTTTAGAAAAAAATTTTCTTTATCGTGCCAACGTTTCGATCTTTATTGAGATCATCTTCACGGCCTGAGATTTATAAACATTGTTTAAATTATACATACATGTACGATATGAAAAAGTGAATTTACACAATGTTAGAAATTTTAGACTCAATCAAAGTATTTGTACTCACTCAAAGTGTTTGTTTTCTGTGTGTATGTTCCATTATTGTGTGTCGTGTTGAGAGTGCCACTTCATTGGATGTTCACACATCTGATTTTATTAGTTTTACATGGTTTACTAAAAACGAAAAATGGGTAGAAGAGCAAGGAGTTTAGTAGCTCCAATAAATATACAAAATTGTGCACTCTAGCAATTTAATAACATCCTGGACAAAACTGTAAATTGTATAGGATTGTTGAGGTTTTGAGCTCCATTTCATCACGATCCACCGATTCTTACTACAACAGTCATCTTGGAATCTTCGTTGGACGTTTGTATTTACTTCCAATAAATTAATTTTTATGTGAGGTATTGGTTGAGATAAAAATGTCAGATCACGAGCGGGATTCGAACCCACGACCTTCGACTAAATTCGCCGCTGCTCTACCACTTGAACTATCGTGACTTCGATCCACTCGGACACAACTTTCTATCTCAACCTACATCCTTTCGCATTTTCCCCTTCTTTTGCCATTTTTCAAATGTCGTGTAATCTATTTGATCTCGGCGACAAATGAAATGGCCACGGAGAGCTTTAGTGAAGATATTCTTGGTTTTGCTTATAAAATTCATTATATTTCGTGGTCCGATTGACCAAATAACTTCTTTCAATTAATTAATTTTAATTTTTATATAAGGTATTGGTGGAGATAAAAAAAAAGAAAAATGGCAAAAAGGAGGAAAATTCGAAAGGTAGGTTGAAATGGGAGGTTGGTGTACGAGTGGATCGAAGTCACGATAGCTTAAGCGGTAGAGCAGCGGCGTATTTAGCCGAAGGTCGTGGGTTCGAATCCCACTCGTGACACTGACTTTTTTATCTCCACCAATACCTTATATAAAAATTAATCAATTGAAAGTAAATATAAACGTCCAAATTATACCGAAATATAATAAATATAAACATATTTAAGTTTTCTTTGTAGTTTTAAACTTACTTAAATAAAATTTAATAGTTTGTTTACTATATCATTGTTTAAATTTAACAAATACATGTAGGATGTGAAAAAAAGTGAATTTATACAATGCAAAATATGTTTTTTATATTCAATCAAAGTATTTCTTTTATCAAAATACTTTGATTGAATATAAAAAATAGATTTTGCATTGTATAAATTCACTTTTTTTCCACATCTTACATGTAATTGTTAAATTTAAACAATGTTTGTAAATCCCAGGCCCTGAAGATGATCTCAATAAAGATCGAAACGTTGGCACGATGAAGAAAATGTTTTTCTGAAACCTACATCACACCAGACCGTATCTCACGATTTCTGAATAATTTTGTTTTACGTATTATTTTCACATTTATCTAATATTACTAATTACTACTACTCGTGTAAAAATGTAAGTCGACAAGTATTAGAAAGTTTTTATTGGTAATTAATAATTGTCCTTTGGTAAAACACGATTCTTGAGTCATATGAACCATATCGGAAGATCGTGAAAGGTCTTGTTCCAATATGTCCACATCCAGGGCACAAAGAGCCCTCGAGGATGGCTTCTTAATCCGTGAACTTAATTGCAACACAGGCAACCTTTTGAAGTAACAACAGTCGCTTCGATTTCATTATGGATACCATTTTATAAACAGACTAAAAATAACCAATAATCAAAACTGGTTGTAAATTATATTTTAGTGCAACTAGTGGTGAGACTGTTTAGAAATGTTGATTACTCTCAAGCTCAATTATTTCAATGTATGTACTCAAAATTAGTCTATGCACTTCGAATTGAAATAATTTCCCTATTTAAAAAGATTCCGACATGTTCTGGAAAATCGTAGAAGGAAAAAATCGCCAATATTCTCTTTGGGAAATATTTTTTTATTATACAACTCGTGTATATAATAGTTGCCATTTTTAAAATTAGTAATAATATGATAGGTTGTGAGAGTTCCGCATCCAAAAAAGAAAGTGGCTAGAGATTCGGCGCGCTGAACATATACATTTAGGCCTAATCGCCAGCCCAAGAAGGCACTCAAATTACCATAAGACTCTACGGCTCTTTATTAACACTGTTGAAAGTTAAGAAATCATCACCTTCGAAATACTATTTTTCATATTTTCCCTAATTCGGTGGGCAAAGTTAAGAATTTCAGATGGAAATTAAATTTCATGGAGTTATGGAGTTTTTCTCTTTTCGACCCGAACGAGACGTCCAAGTTTCTATTTCAGTTTAAAACTACACCAGATCATCCGTGTCAGATACGTTGTCAGAGCAGTATCGTCATTTCGACACCTTCAGCTGACTCAACAGCAAGATGTGGAAATGTCGATACGCGTCTGACCGACAAATCCGTCGAGGATATGATGAACACGATGGTCGTGATGAAGATTGGATCGCACGTTTCAATTTGTATACAAATTATCGTGTCCTTCGCTTATGCCCTTATCACCTATTGGTTCGGCCAATTTTCAAATTAAACGTGGCACCGTTTCTTCGATGATCCATTTGGAAGAAATATGTCCTTTTCGTATATGCACACTTTGTTAAACGTTAGTTTTAATTTAAATAAGAATATTACTTTTTGTACATAATATGTACAGGTAATAGGCTAAGTAGGTTTGGTATGAGTTTACAAGAATGAAATTGTTTCAAATTTTATTATTTATTTCAATTAATTAATCTTTAATTAAGGTTTTGGTTGAGATAAAAAGTCTGTGTCACAAGCGGGATTCGAACCCACGACCTTCGGCTGGTAGAGCAGCAGCGTATTTAGCCGAATAGCAGAAGGTCGTGGGTTCGAATCCCGCTTGTGACACTGACTTTTTTATCTCAACCAAAACTTTAATTAAAGAGTAATTAATTGAAAAGAATTTATTTGGCCAAGTTGACTACGAAACCTAATAAATGTAAATTTATTATTTATATTAATTATTTCCAAGATAGCCATGTCTTTTTAAACTTTTAAACGCTATCTAAACTTAGATATACAATCCATTATATTTTGTTAGGCCCGATTGACCAAATAACTTCTTTCATGTAATTAATCGTTTTATGTAAGGTATTGGCCGAAATGAAAAAGTTAGTGCCACGAGCGAGATTCGAACCCACGACCTTCGGCTAAATACTTCGTTGCTCTACCACTTGAGCTATCGTGATTTATGTACTTTTTCATTTCAACCAATACCTTACGTACAAAGTTGATATATAATACTCACTGGCTATTTAGTTTTGAGATTGGTATTTTTTGTAGTGGTTTCTCTTTTTTTAACGATAATCTGATCGGTAAAAATTTATTTGTAGTACATTGAACCTACATAAATATAGCGTAATATTACTGTAGTGTTAGCAGTTCATACACTGACAGGTAAAAAAATTCCACCAAATTGATTTTTTTTTCATTTTCTCTATAAAAGAAAATTCTGCAATTAATTTGTCTCATTGGTTTTACCAAAAAATATTTTTTATGTTATGTTTTAATTAGAGGTAAACACACTTAATCATTAATGAAAAACAAGGATAAAGGATTTTTCAATGTTTACGAAATTTAAAATGTTTATTCAGTCTCGTTTGAATTCTGAAGCAATAAACTGTTTAATTTTCATCTTTGTTTTCTTAATTTCAATTTTTAAATTTAAAAATCCCACTTAGTGCTGAGGATGTTGCACGTGGTGTGGTACTTACGCGGCTATTGCTTTCGGAGTTCCCCCACGAAACACTGCGAGACGCCGTTTGACGTTTTCGAAAAACTGTGTCCTACCATAGAAGGCTCGGTTCTGGACACCCTCGGTTAACAGAACCACAGGATGAGAGTTTTTTGAGAATTTTGCGAAACCGGCACGTTCTTCATTAGCTCCAGGAAGTTCGAAGTTTCCAAATTTCTGAACGCACTGCTCGAAGATTAAATCAGTATGGACTGTTGGCTTAGTAAGAGGATCAGAATTGACCAGAAAACACGTTGCACGGCTCGCATTTGCTCGAGAACACTACCATCGGTCTGCTGTACTTTTTACATATGAGTGTAGATTTGCTCTACCATCTCCAGATGGGCGTGAAAGAGTGTGGAGAAGGCGAAATGAAAGATAGGAAGCCTGTAATTTTTCCCAGAGCCAACCTTTTCAACGTAACTCAGTGATGGTGTGAACGGAAATTTCAATGGAGAGTCGCACAGAGTTGGTTGTTGTTCGTGGATGGTCTTTGACGACCACTCCCTATGTGGATGAAATTGGAACATCATGCGTTACCTGTCTTCTATAAAATCAGCGACAATCCAATTCTAACGCACGATAATGGCCGTCCACATGTCTCTAATATCTTGGTCTTAATCTGGCCAACCCGTTCTCCATACTTGAACCACATCGAATATTTATGGGATAACCTCAAAAGACGAATAAGAGCAGTCCATCACTTCCTGAGACACTCCACGATCTTGAAAGGACTCTTCGTGAAGAATGGGCTAATCTCCATCGAAAGCCATTGGAGAAGGTAGAAAGTATGTCCAGGCGTTTTCGAAATGTAATTAAGGCAAGAGGAGGAAATAAGGAATATTGAAATGTTAAATACAAATCTAAAACAGAATTAAAACCAATTTTTTCTGTCCGAGAGACTCTCACTGTGAGTAGGAACTATCTTTAAAAAAAGGATTAAACATTTTCTTTATCATGCCAACGTTTCGATCTATATTGAGATCATCTTCAGGGCTCAAAGTGTTTATTTTTTCAGGGCCCAAAAAACTGGCACTCTCAACACGACAGACAAGAAAGATACATCTACTCGGAAAACAAACTGTTTGAGCCCTGAATTGATCTGATGATCTCAATAAAGATCGAAACGTTGGCATGATAAAGAAAATGTTTTTCTAAAACCTACGTCACACCATACCGCACCTCACGATCTCCAAATATTAATTTTTATTTGACTTTTTTAGACAAAGACTCAATTATTAAACGTTAAAAAACGTGATGCTTTGATCAATATATAAAAATATATATAATAAATATATATATAATATGTAATATCAAGTTATATTACAAGTGGGTGGAATTTTTTGCATGCCAGTGTAGTTCCTCGTCATGGAAGAATAGGTCCCAACTAGTTTAGAGTCAATAATAGATTTGTGATCTTCAGAAGGTGTTCAGATTATTATTTTATTAGAATTAGATTAAATTGAATGAAATTTAATAATATTTAGTATGCCACTGTTACAATTCCCATCCATTTTTCAGTGGATGTTCTAAAACTAAAAAATAAAATTCCGCTTAGGTACTTCAAACAAGAAGTAAATAGTTGTTATTGATAATGACAATTAATTAAGGCTTTTAGTTGAGATGAAAAAAAGTCAATGGCACGAGCGGGATTCGAACCCACGATCTTCGGCTAGATACGCCGCTGCTCTACCACTTGAGCTATCGTGACCTCGATCCACTCGGACGTCAACTTCCTATCTCAACCCCATTGGAAAAATGGCAAAAGGAGGGAAAACTCATAAGGTGGGGTTGAGATAGGAAGTTGATGTCCGAGTGGATCGAGGTCACGATAGCTCAAGTGGTAGAGCAGCGGCGTATCTAGCCGAAGATCGTAGGTTCGAACCCCGCTCGTGCCATTAACTTTTTTTCATCTCAACTAAAAGCCTTAATTAATTGTCATGTATTAATTGGTCAAGCGGACCACGAAAGTAGTGAATTAGTTATTGATAATATTAATTGTTTTTGAAAAAACATGATAATTGTGTCATATTTGAAAAGTTTATACTCAAATATTAATTTAATACTAATCTCTCCTTATCCGCCTATTATCCGTACATCAGGCGATATTTTGAAATTTTACTTCCATGTGCCACTTCCTAATGTATTAGTTGTAGAATTGCACAAAATTTTGTATTTTTTTTTAGTTGTTATTAGTTTTGATTGTGTGGAACGTTTTTTCGCTGTCCAATTTGGAGAAATGTGGCTTTTTAAATGCTGCTTCCTTCCCAAATGATTTATTTCAACGATGTACACTCGGATTTAAACATTATTTAATATAGAATGTATGTTTTCGTATGTATAATTTTAAAAGTTTATATTTGCGGTTGGATTACTGATTATTGATGTATATAAGCTCAAATCTGCACACGCCTGTATATATGCACACACTTATACAGAGTCTTCTCGCAGTCCAATGGCAATTCCAACTTCGGTAAATTGTAATAATTATAAGCAGGCCTCGAAATTCATCCACTCCCCCAGGTGTAGAGATCATAAGACCTCGGTCTTGTCCGTTTAACCGCCGAGGTTGGGCTCCAGGGACTATAAACAGCTAGGTCATTTCAGCCCCCAACGCAATCATTTCCTAAATCCATTCACACTCTGACTCACCCTTAAATAAATTCTTACTTATTTTCAAACCATTCACCCAGTTAGGGTGGTAGAGTACTCGATATTCCTCCACCACTCTTTGAACCTAACCTAATGGAGGGACGATGAGGTAGTCAATATTCTGTCATCGGCCCTCTCATATTCAACTCAAACGCCCAGAATTAATTAAGCCCAGACGTGTGTCATCCTCGCATGGCCTATTCTTAATCGGGACAAGATGAACCTTTTTCTACATATCAGATCTTCCGAAAACCATCTGTCGACCGTGTTCTTACAAAACGCGAGCTTCTCTTCAGGCTGTCATTTTCTTTTAATCGTGCTTTTTTATTTGTGGTTGGAGTTGTTAGTAAAAATAAAATGTTATTGACTTGTAGGTGATAAACAATGATTTTCTGTTGTACATCTAACTTTTTTAAAGATAACCCTTGTTTTTAAAAATCCTCAACGTTTATCAATTTCGTACGGTACTTTTTTTTAAAAATTTAGTTTATACGATTTTACCTACTTTTCTTTCTACTGACCAAAAAATTAAATTCTATGAAATTAAATGTAAAACTCGGAAAATAAATGATCTAAAATCGTCTGAAGCTAAAGGAATGTCATACTACTGACCTACTAAAAAAGAATTATTAAATTATTTTTATTTTTAAATTTGTTTTAACATATATTAAAAAAATATCTAAAAATCATCTGATTATAAAATAGAATGTCAGAGTACATGTACTTTGTAAGTGTACAAGTACTACTCATGAAAAATGTAAACATCCATATGAGATTATAACATGGCGATATAGTGAGTATAGGCGGACCAAAGAATCAACTTAAATAAACCTAAATCATGTAAATTTAAAACCAATACAAAAACTTACAATTCGCACTTGTCTATTTTCTCCACTTCATAGAAAAACATTGAATCATGGATGTGCAAATCCTAATTTTAACCCTACCTAACATAACTAACTGAATACACCCCCCCGTAACGCGAAAAATGTCAGGCAAGAAAATTGTGAATTGAGCCCAAAAACATATTCATGTTAAAATATATATAATCAAACATACCAAACTTTCCATAATAACTGTTGTAGCGAGCCTGGCGGACCAGGATGATAAAGGGCTATCATATCTACTGAAAAACTGAAAATGTTTTCAGTTTTGGCGATTAGTGCACAACTAAAAAATTGACCTAATTTTTACTTGTACTGATAGCAAAAAATGTTTCGAGGCTTTGTTTGTATAGTAAAATCATAGAATGATTTTGTAAACATTAGCCTGTTTTTAGTTTGTCGCTGAATAAATCGTTTTAGAAACTGACACTTTGTCATGTTTATACTTTGGCATATGATAGAATTATCTAGTTAATGGAGATGTTTTCTCACCTCCTGGGGTTTGCCATTATCTGCGCTGTGTTTCTTTCTCGATGTGGTCTGCGGGATGAAAAACCTGTACTTTCATCGTTACCGATTATTTCGGTCTGCATATACTCGGTGGTGTGACAACAAACTAGGCAAACCAAAATTATTGGTAACAATCAAATTGAACAAATAATTTTGTATCTTAAGTTTGTATATAAATCATTGGATTGTTTGGTTAGAATACGTCTTTTTGCTTCTATTTATTATGGGCTTCGTTTTTTTTAAACATTTCCCATAAAATGTCTAAATCGCTCTTATCATCAAACATGATGATAACAAATTTTTGGGATTGCATTTGCGCAACATTTTTAGCTTTTTAAAGGCAATCGATCATTTCGTTTTTCGTACTTTCTTTTCACAACGATTTCTAATATAAATATTTTTTCTGTACATAGCTATATATACAGATAAATATAGAAAAAAAATCATGTGCGAAAAATGATAAACGTTGAGGATTTTGAATTACTTCCTGGTTCCGAAACACCTACTCTTGCTGAGGGGGTTTCAGCTGTGGTGCTTCTTAGCAGGTGTTTCACTCTACATGTCCCGTTTACTTTCTGGTCAGTACAAAAATCCAAGGGCAACTTCTGAAAATGAACCGCGTACCGTTTACGGCATTAATCTCGGCTAGCGGTCCTGCTGTGTCTAATAATAAATGGATAGAATGAGTAATTATACACAAACAACATTACCTGTTAAAAAAAGTAGATTTTTCTTCCTAGAGTCCTAGAGACAGATGAAATTGATCATCACCATTAATCCGTTCCTTTCGACAAATTCCATAAGATAAATTCCTTTTGTGGTCAATTAGAAAAAAGACCCTACATTGGTATTAATTCTAATTAAAACCTATTTTTATGTACTGCAAAATTGCTATTCTCAAAACGTTTTCCTAACGACCATTCGTTTATTTGATATATTTATACATGCAAGTTTACGAAATGTTCTGTATATCACCGTATTGTACAATTTCTTTTTTTCAAATAAACGAAACAAAACTGTTTGATATTTTGTATAATTAAAATCGTCGTACTCTTAGAGAGAGAGATAGGGAGGGAGAGAGAGAGAGAGAGAGAGAGAGAGAGAGAGAGAGAGAGAGAGAGGGAGAGAGAGAGATAGGGAGAGAGAGAGAGAGAGAGAGAGAGAGAGAGAGATATGGGTGGGAGATAAAAAGAATGAGTGGAAAGGGGAAAAAGAGACAGAAAATGAGAGAGAGAGAGAGAGAGAGAGAGAGAGAGAGAGTGAGATGGGTGGGAGATAAAAAGAAAGGGTGGAAAGGGGAAAGGGAGACAGAAAATGAGAAGAGAGAGGAAAAAAGAAGGAATAAATAGAGAGGAGAGGGATTAAAAGAGCGAGAACGAGTGAAAGTGATAGGGAGATAATGAGAAAGATAATGTAAGAGAGAAAGAATAAGAAAGAGATAGTGAGAGAAAATGAAAAGGAGAGATTCTGATTGTGGGAGAGAGAGGAGAAGGAGAGAGAATGAAAACAAGAAAATGAGATAGAGTGCGAGAGTGAGGGAATGAAAAAGAGAGTTTGGGAGAGAGAGAGAGAGAGAGAGAGAAAGAGAGAGAGAGAGAGAGAGAGAGAGAGAGAGNGAGTGAGAGAGAGAGAACTAGTGGAAGTGAAATAGAAAGTTAGAGAGAGTAAGACAGAAAATGAGATAGATAGATAGAGAGAGTAAGACAGAAAATGAGATAGATAGATAGAGAGAGTAAGACAGAAAATGAGATAGAGAAAAAGAGTGAGAGAATGAGAGAGTGAGAGGGAGTAAGAGAGAATGAGCGAGATAGAAAGACGTAGAGGCAGAGAGTGAACGGTATTGACACCATCCCCCTGTGTCCTGGGCTGCGATTCGGCTGAGCCATGAACGGGTGGCACGTCCTGACTGGCGAAGGAAAGAGGGAGTCCTTCGCGAGGTCCTGTGCACCGGCCACGGGGGTTGCCGTCCGTTGATAGTGGGGGCGTAAGTCCGCTGATACGAGTCAATTCACTCGCGTTTCAGTCGCCCAACAGAGCCGGAGAGACGATGGCCACGACCCGCTCCTTTCTACTTTTTTCTCTACTTTGCGTATTTATTTACGCCTCTTACGGTCTCCCGGCGAATACAGGTATGCCGAGTTTATAAAAAAACAAACATCTTTATACTATCTACAAAAGTACTGTTTGATCAAATGAACCTAATTAGTCACTATTATAAAATATACATACATTCTGAAATTATATATTGAAAAATATTGGCGTTCGAAATTTACACTAGTAAATCAAGTATAGAATTTTTGGAAAATTATAAGCACTCTAGCGACCACAACAATTATTCTTTTTTTTTACATTAAATTACACATATACTTTTTCAATTTAGATGATTAAAAAGCACCTATTTTACGGTCATCTTCAGAGCAAAACAATCTTAAAAATGCCTGCAAATTGACATAATTAAGGTTTTAATAGGCGATTTCGAATGTCTTTGAAGACCGAATTAGTCCCAACATTGCCAAGGACTGTAACATGTAACATTGAATTTAGTTTTATTGAATTTATCTTTTGAATTTAATTTTTTCCATAAACAGCGGTTGGACTTGGCCAAATGGGCTAAGCATTATTATAGCTTTAAGATTTCCTCTAAGTGCAAAAAACAAAACATCTTGATACGAGTGTGTGACAACAAAGTCGTTTAAAAAATAATAATTTAAAATTTTATCCAGTGAAATTTTCATTTTTTATTTTATTCGTTAATTTTTTTAATCGTTCCTTTCAATACATAATTAGAGGTAATAATTAGTTCATGATATTTATAGTTAAAAAAATTAAATTTGAGATATATTTTTCTATAATTTAAAAAAAAAAGTCAGGCTCACTATTTTGTTGGGCCTATTGTTTATCTGTATTTATGAAGTTGTACATTCTTACTGATTACAAATGGAAATGGGAAATTTATAAATACAAATGATGGTGATAAGAACTCTCCAAATATCATTACACACTCTTACAATAAAATTTGTCAATTTATTACCGTATAATTGTAATAAATTTAATACAATTAAATATTTCATTCAAAATGTGAACGTGGTTTATGATATATATCTATCGCTTCCTTGCAAGAAATAATAAAAAACATCAAAACAAACCTGACCCTCCTCGTGTTTTTTTGTTTATTTCAATCTTTATGTATGCATTTTTACTGTTACATTATTTACAGCATAATTTTTTTACTGTAAACCAAATTAAACGATATCAGAAATTTACGAGTTTAATAAAAAAAAAATTAGGATGGTGCCAAATAAAATTCACCAAAACACCGGGAATTCATTTAGGGAAAGTTTAAAATTGAACTAACAATTTATTCTTTCTGTAAATGATTTTTCGTTGGAGAATGTTGTAAATAATATAACGATAAAAATACATATAATTTTACAACAAACAACAAAATACTAGCGTCTGATTTTTTGTCTTATATTAATTAAATATATAAATAAATTAATTGTGTAAGTTTATCTAATGAACTTCGTTTCCCCAAATCAATGTATTTTACATATTTCTGTTAACCTGCGAATACCTTATGAAATTTGTCTATGGCTTCCTCGCAATACATATTTATTGTTAATTAGTAAATAATTACTAAAGAATATTTATGATTGGACCATTAAGGTATACTTGTATAATGTAGAATTATACTACAGTTTAAAAAAAGTTTGTTGTGAGAGGTCGAAAACGTTCTGTTAACGAATAAAATGTTATGTTGCAGTTTATGTTAAACAACCTGCAAAAAAAAAATTCAATTATTATTTAAACAAATATGAAAATAATATTGAAACACATTGTTTAATTAATTTTAGAAGAGAATATTCTGTGCTGGTACAACTTACATCTTCGATCATTTTAAGAGTTTTATTTAATTGCAGTGAAGATTTTCTAAATTATTTTATCATTTTCCTTCCTAAAAGGGGAAACGGGAAAAATTAACCATCTTATGGTATTACGTTATGGGTTTTTTTTGAGAATTGCTGGAGGAATATATAAATTAGTGTGCTATTTGATCAGTTTTTCTCCTTTTTACTGGAACTGCATTAATAAAAAATATAAATGTTGCACGGGCCTGATGCAACATTAAATTGTTACGGGGTAATTACAATTACTTCAAACATGATTTGGATATTAAAAATAATTCGTTTTTTTTCTCTCTCTCTTGGGGAGGCGGGAGTTTCATAATTTTGGATGTTACGGGTAAAAGTTTACTTTCGTTGTGAATCAGATGATTATGAGGTTCTAAGGAAAGGGTTTGAAAGTCGGCTATTACTTTAATTTTTTATCTACGTAATTATTTATTATACGGTGAAAATGGTTTCGGCTAAGATTGAAGACACGCCGCGCCGACCATTGCCTGCCTCAACTTTATTCTCGGCAATTATTTGCTTAACTGAACAGCGCGAAAAAATACGGGTAGAAACGTTGTAAAAATTCAAGAGAGTGAAAAAAAAGAAGAAAAATGTCTCTAGTATTCAAAGCACGGCGGTGGCGTTATTCACGGGGTTTGCCTAAAATACGACCTCCTCATTATATATTGCACTTCCTCGTGAGGGAAAGAATCACATTTTATTGACACGCTCTTCTTACGTCGAGAAACGCGGTGTTAAATCATTTTCGAAGAGACCGTTTTCGACGGGTTAGTGAATTTACGAGACCTCGGCCGTCGAAACTTGCGATATTCAAATCTCCTAGATGATGGGACGGGGTCGGCGAAAGTAATCAGAATCTTTGTCCATTTACGTAACTCCAGCGAAAGCACCACGCGGCTTCATCTGTGACTCACGGTGTACTCGTTATCCTAGCTTTTTCCATTGAATAATGAACGTCAAATTGGATTTTAAGATCCAGTCCAAGTCGCTAACCTTTGATACATGAAACGAGACAAAACTTCAACGATGACAAGATATTGCACTTAAATTTTTTTCCCACGTTCGTATTTGATGATCATGGGTATGGTCCAATTGAAGAGTATTGTTATACCTCTACCTATAATAATCACAAATTTGGTTTACAATGTATACAACAATTTTTCAAAGAAAATATGTTTAACGGATATGGTTGGTGTACTTTTCTCAAATTTAAAAAGAAGGAATTGAAAGTAATGATAAAATTGATTGCCTTGCAGTAAGATCACGTCTATGATAAAAGCGTAGCCAATGTATAAACATGAAATTCTCTGTTTGTAATTTACTTTTCAACATAATTTTACATTCTTTGTAGTTTGAAGCGAACAAGTATTCCGGCACGTTGCTCAATGATTGTTGATTTTTGCACATATTGTTTGTTGGCCTGAAATGTAACTGATATGTACTGCTATGAAACTATAACTGAAACAGTTCCTCGCTGAACATGGCGTAAACCGGAACGCTTTATTATGAGAAATGTTGAAAAAGAAAAAAAAACATTAGACTGAATGAACAAGTAATATCATAGATACATAGATGTTCGATGGAGAAGTATGTAAGGAAGTGGAAAGAGTAATGCGAGTGAATGAAAAGAAGAGAGAGAGAGAGAGAGAGAGAGAGAGAGAGAGAGAGAGAGAGAGAGANGTAATTTATTTATTGTAAACATTTTATTCTACACGATACAAATTTTCCTAAATGGTTGGCCAATAAAGGTAGAAAATCTGATTAGTAAAAGCGATTAAAAGTTTCTTCAAGTCAATACTTCTTTTTCTTGAATCTTTAGATTTTTTTTTGTGTCCAATCAACAGAAAAACTTTTAATTTTTGTTGTCTTCATTAAATGAAAAATGAATAAACAATTATTTCAACCCCTGTCTTCGCCTCAGAAGAGAAGTTTAAAAGTTAAACTTACGCCGAATATTCATTCTTCGTTTCTCGATTCTTCAACATCAGAAATAAACAAAGAGTGATATTAAATATATTTACACACATACTATGAGGGTGAGAGTGATTGTAGGTGAGAGAGAGGGAGAGAGAGAGAAAGAGAGAGGGAGAGAGAGAAAGACAGAGAGAGACAGAGAGAGACAGAGAGACAGACAGACAGACAGACAGACAGAGAGCGAAAGAGATAAAGAGTTCGGCAGCGTCGTATTATTGTACACATCAATCGTTCATCCATTGTGACTAGAAGGATGATAAAAAAATTAGGGAGAAATAAATAAAGAAAAATATTACGAATAAAAAAAATATTGACAGACGCCATCGACAAGTATGCACACAATATATTTATGTTTTCTCGGTTTAATTTAACATTTGTAAAAAAACTGATACGACTACAAAACTGTCATTATGATTAAACGCGTAGCATATTTTGATCTTTAATGAAATATTGTAGAATAAAGTTTATTAGAATAGGAAATAATGCATAGATTATACAATTCGTATATGGCTGTATTTATACGCCAGGACAACATATCCTCTTCCATTCTATCAGTAAATGCGTCAGGGTTTATTAAGTAGATTAGCAAAATCACTATACACTGTGTTGAGATTTCCATGGAATCTGCAGTATTCTTCCGACAAACCCGTTTTCCAGTTTCTTCCTTCTTTCTCCCGGTATCTTCTGGATACCTTTCTTTTCAATTATTGCAAGGAGATTGCATTTGAATTGCAGGATCGACTGTGCCTAATGTTAATTATGTTATTATACTGTCTATCTTTATGTAATGAATTTTTTTTTGACATTGTGTTGCATTTAAATACGTTTGTTAATTTATGTAGATTATTCACGAAAAAAAGGCGAAATGGACACTTAGGTCATGATATAAAAATTACTGTATCATACTACGGCACTTTACTAATAGGCTGATGTTAAGATTTATTAGTTAATGGCCTTCTGTTCATTATTTTTAATGGGGGAAGCTGTGAAACATCAAATAATCGTAAAACGATAACTATCTCATAAACGGTCTGAGGATTGAACCATGTTTAATACGAACGGATTTGTTTCAAATGACCTATAAATTAACCTAGTGACGGATGGCGGAGGAAATGTGATACATCCTGTATAAATAGGGTGTCCCAGTTCAAATCAGTTATAAATAATAGTTTCAGAGTTTCAGGTACTGTGTATGTGATGATGCTTTTGTTTTGTAAATTACGGTTGAATTTTTCAGGGGAACCCTGGTTTTTGTAAAGATTTATTAAATTATTTAAAAAAAGCGAAACTGAGGAAGAAAATATGTTTAGTGATCCTTTTGAAAACCGAATTCACGAGGTTCAAATCATAAATTTGTAAACAATGATCTTGTGCATTTAATGTCCCAATAAAAAAGAACAAGTTGTTAGATTTTTTATGTAATTTAAGTGCAAAATTACTGCGAAATGATCAAAATGTTTGAATAACTATTAACTGAAGATAATTTTCCCCGTTTTCCATCATAAAAAGATGTTTCAGCGCAGTTTTTAAAATTGTAACATCTAAAAACTACATTTTCAACGGAACAATCAAATAATTATCGCGAATAAATCAAGTATTCAAAGTTTTAAGTCATGGCTTGTAAATTTTTGATAACACTTGTTACACACCTGATACGTTTTTATTAGAAAGACAAAGAGTATAGTGACATTCTCGAATTTTACCGTGGGAGAAGCACGGCCGCCCCCGACGCCCGAAGCCATGCGGGCCCATTGAAAGGTCTTAACCTTTGTACTCTTGAGCATGCTGCCTGTCCTGGTTCCAAGCAGCGCATCCATCTGCAAGATTGCCCTTCGGGCCGTGATGAAATATTGCCGGGCTGGAGATCTTTTTTTTCGCCCCGCCCCGCAAGGTTATTGAAACGTGCTTGTTTCTATTATTGTTTTGCCATTCGAGAAAAACGCTATGTGAAAATTCTCAATGTGGGAATTTAGCCGTTGATGGGACTTCGGGTCTGACAAAAGCTTTGGTCTTGGTGAAGATTTGGTCACAGACGCGGCCTAAAGGGACTCTTAATGAACTTGCCTAACTATGTACACTAATTATTTTTGAAAGAAAATTTGTCAAACATTCGTATTTGGTATGGTATAGTGATAAGGATACTAAGAAGCGGGGTTTGTCCTCCCCAGAGGCACTACAGCCTTCTGGCTTATTGAACTTTCCTAATTTCCTAGTTCAGTGCAATAGACTCTATCTTTCTCCTTAGAAGCATCAGGTCATTGACTGTCGATGCTACAATTTCATTCCCAATTTTTTTTATTCAATGTTAGATTGAATCTCCATTGTGCTGTTGCTTCGCATTCGAAGGTGATAATGGGAGACTGTTTTTTCTCCTCCTCATTAAATAATCTGCAGATGGGATCTTCGTTGTATATGCCCATCTGTTTTCTCAGATGCCAGTGACCGATTAGTAGTCCTATCACTCCTCTGAGTTTAGCCCTCTCCATTGCAGCATTTCGCCAGTTTTTATGAGGGTTGTTTCATCATACGTTTACTATGTCTACCACCGCAAGAGTTTTTCCACTTCTTCTTTTGTTTTGTTTGGATCCATTCTGCGATGGAGGATTCTATATTTGTTTTTGTTATCCCAAGAATAGGTTCGGGGCCTATGTACGGTCTTGCGGATCCTTCTCTGGCCAGTCTGTCTGCTTTCTCGTTACCCAAAATTCCTCTATGCCCTGGCAACCAAGATATCATCAGGTTGTTGTGTTTTCCCAGGTTTTGGAAATTTTGGATGCGCAACACGTACCACTTTTCTAATTCGGTCGTTCCGATAGTGTTGATCTTCACTATGTTGACTGATGTGTTTTGGCATTTCAGTACCTTAAGTGTTGAGACTGGGCGATTTTTCTGAAGCCAAGTAGTTTTTAATTAATTTGTTGGGAAAAGAATCTAAGAACAAAATACAACGCTAGAATAGGCAAATGATCGGTAACGATACATGCTCTACACCCCGCAGAAAAAGACGGAGAAATCTCACAATCAAATAGTTAATAAATATTGTATATGCCTGTTTGTTAAAGCTTGGTGTTATTGCTGGTAGCATCGGGTTAATAGATATATATGATAGATCAATGTATAGATAGATATATTGTATGAATATAGTAGATAGATCGATGGATGTATAATAAATGAGACAGATAAATAGAAGAGATAGGCAAATATATTGATAGATAGAAATATTATATTAATATAGAAGATATACAGATATATAGATATTAGATAGATAAATATATATGTATATAGACAAATAAATATATTGACATATAGAAAGATTTACTGATAAATAAACAGATGCATATGTAGGTATATTAGATCGAATTTTATGGAGATTGATAGATAGACCAATATGCTAGGCTTGTTGCTTGTGATGGATTGATATCTTGACTATCGACCGGTATGGAGACTCTATCAGGAAAGGCAGAGGGGTGGATGGAATAATATATTTTCTTATTTATTAAGATAAATAGATAGTTAGATACATTAGTAGACAAATTGATAGATATGTAGAGATTAATAGATATAATAGACAGGTAGATTGATTGTTATATAGATAAAGAAAGATGAAGTTAAATAGTTGGACGGAGAGAGAAAGTGTATTTCAAAAGTAGTTGGGCATAATATGTATATCTTTCAATTAATTAATCTTTTTGTAAGGTATTGGCTGAATTTGAAATTTGAACCAAATTTGAAAAATGGCAAAAAGGAGGGAAAATTCGAAAGGTAGGTTGAGAAGGAAGGTTGGGTTTGAGTGGATCGAAGTACGATTGCTCAATTGGTAAAAACAGCGGCCTATTGAGCCGAAGGACGTGGGTTCGAATCCCGCTTGTGACCCTAACTTTTTCATTTCAACCAATACCTTACATTTAATATTAATTAATTGAAAAAAGAAATTTAGGCAATTAGACCACTAAATATAATGAGTATTAAAAAACTTAGGTTTTTCATCAATAAAAACAGTTTGTTCAAAATTCCTAAGGTGAGGATGAAATGGGGAGTTGGTGTCCGAATGATCGAGATAGTTCAAGATAGATAGCTCAAGTGGTTAGAGCAGCGGCGTATTGAGCCGAAGGACGTGGGTTCGAATCCCGCTTGTGACCCTAACTTTTTCATTTCAACCAATACCTTACATAAAGATTAATTAATTGAAGGAAGTTATTTGGTCAATCGGACTACGAAATATAATGGATTTAATAAATTACTAACATCAAATGACACTGCAACACAGTTGTTAGGAAATATAAGAAATATAGGAAATATAATGGAATTAATAATAAGTACATTTATTCACAAGCATTGAAACAAATTAAATGACGAATTGTATCTATGATTACTTAGACCTAGATCGTTAATATACTATATATGATTTATGAGAATAAATAATAGTGCCGTGGATTATGGTTGTGGTCAATATGAATGTCTGTGTGAATGTGTGGGTATGGTGTTACTTTAATATAAATATATTTAATGTGAAACATTTACTCAGATGTATCACCTTAGGTTGAGATTGAAGATGTTATTTTCATGAAATCGGGTCGAAGGCGGACCCGCTTGACTTTGACGTCTCACTGGTTTTGATGGTTGCTAGTCCCCGCCATAACTCTGTTTTTAATTATAATTGCTATTACTTTGCAAGCATATCATGGGAAACGGTACTTATCATTAAAAACGATATCTATCTTTTTGACAGTCGGGGCCAACAAAGTTGAACGAAGGTCTCGATGCACTTTACCATGGCCGGATTCGTTCATAAATAGTGTTTATTTGCAGGTTATTCGATGGATAAAACTAGGAATAAACGTGAAGGACTTTTAAACAACAGTTATTCCGAGGTACGGAATAACTACTGTATTTTTTTGTCACTCCACTTGCAAAATTTATTTCAACTTTACCTTAAGAAAAAACACACACAGAAAGAAGATTGAAACCGAACGCATCAAAAGAGAAAATATACATAGCGAACAACCAAAGCAGAAAAATTGCACAGGGAAAAAACAACAACAAAAACAAAGACAAAAGAAAAAAACGAATATAGAAGGTGTAAAACCTAACTCTCACAAATAAAAAAAAAGCACAAAAAATGTAAAAATTAAACAAAACACATAAAAACGAGGTAATTAACATAGTGAACTTGATTTTTTTGCCTGATACATGTATAGTTGTTAATGGTTGTAAGTCAATCAAATTTATTGTTGCGTCCAATTTTAAAAATTTAATTACTGGTTTGTAATAGTTTGTGTGAGCTTTTGCTGAAATGAATGTTACAATCATAAATAGGTCTGTGTTGATCTAAGTTAAATTTTTATTAAATTAATTTTTTTAAATTGTATTTTATTTTTTACGAGGGTTCGCAACAGCCGAGGTGATATCAACCCTCGGGGTGCCGGTGTTTTTGAAAAAAAGCCCATTTTTAAGTATGTAAAGCAGGGCCGTTGGATTCGAACCCGGGTCCTTTACCTTACAGTGATGAGCGTTCGGGTCAAGGTCTAAACCGTTGCAGCCACTATCGCCCCCCTAAAAAAAATTCTTTATTATGTTCCAAATTTCTAAACTTTTTTTTATAGTGGTTCTGGGTTCAGAGGTAGGTCTTTCTTTGGTCCTTTTGTCTGCCTAGAACTTAGATTTATGCGTGATTTTGCGAATGGTTTGAGCTAAAATACGCCTTCGATTTTGCAAGTCGTGATTAAGTTGCGAATGACGAAATCTTGAAATCTCTGCCTGGAGCTAATGGATTACAATATTTGCAAAGTCCGGGTTGGTTAAACGAGACATCGCGTGATATCTATGACCGAAGATTTGGTACAAAATGAGTACTCTTGCGAGATGTCTTTCGTCACTGAAGGAAACGCACTACCGTGTCTTCCTATTTTGCCAGTTTAACAGTATTCCGTATTTTCCTGGTTGACTCTAGAAACGTGTAATTATTTCTGCTGCTTAGCCTGAGTTCCTACTCGTGGGACGACCGATAAGGCGGTGGCATCCCCGACCTTCAGCCGTGTGCTTTCTCTGATCGCACTTCCTCGCTTAAGTATTACTCAACCTTTTATATACGAAGCCTGTTTTGCGGGTGAAAGCGTCGAAGGCCCTCGAGGGCAGCTCCTTGGAAAGTAATTCGGCGAGTTGCACAAGACTGAACAGTAAATTGTGGAAGGTCAGGTCAGACGGAGAAAGCAGTGGGTCAGAGCCAATTGTTTACTAATTCGGTTGGAAAAAAAAACCAACTCATCAGGTGGGCCATTCGCCAAAGTGACATGTCACTATATTAATGATGAAGTGGCGCTTTCTAATGTTTGTTTTTATTCATACCTTCTGGCAGCTACAGCCTGATCTTTTTATAAATGCGCTTCGTTGATTCGTTAATCAATTGCGAAATAAAGTTCAGTGGCTGAGATCTCACCAGTTCAACCAGTTGAAAATTTATTTCCTGTTTATAAATATAACAATAGTAATAATTTAAAATTCCACGTTACATTCTTATGTTCTCTTTAAAAATATCAATAGCGCTATTTTTAAATCATAGAATAGGTTCTTAATATATGTAAGGACTTGGTTGAGATAAAAAAGTCAGTGTCACGAGCGGGATTCGAACCCACGACCTTCGGCTAAATCGCCGCTACTCTACCACTTGAGCTATCGTGACTCCCACTCGGACACTAACCTCTCATCTCAACCTACAACCGTCCGAATTTTCCCTCCTTTTTGCAAATTTTCAAATGTTCTAATCCCGCTGGTGACACTGACTTTTTTTATCTCAACCAAGACATTACATAAAAAGAATAATTAATTGAAAGAAGTAACAGTCAATTGACCACTAAAACGTAAATGGATAAATAAGATAGTTAAACATCATAAAACCTACAACACCTTGAAATTAAATTGCTTAAGTGAATTACAACCGAAGCTCATTTTAGCATGGCATAAACATAAAATTTTTATTAACGAACTTTTATCTAATTCTAAGAATCCAAGGAGGAAAAAATCCTTTCAAATACATAATATTATGCTAGATAATTGGAAAAGTTTTCTTTAGAAAACACGAGCCATTTCGATTATTTGGAACATCGGATAGGTATTGTGTTTCTGCACAGAGGTGACTCAAGTTACCCAATCGTGATGACAGTCCTCACGATTGACATTACGCCATCATCGTTCAACTCTGTTTCTTCACTAAACGTAAATTTGAATATTTACTGGGGGAGCAGCAGAAGAAGAAACCATATTTCGATACAAACAAAGATTCTTTTACGCTCAATTCTTAAGTTGAACAAATTGAGTCACGTTGTATATACTATAAAAAAAAGTACAACTTGCTACAAAATTATCGTTACTGCAAAAAATATATGAATAGTACATGCAATGGGCAATAGAAAAGCAACCTTTTAAAAAATGGGAACAAATTGTAAATGAGATAACAACAATTACAACACAGATAGACACGTGAAATGAATGTGATGAAAATGTAGAAGTTCAAATCTCACCCAACATTAAAATATAATGCAAATCCCCTGAAAATGAACTATAAACTGTCTTCAATGTTATAATTAATTCCATTATATTTCGGGGTCCGATTGAGCAAATAACTTCTTTCAATTAATTAATCTTTATGTAAGTATTTAGTTGAAAAGCTATTGTCACGAGCGGGATTCGAACCCACGACTTTCGGCTAAATACGCCGCTGCTTTACCACTTGAGCTATCGTATCTTCGATTCACTCGGACTCTCTATCTCAACCTACAACCTTTCGAATTTTCCCCCTTTTTTGCCATATTTCAAATGTATAATCAGGATTCAATTCTCGGCGACAAATGAAATGGCCACGGAGAGCTTTAGTGAAGTTATGCTTCGTTTTATTTATTAAATCCATTATATTTCGTGGTCCGATTGACCAAATAACTCCTTTCAATTAATTAATCTTTATGTAAGGTATAGGTTGAAATGAAAAAGCTAGGAGCTATCGAGCAGGATTCGAAAAATGGCAAAAAGGAGGGAAAATTCGAGAGATGAGGTTGAGATGGGAAGTTAGTGGCCGAGCGGATCGATGTCACGATAGCTCAAGTGGTAGAGCAGCGGCGTATTTAGCCGAAGGTCGTGGGTTCGAATCCCGCTCATGACACTTGCTTTTTCATTTCAATCAATACCTTACATAAAACTTATAATTAATGTTACATTTTGGTAATACGACAAAATGTTCCTTTACATAAGAAGATTTGAAATGAAGTTACACGGCTAAGAAAGTAAAGCTACGAATTCGCTGTCAACCATGAGCAACATCAAGTGACGGCCGAATTAAAGAGTGAGAACGAGAACAACAACAAATTCTAAAAGTAACAGACTCTAGGAATAACTGCCATTTAATTCTAAATATCATAAATATTTTCCCCAGGGAAAACAAACGTGGTTTTCCCAGCATAATCACATACATTTAAAGCTGGAGACGTTAATTGAGGAGGCCGAGGCTAAAACTTTGACCTGTAAGGTAATTACCGCTGAATTGTTTGGAAAGAATGAACTATCTCCGATCCATAGCTAAAACTGGCAGAGGTATGCAAAAAGGCAATCAAAATACTGTCAACTCGTATCATTCAATAAAAAAACCACGTGTAAACAAATTATAACCTATATAGACCCTCAAAGAGGATCCAGGAATATTACAAATGAATATCTGCTTTTAGGCTTCAATCAACAGGGAACACGAGGGACCTGTCTTCAGACTCAGTGAAGACTTCTGACTTCAGAAGACCGCTTTGGAGCCATAAAAAGGAACACTCGACAAAGAAAATCTAGATCGAATTTTCTTAGTACTAGCGAATAATACCGTTCTACACCTTATAAAAAGGTTCTATTTTTAACTCTAATCACAGAGAATCTTGATGAATAATAGGTCTAAATGGCTGATGTGTTGAACATTAACCAATCAACGAATCTGCTGAATCGGCGTAGGTTCTGATTTTATTTTCAATAAGTTACATCAGGAAACGTACAGAGAAGACCAAAACAGAAACTCGTCAGTTAAACTTAATCCTTACAAAAAGTGTGATTTTTGTGTGGATACAGGGTTTTAATCCTGTAATTAAAATGGGTTTTACACTTTGGATATAAGTTTTAAAGCCTTATACGCTGGACAACAATTTGGCCGTCGGTGGCCGCAACGGTTTAGGCGTTGACACGGCGCTTATTATTGTAAGGTAAAGGTCCAGGGTTCGAATCCAGCGGCCCTGCATTCGAACCAGATATACTTACAAATGTGCTTTTTTCAAAAACACCGGCACCCCGTGGGTTGATATAACCTCTACTGTTGCAAACTCCCGTTAAAAAAAGAAAAAACTTTTTAAATTTAGATTTACACTTTTTTTAGTTATAATCTCTGAACGTTAAATTCACAAAAAAAGAAAAACTGTTATCTTTGAACTACTATAAACAACTTACAATATATTTCACAAAAATTAAAACTATTATCAAAAATAAGTGAATTAAAATTTTTGCGCAATTCCGAAGGAACGGTGGAAATAGGAAACTCAATCGATGAATGCTCTCTTCTTGATGTTCTCTGGTCCAGAGAAAAGTCCGTCCCCAAGAAAAGTTGAAGAAGCCAACTTGGAGGTGGTGTGCCCGCAGTCTCGAGATGGAGTCCCTCTGTTATTCTGCCTTTCAGCCTTTCCGGGCCTGTTTGCCACGAGATCCAAAGTTCATCGTTTCCATTGCTTTGATTTTGATTTGCTTGGCACAAGTCCTCATTCATAAGAACCAACAATCTTCTTATATTTTTATATAATACGGATAGGTATTAGCTGTAACCTGGTTTGCCTGCAAGCCCAGCTTTGTTATCTCTTAGAAAAAAATATTTTCGGAGGCAAGGCAAATCAAAAGACATTCAGTTCTTTTATTTTCCCAGCCTGACATAATTGTTGAAGAACAAGGACCTTTGGTACGTTTACCTAACGGAGACCGTTTCTGGGCCGGCGGGTACAAAAGATACCGAAAAACCACGAGTTCTGAAAGGTTGTCGGTTACAATCGCGGTCGATTGGCAAAGATGTATTGTCGCGGTTTTGAGAGGCATTGTGACCAATGACGCAACCACCGCCATAGCCTACCCGAAGACCCACAATTCTTTTTCAGTGATTGAACGTAAAAGAAGTGATGAAAGTGTTTAGATGAGAAACTATCAGGCCAATGATGCATGTACTTACACAAACATGGCATCCGGCGAAGCGAAAAAAGATGCGTTTTAAATTGTATGAACAGAATGAAATTTAGAGTAGAACTAGAAAAATATAGACAAAACAATGTTTGGTATTGCTAACGCATAAACTATAAAATTCGTAAGAACCACTTAGAGTTTATTTATTATATTTCCATAATCAGTGGTGTCCACTAAAGCGAGTAGAAATTTAACCACACCTTAGACAAAACCATTTCTCATGGGAACATAACATTGTCAAACGATATAGATCTCGTATCGATTCTCATATGTGATATGATTTCACGATTATTTGATTGGTCTTTTATAATGAGCGCGGTTTCATTATTCCTCCTCATCTATTGTTCCGCAATCATCGAGGTTATTAGAGTCTGTAAGCGGTGTGACAAAACATTCCCACCGCACAGGGCAATCATTCCATTTCACCAAGGAACGAACAAAGACAGGTTCTTCCTGGTGCACAGGTCAAAACTCTTTATTTACATACGATCAGCCGTATATGCGGGTGTTGTATTTAAATTTTTGACTTTTGTTTTTTGGACGGCATATTGTGTATGTGTACGTACAACGTAACTAGTACTCACTGGTGTGCTATAAGTGTTAATCCACCCCCTCGGAAGGGGCAAGCGGGAGAAGTCGACATGTCGGCAGTTTGCTGCAGGATGATTTGGGCTTCTATACCGAACCTCACGGAAGAAGCAGATTTTCCGTGCGCGGAGGTGAGTCGCTCCTAACTTGAGAATCTAAAACGTGTCATAAGGCCTAATCGGCCAGGTGCGCACGCTAAAGAACAAGCTTTTAAAGAGCTCATTATGTTACGCATCTCGGACATTAATGTATGTAGGTTATTGGTACGGACCATTCTGTTGCTTAGGGATTAACACTATCAATGAGTACCTTAGACAAAAGGACAAAATGAAAGTGAGGAAACAGTGGAATTCACTCATTGGACATAAATAATCCACGAACCTTCGAGCAAATTCTGGAAGGAAAGAAATAGCAGAATGCATCAAGGAAAACAGGCCAAAACTTCGAATTCTAACGGTATTCTTATCAGGACAGACTGAATGGGCATCTGAAGAAGATTAGTGTAACACAACACGGCATGTGCAGATTTTGCAAAGAAACAGAGGATACACCAATTTTACTAACAAGAAGAGTTTTGGGATGTGCATCGTAACCGGAGATGAAATTGAACCACTGAAACTAGGCCTACTAATCAAACTATTGTACTGGATGAACTGGAACTCACCGGAGTGCTATAAGCACAGAATACAATTGTTCTCAAAGAGCTCATTATATTACACTTCCCGAACATTAATATATGTGGGTTATTAGTACGATCCCTTCTGTGGCACAGGGATTCACACTATTAATGAGTACCTTAGACAAAAGGACGAAATGAAAATGAGGAAACAGTGGAATTCACTCATTGGACATAAATAATCCACAAACCTTCTAGCAAATTCTGGAAGGAAGGAAACAACAGAATGCATCAAGGAAAGCAGGAACAATTTCTAATCTTAACCGTATTCATATCAGGACTCTGCAGATCGCATGGGCATCTAAAGAAGATTGGTATAACACAACACGGCACGTGCAGATTTTGCAAGGGAGTAGAGGATACACCAATTTTACTAATTAGAAGAGTTTTGGATGTATATCGCAGAAGAAATTGAACCATTGAAACTACGCGTATTAATCAAGATATTGTACTGGATGAATTGGAACTCACCGGTGTGCCATAAGTACACAATAGATACAAGGACACAATAGCTCTTAAATGGTGCAGTATATTACACACCTCGAATGTTACATCTACTTTTCAATTGGTTCGATACAGGCCACAGTTTTCAGTTTCAAAGGAGGTTCAGTGGAATCGATTTATTGAATTTCTCTTGTAATACCGATATGAAACGTACTAAGTCAGAAATGGCAAATGCATTAGACAAACTGTGAGTATGTGAAGTAATAATAATTTCTACCATGATGGTAAAAGTCGAAACATTAACACGTTTAATAAACCTTGAAAGATAAGTTAAATTTAAAAAAAGATCAAACCAAATCAAGCAGGAAATGTTAGTAAAAATGATTCTGCAAAAAACACAAGGTGGAACGCTTGCAGATTATTAGGTATTCTTTAAATTGGATCAAGTTCGTCTCAGATGATGTGAAAACAGGAAATTTCAAAAATACAGAATACTCAAAAAAATACCAGTTTTAACATCTAACAATTACTTCTACAATCGATTCTAGACATGGAAAGTGTACTTTTAACACTATTAAGCCATTACACCTTTCTAATATATTTAAGCTCCATAAATGTAAATAAGTACAGCTCACGAACTATTATTAAAAGCTGATTTGTGCTTTCTTGTTTTTCGACCATTTCTACCCAATTTTATCATTATCGAAAGTGCTGGATCACTCCGGTCAAAGAACCGTTTCGATTTGTCACTTTTCTCTTCCGACCTCGAGACTTCGATTTGCATTGAATAGAAGATCCTTGGATGCCACCCTGGAACCCGTCGCCACTCGATCCAGATCCGAGCCTCACACTATTTTACATCTGGATCCTTTTCATCTGTAATTTTTCAGATCGCAATCATGATCCTCTTTGTGTCCTGTGCTCGTTTGTCCTGCTGTTTGTATGTCCCTGTGCTTTGTTATGAGCCTGCACATAATTGTTCACTGTTAATAGATTTTGTTCTTTGTTTATTTCTGCTATTTTTTATATGTGTTAAAAATTTCATAGTCATATCTATTTTGTGTAATTTTATGTTCTGTCATAAAATCAGGTTCTCCTAAATTTTTTGGAATTGTCAGCGAGTAAGGCACTACTAGAAAAAAAACCTCCATAGGCCGGCATACTTATTGATCTACAATAAGCTATTTAGTTAAATATAAACTATAAAAGTGTTGTCAGAGTTTGACACATTCTGGGATTACGTTTGCATTTAAATTTTATGCGGAAAATACTAAATCACTTCAAGGGACTTGTTTATTAGTTTTGGCTTTTTAATTTACAACATGCCTTGGTGCACAAATGGAACCAGTTTAATGCAGGAATTTACAAGGAAATCCTTGAAACAAATAATCCGAATAATTTAGTAAATAAAATGCATGCAGAAATAAAACAATTTTATGCAAAATTTGAACCACCGCTTTGTAAAACTTAACATTAGTTTACATAATTTATCGTTAATATTAATCTAACTAAACCATGAACAACAGAAATATATCAGGACAATCATAGATACCAAGTGAAATTGTTCGTGAGTTTCAACCATTTAAAACACTCTTGTGAAAATTATTTAAATAAAATAATAAATTTCAGAAATGTTTCAGTTGAGAATTTTCAGTAAGATTGAACAGGTCTTTAGTCGCCTTTTCAATCCTATTTTTGAGTTAATGTCTGCATGTTTCTCTCACGCCAGAATCTTTTATCCTAATTCAGTAATAGTATTAGCCTCCGTTTGATAAACCTAGCGAAAGTGGATAAGGATTGTAGTATAGTAAATTATCTTTTTTTTAACATTATAAAATCGTCTGATCATTTTTTATTATTAAATATCTTTTATATTTATTATTTTTTATATTTCTTATATTTTTTAAATTTTTTAATATTTATTTATAACTTAATTATTTGTCTCATCAACTTATTCTCTTGTTTTCTTTGGTCCTACCTCCAATGAATGCCTGCATGTTATCGATCGGTATTGCTCAGTGAAACAAACAAAAATATTGAACGACCAGGATGATTTTCTGTCACTTGCCTCTTCTCCAAGATGTAAAGTAAAAGTAATAAACGTCTGACCGACCTAACGAGAACAAGCGGACCAGAACGCTCTTTCACATTGTTAAATGCTAACAATTGCTAATTCAGTAGTTTGGAAAATAAAAATATTGAATAAAACAATGATAAAATGTGATTAATAAAAATTATTTTTACATAAACAACTACTTTTGATTTTTTTGCGATTTATGGTTATAAGTAGTAAGTTAACTAATAAACTACTAACTTATTAACTAATAACACGTTACTGAACTTACTACTACTTATGGTGAACTACTAATAAACGACTAACTTATTAACTAATAACACTTCTTACGCTGTTAATGATTTACGATAGATATAAAACGATAACAGTTGGACCAACATAATTTAAATTTATTATTGTTACCTAATTAACTATCTACTTAACTTATCATTATTTGTGATGAACCACTAATAAACGACTAACTTATTAACTAATAACACGTCTTACGCTGTTAACGATTTTAGTAGCTTGGAAAATAAAAATATTGAATAAAATAATGATAAAATGTGATTAATAAAAATTATTTTTAGATAAACAACTACTTTTGATTTTTTCGCGATTTATGATTATAACTAGTAACTTAACTAATAAACTACTAACTTATTAACTAATAACAAGTCTTACGCTGTCAACGATTTATGATAGATATAAAATGATCAGTCGAACCAAAACAATTTAAATTTATTATTGTTACCTAATTAACTATCTACTTGACTTACTATTTTTTGTGATAAACTACTAATCAACGACTAACTTATTAACTAATAACATGTCTTATGCTGTTCACTCTTTTAAAATTCTTTTGAAAAAAAAAGATTTATGAAAGATGTAAAAGATAAGAGTACGACCATAGTAATTTTAATTTATTATTGTTACCTAATTAATTATCTACTGAACTTACTACTACTTATGGTGAATTACTAATAAACGACTAACTTATTTACTAAAAACATGTCTTAAGCTGTTAACGATTTATGATATATATAAAACGATAACAGTTGGACCAAAATAATTTAAATTTATTATTGTTACCTAATTAACTATCTACTTAACTTACAACTACTTATGATGTAGTACAACTAATAAACTATTAACTTATTAACTAATAACATGTCTTAAGCTGTTCACTCTTTTAAAATTCTTTTGAAAAAAATAAATGATTTATGAGAGATGTAAAAAATAATAGTACGACCAAAGCAATTTTAATTTATTATTGTTACCTAATTAACTATCTACTTAACTTACAACTACTTATGATGTAGTACAACTAATAAACTATTAACTTATTAACTAATAACACGTCTTAAGTTGTTCACTCTTTTAAAATTCTTTTGAAAAAAATAAATGATTTATGAGAGATGTAAAAAATAACAGTACGACCAAAGCAATTTTAATTTATTATTGTTACCTAATTAACTATTTAACTTACTACTATTTATGATTATGATTAACTACTAATAAACGACAAACTTATTAATTAATTATATATCTTACGTTTTCATTTTTTAAAGAATCTTAAACAAAATAAGTCTATAAAAACCACGAGAAACATGAAGCAATGAAAGTCTGATGGAAGCAATTATAATTGATTATTATTAGCTCCGTGTAAAATTGTTTTATTAGCGTTGCACAACTAGTTACATGCATTGCCACTTCCCCTTTGTGTATCCAGTTGCTTTTTGTTAATTAGGGCGAGTGGTTCCTTTTCCCGGTTAACGGCCTAATTAATTGTCTGGGTTACTTAATCCTCAGCATCGTGTTGTAACATCTCAAGACGCATTGTTGCACTTATTCGTAATGAATGAAATTTGAATAAAAAATTACATTATGATCAAACGTAAAAAAACCCTATTTTACTGGCGATGTAGTATAAACAAACTTCATTTCTTCTACTTAATTACTTTCAATTAATTATTCTTTATGTAAGGTATTGGTTGAGATAAAAAAGCCAGTGTCACGAGCGGGATTCGAACCCACGACGTTCGGCTAAATTCGCAGATACTCTACCACTTGAGCTATCGTGACTTCCATTCCGACACTAACCTCCCATCTCAACCCAACCTTTCGAATTTTCCCTCCTTTTTGCCATTTTTCAATTTCTACTTAATTACTTTATTAAATAAAAGATTTGACATGTTAACACGATATTTGATCTGAAATGATAAATCGTAAAAAAAAATGTTATGAAAGTGAAACCATGCGGCAGGCGATATGCGGTGATTCGCATTTTAACAAAATTTAAAGCTGTGAAGTAGAACAAGTAGGAAGATATTAATTTTGAACCGGTAAGGTAATAATAACTTCCAACATTGGTATTGCACAACATTTGATTTGGAAAAGGAGAAAAAAACGCACGTGCTATTCAACAACCGGCTTTCTCTTAAATCGTTTTATCCCAGTTTTAACAATACGATCATGCATTTACAAGAAAGGTTCATATAAAGATTTTATGTTTAAACAGCGTGCCTCTCTGACATTTTATTTTCTGCTTGTCGTGAATCTTTAATCCGATACGACTGAAAGGATTGTACCGAGAGAGATCATCACTCCTTTTGTTTTAAATTGTTATGAAAGAGATTTCACGTTAGTACGTACTAATGTACAATCGTGCATATATAAAATGTAAGAATTCTCTGCCTACCACCTCGCAGGCCTCGACTCGATATTGTTTCAAAGCCGAATGCAGTTCATTGACGACGGCGCGCCGGCGAGTGGAAAAAATGGGCGAAAGTAAAGATATTTCACAATCGCCGACCTTGCTGGAATCGGAAATTTCGCGATGATTTAGAGCTTGGAGCTTTGCCCAAGACGGGAGTCGACAGCTTTCTCCTGCGTGCAGGCACCTCTGCCACTCCCCATCTCGTGTCCGATAATTAAAATTCGGAGATAATAAAGTTCAACTTCGTACACGATAACGTGCATAAATATTTAACGCGTATCGTCATGTGATTCATGGCGTAAAATGCCATCGGCAACGTTTAATGGCATGTGTTTTTCTTAAAGCAGAGTTTCAAAAGCAATGAGCTGTTTTGAGCCTGAGAAATAACATATTGTCAAAAAACAAATTTGATTTTTGTTTTAATTTTAGCACATTGAAATAAAACTGTGTGGATCGCATTAGTGTAAAAATAAACCATTGGTGTAGGCTATTAAAAGCAGATCTTGTGTATCATTGTATTGGTAATTTTAGAAACAACTACGATCAACATGAATGCTATACAAAACAGTGGCAAAGAAAGAAAAATTGTTTCAATAAAATCAGCAATATAATAATAATATATCCTCTGTATTAATTTGAACTTAAGGTAAGCATTTAGGTCAGTCACTATCAGGAAACATATTGTCTATTTGTATTGATGAAAAACTTTGTTTTTTAAAACCCATTATATTTAGTGGTCTGATTGACCAAATTATTCTTTCAATTAATTAATCTTTTTATGTAAGGTTTTGATTGAAATTAAAAAGCTAATGGCACGAGCGGGATTCGAACCCACGACCTTCGGCTCAATACTCCGCGGCTCTAACCACTTGAGCTATCGAGATCTCGATCCATTCGGACACCAACTCCCCATCTCAACCTCACCTTAGGAATTTGGAACAAACTGTTTTTATTGATGAAAAACCTAAGTTAACAAAACAGTGGCAAAGAAAGAAAAATTGTTTCAATAAAATCAGTAATATAATAATAATAGTAATATAATATTAATATATCCTCTGTATTAATTTGAACTTAAGGTAAGCATTTAGGTCAGTCACTATCAAGAAACATATTGTCTATTTGTATTGATGAAAAACATAAGTTTTTTAATACTCATTATATTTAGTGGTCTGATTGTCCAAATTTCTTTTTTCAATTAATTAATATTAAATGTAAGGTATTGGTTGAAATGAAAAAGTTAGGGTCACAAGCGGGATTCGAACCCACGACCTTCGGCTCAATACTCCGCTCCTCTAACCACTTCTGCAATCGTACTTCGATCCACTGGGACACCAACTCTCCATGTCAACTTACAACCTTTCGAATATTCCCTCTTTTTACCATTTTTTCAAATGTGGTCTCCGATTCTCGGCGACGTATGAGAAGTTATACTTCGTTTTACTTATTAAATCCATTATATTTAGTGGTCTGATTGACCAAATTACTTCATTGAATTAATTAACCTTTGTATGTAAGGTTTTGGTTGAAATGAATCCTGAGAATTGAATCCTGATTACAGGACATTTGAAAAATGGCAAGAAGAGGGAAAATTCGAAAGGTTTTTTTAAAACGTTCATTTTTGGGTGGTTAATAATGGCTAGGGTAACGAAAATAGTACGAATAGAATGGAATGGCGTGAGATGGTTAGCGACAGGTGGCTATGGTAAGCTTAGAGCACCTTAAAGGAGATGGTATGTGTTAGAATAGCCCAGGGATTGTTAGGTTAAGTTTGGTATGAGATTGTTAGTGATAGTTAGCGATAGTCAGATATAGAGCACCAATAAAAATATAATGAAAGCTATCAAAGTTTATTAATAACCGAAAAATTTCTAAAAACAAAATATTTTTCAAGTAAACTAGGTAATAATGTTTTTCGTGAAACTAATATGAAATTTTCCTTTAGCACCTCTACATACCCCTAAATATAAATTTTGGTTTGAATTTCAATTTTTTGATCCCTAAAGGAGAGATACTTGATGACTGCTTAACTGACATTTTTAGTGCAAACTGTAACATAATTTTTGTCAAAAGCTAGTGGACCGATTTTACGGTAGATAATTCGTTTCAAAAAATTGCCAAGTGCATTTTATAACGCTATCAATTATTAAACCATTTTTAAAAACGAGATTGATTCATGATAAATAATTTTGTTATTTTGTGTATTTTCTTATAGATATATTTTAATAGTACGTACGTCGTTAAAAGGCTACGTTCTTCTTCTTTCAAATGGTCTGTTTGACGTAAAAATCCTTTTCGCCGTTTTTGAATTGTAGTCGTTTCAATCTGATAACCCGATAAGACTTCTCAAAAATCGGAAAAGTTTTAGGGGTCAAAAAAATTCATAAATTTAATTTATAATTAGGTGTCTCTAAAGTTGTTAAAATAACTCATAATAGTTTCACGAGAGAGAAAAATTATTACCTACCTTATTTGGTTACATTTGGTTTTTAGAGATTTTTTGGTTATTGATAAACTTTGAAAGCTTTTGCTATGTTTATTGCAATCTACCTAAAAATACTGTAAAGTGATATATATTAGTTGATTTGAGCAAGTAGAAAGGCGAAATAAAAATATTAAATAACGGAAAATTTCAACTTCCCAAAAAGATTTTGGGCAAAACCAGGACTTATTCACAAGGAGTGGCGTATGTGTCCGATACTCTGGAGCGTACAATCACCAAAAATAGTTTGCTCCAAATTCCTGATCCGCCAACCTAGTAGTTCCCTTGTAAGTTTAGCACCTCCTAGGGACGCTTAGCTATGGTATAAATTACTTAGGGATTGTTAGCAGCAACTACGCTCAGAGTTTAGAAGTGGTTAGCAATGCCAGGATATGTCACCCTTTAAGGTAAAGAGTAACGTTTAACGACGGTAAGGTGTAATTTTTTTAGGAATGGTGTGAGATGGTTAGGTATAGGTAGCGATGTTTAGGTTTAGAGTTCTTTAAAAGTAGATAGCATTGTATGAAATGGTTAGCGATAGTTAGCAATGAGTACCTTCAAGAAGATTAGCTATGGTATGGCATAAAGTAGCCTAGGGATAATAAATCGGCGATGGTTCTTAGGATTGGCTATAATGGTAAGGTATGCAACTTTTTATGGGTTGTATACGATGGTTGGTGATAGTTGGCGATGGCTAGGTTTTAAATGTGATTATTGACTAGCGATAGGAAAATACTACATTAGAGGGTTAAGTCTTTAAGTTCAAGAAGACTTTATTAAGAGAAGATCTTTGATAAACCGCCATTTCTCCAATAAGAACAATTGGTTCATCTGTATGAAATATACATCTAATAATTAATAGTACTTTATGTATACGTACAAATTATGGAAAGTAAATTATTTAATTTTTACTACTTTCTTCGCGTGATCTGTCAAAACACACGTAAGTTGTTAATAGTAAACAGACGATTGTTAAAAGTCTGATGCTTTGACTGTTTTAAGGTTATAATGCGTGAGTTGACCTGAGACGGTTTTGGCCATAAAGTAGTGAATTACGCAACAAAACAGTGTCACAGCTTCAGATAATGTATTCCAGATGGAGAAAGCGCTTCCAGATAGAGACCGGAAGGACAGGGTCATCTTTCTCCAGTTTTCCTGTTCCTCCTACTCTGTAATGCAAACTTAGGGGGAAGAATGCCTTTGCTCTCGCCGCCAAAAGGTCTGAAGTAATTGTACTTAATTGGATAAGTACGGTTTATCTTGATATGAAAGCGGATAAAGCACTATCGTTTATAAGAAAGGATTTTGTATTCATGAGAAAGTAAGACTGCAAAAGTAAACGATGCTTTTATATGAAAAATTAAGAAAACAAAAAGATTTCAGGATTATAACAAAAGTGTTGCTTTATTAGCCAAACAACAAACAACAACAAGAAACATACTGAACTAAAAATAGCATTACATTACGGATTTTAAGCTGGTTTTATAATTGATGGTTTAATTAACTATAAGTTCGTTTTGTCTAATGTACTGGATTTTAGAAAACAACTGAAATGTACTAATAGATGCGACCTCGGACCTTCTCGGTACACATTTTACCGGTGCACACACACACACACACACACACACACACACACACACACACACACACACACACACACACACACACACACACACACACACACACAAACACCAAAATATGACGGTGTTAAACTATAGTTTTTTTATTTTTTATTTCCGATGAACCTGGCCTTAATAGGCGTCTCTGTGGTTTTAATCTGTTACACGCGTTTTTGGGCACGATTGACACAACAACACTCAGACAAACCACTGAAGAAGGTGAACTCGTCCGACAGGCAAAGCCATCGAGAAAAGATCAAGTCGAGAACGATCGGGGATGACCAAGAACCTTGCCCTTCTTGTTCGCTGAAATTTATGAAATTGTTAGTAGTTAGCAAAAATAAATCCAATGATGCTTCTGTATGAAAAATTAAGAAAACAAAAAGGTTTCAGGATTATAACAAAAGTGATGCTTTATTAGCCAAATAAACCGAAGGCGAATGTCCTTATTACAGAGACCAAAGATAACTTGTTTTTTAATAACTATACTATTCTTGATTGTTCTTCTTCTTTGATTCGTACACATTTTCAATAGAAAGGAAGAGTAAAAGTTTATTTTTATGGTTTTAGAAGGCTAGAAATGCTTTGGATAATTTTAGAGTTTATTAGAGGTGGATGCACTAGTTAATAATGGTAGATGATTTGAGATGGCTAGGACAAATCTTTTTTAGTGTTGGGAACAATGGTTTGGAATTATTAATGATTAGGTTTAGAGTTTCTTAGGGGTAGTTAGGGGTGGTTAACGTTGACGATGGATAGTTTTAGAGTTTGCGATGGTGTGATGACATAATTAATTGCCATGTAATAATCGAACGTGGTTATTCCCATCTGAACAAAATCGGTTTTTCTAGACTTACATAACTTAAAAAAGCAGAAAGCTTAATAACACCTTTTTTTATTACCATGGAACATAACATTGTTAGATTATCAGTTCAAATAACTTTATACAAGTCAGAGCGAAGACGGAAATTTACAGTGCATTCTCAAGAACTGGTATGAGGATATAGATCGAATTTTTTTTATCTCTTTAGGTTTTAGGAGTAAGGACTTTGAGGACCGGTGTGATGCAATCGAACGACCGTCCATTGATGGACCATAAAGCTAAACAAGGAATGGAATGACATTTTACAAAACCGGACTTTTGATCATAAGATCGAGCCGCTTTGAGATGCTCCTACTGGACTATTTTGTTCATTAATAAGCTTTATTTTATTTTGAATCAGTTGGCGGCTTAAGAAAAACAATGAAAATTTTATCCTTTAGAAGCAGCAATAGAGGATAAGTATAGTGTTTATTGGACAATATTTTAAATGGATTTGATTGATCTATTGAGAGGCCTTAGCAGTAGGAACTTATCGTATTTTTAAATTAAATTGATTGAGAGGTAAATTTGCCTTTATAGCAGGAAGGAATTGAAGTGTTAGTCCTCAGTAAGTCCCAGGATGACTCATCATGATTTTAATAAAATGCTTGTCATATTAACATGACGATTTTATTAAAATTGACTCATCGAAGTGGAAAGAAGTCGTGACAACCGGTGGCAAGTCGGGTGGGCAAAGTCTGGCCAAGGTGCCTCACTGTTCGGGAAGAAAGTATCGACTTCCTCGATCTTGGCTCCAAGGGCGGCTACTTTCTAAGCGGCGGTCATCGCCTGCTCGCCCAAGTTCGCAATCCGCCAAAAACAAAGGGACAAATTCCCCCAATGTTTGTCGCATGTTTTATACAAAAATAGTTGTATCGTGTTAAATGAGTTGGCTACTAAAATAGTGCGAATATCTGCTAAATGTGCTAACGTGTTCAGGAAGATTATCCACAAGTTTTGTCTTTCTTACTGATTTTTTAAAATAATTTAAATTGTTAAATTTAGAAAAAAGCCCATTATATTTAGTGGTCTATTGACCAAATTACTTCTTTCAATTAATTTTTTTTTTTTGTAAGGTTTTGGTTGAAATGAAAAAGCTAGTGCCACGAGCGGGATTCGAACCCACGACCTACGACTAAATCCGCCGCTGCTCTACCACTTGAGCTATCGAGACTTCGATCCATTCGGACACCAGGTCTCCATCTCAACCTACAACCTTTCGAGTTTTCCCCCTTTTTACCATTTATCAAATTTCGTGTAATCAGGGTTCGATTCTCGGCGACGTCTGAAGTGGCCACGGGGAGCTGTTAGTGAAGCTATACTTCGTTTTACTCTTTAAATCCATTATATACAGTGGTCTATTGACCAAATTACTTCTTTCAATTAATTAATCTTGTTTTTTGTAAGATTTTAGCTGAAATGAAAAAGCTAGTGCCACGAGCGGGATTCGAACCCACGACCTTCAGCTAAGGTATACGCCGCTGCTCTACCACTTGAGCTTCGAACCCCGCTGGTGGCACTAGCTTTTTCATTTCAACCAAAACCTTACAGAAAATAAGATTAATTAATTTAGAAAAAAGGTCGAGTTTTAAGAGTAAATGTTTAAAAGTGTCTTGTTGGAAATCGTTTGAAAATTGATTTCATCTTTGACCACATTTTTTAATATTTTCTTTATCATTCTATAATGTTTCTTCCTTTCTGATTATTTTTTGGGCACTGTCAATCTCAACTTCTCGACTTAAACATGTTTAACTCGATTAGCATATTTGCGTGATTACTTTCTTTAGGTTATACAAAGAAGTAAAACAAGTACAAAGAAAGTAAGAAGGCACGGATGATCTAGAATTTAATATAATTTTTTCATTGTGCCATATACGTATATAATATTTAAAAGTATTTATAGGTCAGTCTTGCTCATTTCGCACACGATATCATATTAAAATTTGCAAATTGTATATATGGAAGTAAAAACTGGAATAAATTTGCCGATCCACTTAGTTGCATAATGGGCAAAAAAATTATTTATTCCGCTTATTTATATTGAAGCATATAAACAAACTCTTTGAATTATTTATTGGTCAAATTCTTATCGCGGTCTTTCGTAACGACTCACAGCTGAATTAATTTTCTTAATAAAATTTAATTCCTCTTTTTTTAATTTATTAATTAATCTTTATGAAAGGTATTGGTTGAGATAAAAAAGTCAGTGTCAAGAGCGGGATTCGAACCCACGACCTTCGGCTAAATACGACGCTACTCTACCACTTGAGCTATCGTTACTTCGATCCGCTCAGACTCCAACTTCCCATCTCAAACTCACCTCTCGAATTTCACGAAAGCTCTCCGTGGCCATTTCATTTGTCGCCGAGAATCAAATAGATTACACGGCATTTGAAAAATGGCAAAAAGGAGGGAAAATTCGAAAGGTGGGTTGATGGGAAGTTGGTGTCCGAGTGAATCGAAGTCACGATAGCTCAAGTGGTAGAGCAGCGGCGTATTGAGCCGAAGGTCGTGTGTTCGAATCCCGCTCGTGACACTCACTTTTTTATCTCAATCTTTCATAAAGATTAATTAATTGAAAATAAAAATTAATTAGTCAATCGGACCACGAACTGTAATGGGTTTAATTCCTCAGTTAATCAGCGTTCCGAAATTACTTCAGAATAGAGATTCCAGTTAGACTCCAGAGTCTGCTATTTGGTTAGGTGTTCTACCTAGCTAGGTTTTGTAAATAAAAATTGTTTTGATTTTTTGTTTTCCAAATGTTTAAAATAGTCTAATTATAATAAGGGAGTTCTTAAGATAATAGTTTTAAGAAAGAGCCTCAAAACGCTCAAACTGTAATTTCGTCTATCAGGATCTTTTCGGGATGTTACCATATGAAATGGGATTTCAGAATGACATTCAGTAGGAAATCACTCAATCATCACACTAGAAATCAATCAACATCATCAGTACATTAAAACACGGACTGTCCAATGGCAAGAAAAGAAACAGACTTCTTTGGCCTTAGTGTTCGCCATAATAAATTACTTATTATTCAATTTTTTATGGCTAACTAAACAAACATACTGACCTAAAAAATAGCAGCATATACGGATTTTGAGCTGGTTTATATTGATTATTGATGGTTTAATTAACTACACACCAAAATATGACGGTGTTGAACTGCATTTTTTTTACTTCCTGGCCTTAATAGGCGTCTCTGTGGTTTTAATCTGTTACACGCGTTTTTGGACACGATTGACACAACAACACACAGACAAACCACTGGAGAAGGTGAACTCGTCCGACATGCAAAAGCCATCGAGAAAAAATCAAGTCGAGAACGATCGGGGATGATCAAGAACCTTGCCCTTCTTGATTACTGAAATTTATGAAATTGTATCATTTATCACCTGAATAAACAAAAAAAAGGAAAGTGAACTCTTCTTTGAAAAACTAATAATTTTATTAGAGTGTGGGCTGCTTGAAAACCCTCCCATCAGTATATAATATTTTTCCCCTCTAGATTCCTTGTATTCACAAATTTATAATTCGTTTAAATTAAGGGTTTTATACAAGGGCTGTTCTTTTGTTTCGGATTTATTGACAACTATATATGGATATATGACTTAATCTTTAAATTAATTGGTCAATCAGCTAAAGAGCAGTTGTAAGATAGTAAAAAGTTCAAAATTTTCAATCCCCATTTCAAGGATCGACAGGACAAAGAAAGGAAAATGCTGTTTTTGTTATGCTCTTCCTTGGTCCTTGTCAATTGTAATTAGCAGGGCTAAATACTATTAGTAAATTCAAAGTGATGCTGCCCTGTCAAAAGACGAATTATAAAAGAGGGCTTGATGTGGAAGCAATCTGTTAACATAAATTTTGGTCGGTTGGTTTGTCTAGCTAGACCGGTTTTGTAAATAAAAAATTGCAGTAGAACATTTTTGCTCTCCGACCATTGTTATCCATATGTTCACACAAAATAGGCTAATTTATTAGAAGGGAGTTTGTACGAAAGTAAACGTTTGTAAAGAAAAAAAAAGGCATGGATGTAAACTATTTGTATTTATAATATCCACTTTGGTAAATCTAGATCAAAATCAAATCATTCACGTAAAGCGAGAATAAATGCGAAAACGAAGCAACCTACTTCGGTGACCATTATTGCAAAGGCTGTGAAACCTACATGGCCGAATTGTTTAACAATCACTTTTTCGATTTGGCTGGTGCAAGAAACGTTGTAAGCATTTTCCCGGGTGCATTTTCCAATCGCTTTATCGAATTTACAGCAAGATGCCGGCAGCTGCTCGATTTTCCACTCCTGCTTTCCGCGAGCTCCGCAACATTCCATGTGTTGTTGTAGAACGTCGATGCGTTGTTTGTGCCTTTCGTAATTTTCGTAATGCTTTTCTAGTCTAGTAGATGATTCCTTTTTCAGGTTGTTTTTATAGACGTACGCCAGAACCCCGAGGACGGTCTGCAGGAGGACGAGCGCTATCAACGTCCCCGCGTACGCCATTAGCATACAACTGTGTCCATTCATAATTCCGTAACAACCGAGGAATGAGTTGAGAAGAATAAAAATGCCAACGACGATGAACAAATTGGATATGATAGTCAATTGGCCGTCCAGGATCGAATTGAAGGGTCGGCCCTGAAGGTACGCCATCGCTCCAATTAGAATGACTACCAAGCCCGATATCGCACATAGGATGTTGAGGCCCCAAAGGATGTACTTCATTGAATGACACATCTCTCATTCGTCCTGCCCACTTATTTTTATCTCACTGGATTTAAAATAAAATTTACGCTGAATTTTTTATTTTCTATTAGTACATGTAAAGAATATAATCGAACTAAAGCGAGAAAAATAGCAAACGAACTATATCAAAACATAAGAATTGTGTGTAAACATATGATAACACTTTCCATGTTGTCCAGCGGTTATTTGAAATATTATAAAATCGAACAGATTAATAAGGATTTATAAGACATTTTTGTTTTAAAAGTTTTTTTTTATTATTTCAATTTGTATTCAAGAATCTCACTGCTGTTATGTTCTTTCTTTCTTGTATACAATTGTATTCATTCTTTTCGCGGAGAAAGGAGCTTGGAGGAATGACTCTTTTTTTCTTCGGGTGACGAATCCCTTGGAAATTTGTCGACTATCTTCCGAACGTAGAATTTGCTTAAGCAACAGGATAAAAAGACACATTGTATATCCAACAGAACGAGAACGAAGGAAAAGATGCTCATCAAATAGAGACCGTTTTCGATTAGACTTCCCGCTTTATCGGAACAAGAGGAACTGTAGGCCGATGATACCGAGCAAGTACCTGTTTCCCGGCCGCAACACGATGATGGTAGTTCCGCTATGTCCCATTTTTTCGCGCCCCATATGCCGCAGCATAATAGGGCCAACTGGAATTGGTCCATTTCGATTTTGTGCTCGTCGTACGTTCGGAAATTTTCCTCGAGTGCCTTGTTGAGAGTGTGGCGGAAGTCTTTAACCCGAATAATCATAATAGAACCGATTGCGATTTGAGTCAATGCCAGAACCAACATAAAACACGCGTATATTTTGAACAAGGGGTCACTCTTCGATATCACCCCCACGATGCCGACAATGGATATTACGAATAGAACAATCCCCACGCTGATAAATCCCTTTACGACAAGGACTTGATCAACGAGAAAAGCCTTGACGAGGAGGGCATCGTTCATTTTCCTCGAACCGATTACAATAATGCCGATTCCTAATAACCCATTGACGATGATTGCAATTAGGAAGTACGCCCTTTTAAGTTTACCCATAATCGAATTTAATAGCTTCTTAAAACAAACAAAAACTATTTAAAAAATGAATGACTCTAATAAAACTTTCCTATCCAATCCGTCACATCTGTTTATTTCCTGCATATACGGAATACTACCGTTCCTTCATCTTCTTTATTAAGTGAATGTATGTTGTTCATTTATAAAAAAAATAATAACATAATTACACCCGTAGATTAGTCGTTTAAAACTACAACATGGTCTCTCGGCTTTCAGCGACATTTATTATTATGTTATTATCTATAACAATGGTTCTATTATTATTTCTATTACTTTTATGAATTAGGCCCTGATGATAGAATGTCAAAAGCCATGCCATATGCCAAAAGTTAGCCAAGAAAATACTTAAACAATGCTATTAATGCCCTCATCTGGATATCTTCTATTCCGAAAAAGTAAAGATCTTTGGAAGACAAGTCAGCTGTATGTAACATACAAAGCTTCGTCCACAAAGAACTGACAGTTAATTATTACTTAAGAAAAAACTAATTTAGCATTTCTTGTATGAAAGTTAACGATAATTAGCTACTGTTAGGGTTATTCAACACTGACCAAATTTGTCAGTATTTTTGATTGCAATCAATTCAAATTTAGAAAATTCAAAAAATAATTTTTTATGTGTTGGCAGAGAAAATTCACATTTGACATATTTATTGCAAAGGGATCACCTGTTTTACATACTTATTGTAAAATATTCCACGTGATATAACCGTCCATGAGTGAACCTCAGCACCGAATAATTTGTATTATTAGATATATTAAACTTACAGACGCTGCATAGAATGTCATGTATGTCATGTATATATATAAATATATAGTATATTTATAAATGTATATTTATGTATATATATAAATGTATAGTAAAGTATATATATAAATGTCATGTATTCACTTACAGAGTGCATGTAAAAACGTGCATAAAATTCAAATACTTAAAACTATGTGAGTGATTTTTCACAAAATGTAATGAATTTATTGAAATTTCATGTTAAATTGAGAAATTTTTCACAAGCACATCTAAGCACTAATCAATCATTAATTAATTTACAAATAGTTCAAACATATCAGGCATGTAGAAATGTGTATAAAATCCAAAAACATAAAACTATGTAAGTGAATCTGGATTTTACACAATAGTGTAGTCGATTTATTGACATTTCTTGTTAAGGTGAGAATCTTTTCAGATGTTCACCTAAATGAATTATTAATTTACCACAAATTAATCAATTATTAATTAATTTAGAAATATTATACTATCGTACATTTAGAAATTGCAAGTATTCATTCATAAAAATAGATAATTTTATTTATATTAATGTAATTGACTCTTGGACTACCCTTAATTTAAAAAAACATTTTAGGAAGAGAAAAAAGGTAAACAAATTATACATAGAATACATGAGAGAATTTCAATTTTTCACAACAGCGTAGTCAATTTATAGACATTTTTTGTTCAATTGAGAAAATTTTCGACATGCACATCTAACCACACGTTGATAAATTATTAATCAATGACTAAAAAGTCTCATGATTTTTCTCAACAGTACAGTCTATTTATTGACATTTTTCGTTCCACTGAGAAACTTTTTCACATGCATATCTAAGCACAAGTTATTAAATTATTAATTAATTTACAATAACGTGTATGAATTCCAAATACATAAAACTATGGTTGTGAGTCTTGATTTTTCTCAATAGTTAGTTAATTTATTGACATTTCTTGTTAAATTGAGAACTTTTTCACATACATATCTAAGCACAACTTATTAAATTATTAATTAATTTACAATAACGTGAACGAATTCCAATTACATAAAAGTATGGGTGTGCATCTTAATTTGTGTCAACTGTGTAGTTAATTTATTGACATTTCTTGTTAAGGTGAGAGTCTTTTCAGATGTTCACCTAAATAAATTATTAATTTACCATAAATTAATCAATTATTAATTAATTTCCAAATATCTTCAAACGTTCCATTTAGAAATTCCAAGAAGTAATTAATAAAAATAGATGATTTTATTTATATTATTGTTGTTGACTCTTGGACAACCCCTAATTTAAAGAAACTTTTTTTAGGAAGAGAAAAAAAGGTAAAAAATTATACATAAAATAGATGAGAGAATTTCAATTTTTCACAACAGTGTAGTCAATTTATTGCCATTTTTTGTTCAATTGGGAAACTTTTCCATATGCACATCTAAGCACACGTTGATAAATTATTAATTAATGACTAAAAATGTCTATGAATTCCAAATACATCAAACTATGGGTGTTAATCTTGATTTTTCTCAATAGTGTAATTAATTTATTGACATTTCTTGTAAAATTGAGAACTTTTTCACATGCACAAATTTATTAATTTAGAAAGATTTCAATACATAGTAGAAATGGATATGAATTCCATCGATGTATAGTCAATTTATTGACAATTTTCTTTTTAAAATTAGAATATCTAATTATCAACTTAATAATTATGGCAATGAAGCTTACAAAAACACGCTCTAAATAGTTAGATAGATGAAAATGTCCGTTTATGCATACATTGCTAATTCAGTTTTTTAAGGCTGGAGGTGTAATTAAGCCGAGCAATATACCGGAGTTTTTTCAGATGTGGTTATTGTAATATTTATAGATGAAGGGTTCAATTTATTAGAACGTTACTGTACTGTCACTGATTGATTTAAAGAACACCCAGGAAAAGACTATCTTAAAAGCGGCACGTGCCAGAATTTCATCTTCCTGTCTTGGATATTTCAAATTCTTATCGACGTCGGCTTTCTTTCGGCCAAGGACGAACGCGTTTATCAACGGCGGTCATCAACTTGGCACCGGATCTATCACCAAATTCCCACCCTTTTGGTAACAGACAAGGAAGACACTGTCGCCTGACACGAGTCGGCACGAAAGTTTGACGAACTCGGTACACACACACAAGCACAAGTGTATTTTTTTTTTTTAAGGAAATACGAAAGGAATTCAATCACGGAGTAATAAAAACGGTCGTTACATATTTCATTTTGGGATATCATAGCTGGTTGCGACAACTCTCCGTTAAAAGTTAATAGACCAATTTTGGCTGTTACTTAAAGACCACTGGCTGTTGGAAAACACCTTCGGATTGATGAACGGCTTAAAACGATCCTCTGACACTAATTAATAGCCATGAGCGGAAGGAAAATAGACGATGTGACTATCCGACTCTTCTATTCCAGGATAGGCGACAATTTTGTCGAGGGCACCGGCTTCCACAGAATCCTTGGCCGTTTACGTAATGAAACCGGCGACTTCTGACACTTTCTCCGATTTGCATCGCTTTTAATAATTCAGGATTACCTGAAAACTGTTTCTTTTATGGCTCCGTAATCTGAAGAACAGGTTGGTTTGTGTTCGTTGTATAAAGTCTGTCAAGGTTACTAGATCACTAAAGTCGAATATGTAACATTTATAGTTTTATAATATATAATAGTTCTTGAAAACTTTTTTTGTTTTTATAAAAAAAAAAAATCTTGCTTACATAGCCCTGAACGCCGACAGGAACTAGCAATTTCGATGTTCCCTGAAAATGAATTCTCTGTACAAGAGGTCAGGGCCAATTACACCATTGACCAATTTGTGAGCAGAGATTTCGAACTAGTCAACAATTTTCAAAAGTAATAATATAATATAAAAACATTTTCTAAACAGACCAAAGTACGTGTTACTATCGAATTTGCTTTACTTTCGTGTGATTTTATATTTGAAAAACGTGTACAACTCTAATGATTGAGTATCAATAATTACAAAAGAAATAGTATAAAATAAAGCGAATGGAGAGAGATTTGTTAATTTGATTTAAGTAGTGATAATCGCAAAAAGTTGATTAGTTCATCAAAGGGGCCATCGACAACAAGGTCATTACATCCCCGAACGTAAATAGTTTTTACTTAGACACACTCACATTCTTTCTTATTCCTAAATATGTACATTCACGTAACTAGTTATGTACATACTCATTCATCTTTACACCTAAACACATACTCAATGTTCCGCCATAGGTTCTCTTGTACTATACATTCACGCTTATAAATACATTTTCACGAAACAGTTATTTACAATTCAAAAATCATAAGCACCCCTGTTTCTTTCAAAAAATTTTCTGTTAGGATGATACCTCCTCAGCGATTTAGATTTTCTAAGGGGCCGTGTTCTTGATGCAAGAGCTTCTCGGATGATTGATAAATTATTATTCTTATCATAACTCTAGGATTTGTAATTGAGTGAGATAATTTATTGGTTTTAGGCAACCAATTTTAGACTGAAATGGCTTTTTAATTGTTTATTGCTCTTCATTATAGCTTAAATGTGTCAGTACATGCAAAATAGACTGCACGTTCAAACAAATCTACACAGTGTTAGAAAAAACAGTAAACACCAATATAAAATTATGAAAAAAATCATCATATTAATTGAACATAAGAGTATAAATTTTCTTTGACAATATTTTTTTAGTTTAAACGAAATACTGTGAAAAGAGTTAAGTTGTATTTTAAAGATTGACTGTTCTACTGAAAATACTAGAAAACTAGCTTAAAGTAAAAAATTATGAATCAATATAAAACTATGAAAAATTAAGTGTGTAATGAATAAATAAAATTACACAATAGATAAAAGACAAATCAGAACATTATTCACCAATAGGAAAGTACATTATTTTTTAAATATATATTCAACACCATATGTGGAGAAGTATCGCCCTTATGCGACTTAGAATAGGTCATAAGCTGTTGACATACGGACTTTTTGGCGAAAGCCCGCATAAGTGCCCTTTGTGCAGAGAAACGTTGCTCGATGTGGACATAATGGACGTTTGTCATGCTTTGGCTACATGTAAAGAGCGTGCAGGCATGCAGACGGATATAAGAGTGACTTTAGGGCATGGTAGTCGGTTTCTAGTTTCCCCTTATTTCAATTTTAAGAGAAAATATTTTTTAAAATTGTATTTGGTTCGTTCTTGTTTTGCCAATCTGTGTTATGTTTGAGTGCGTATTTATTGTATTGGTATGAATGGAGAGGGGCTGTTGTTTATAAATGTTTATAAATCCCAGGCTCTGAAGATGATCTTAATTAAGATCGAAACGTTGGCACGATAAAGAAAATGTTTTTCTAAAACCAACGTCACACCACACCGCATCTCACCATCTCCGAATAATTATTTTAATGTTTTTCTTTCTTCAAATAAACTCTCTCCTGGAAGAAATATAATTAAGATAAAAGTTTAAACGATGTAACATCTATGTAAACTTTGAAAGACCATTAATCCCTGTGTTAGTTTTGTAAAAGGACGAAAAGGATCGGGGATTCCTTGGATCCTTTTTAGTGATGTAAACACCAAAAGCAATAATAAATTCATGAACCTGTTTCGGTCCCCATGTGGAGACAATAAATTGCCCTTTTTAGTTTACAGCTAAAAAAAGCTAAAGATAAACAAGAAAGTCTTCAAATTATTCACTTGGGTAATCTAACGCAGATGTATAAGTTGGAAAGAATAAATTTCGGATAATCTAGTATACCTGTACAATTTGTAAAAAGTAAGATGTGCTTTCACCTCTCCAGACTGCTGAAACTACAACGTTTTTACACTTCTTAATAACTGAAATGTGATTAGTAATTATTTTATAATAATCTTGTCCTTTTTAATTTTAATAATTATTTTGTTTGATGTTATCTACATAAAAACAATTATATAGGCAATTTAAAGTGACGATAGTAGGTCCGCTCGAGTTCACTGGTTCCTCTGGAACAAATCGAGGACCCGCGTAACCCAGCTCGGTTACACGCCGGTCCCTTGTATAACAGCCGGTCTTTTGTCTCCGCGTCACAGTTTTTTGAATACTTCGATTTAAACGCGCCCGGTCTATTAAAAAGATAATCGACAAAAGGCTTTATGACCGAGCTTTTAAAGGACCGAACCTACGGACATAATATATGCAAATCTTAGCCGATTCCCAGCTGAAATTAAGCAAGCGGCAAAAGCGTGGGCAACGTAAGACAATACTTTTCAAGACCTTGGCCTGCAAGGAATCCACGTCAACGAGGACATCCTCATTAAAACCGTGGGGAGTAATCAATATTCATCTTCCTGCGAGTCAATAACGCGAGCCTAATGTCAAGAGCAATTAGCAAATGCCAGTTTTTTAACTTCAAACTTACTGGAAGCTATTTATGCAAGCTTATTTCCTTGTTTCAGTTAAGTAAAGTAGGTACCTCACAATTATTACTATCAAAAGAAACAAAATCACAGCAAGAAGAATATGTAGAAAAGAAAAGAAATTAGTGTGGCTATATGAGTTTTCTTTTTAATCACTACAATTAACATCAATCCACTAACGTTAAATTTGTTTAAAAAAAACCTAATATTAAAACGCGAAACTTGTACACAAGGCAAACATTTATAACACATCTCAACCGTACAAAAAAAAAAAAAAATACACATGTAACACGTCAAACAAACACCCAAGAACAAATTACACACAAACAACCACACATACATTGAGACACTAAGAGAATCAAATTATAAATACAAACAAACCCAATCACCAACACATATCACACAAAGAGCCATATACTACTGTGACCGATTCCATTGGTTTCGACTAAAAAGAAGAAGTATGGCCAAAATAAAACAAAAGGTCATTTTCAAGAGGAGAGATAGATAGATAGATAGATAGATAGATAGATAGATAGATAGAGAGAGAGAGAGAGAGAGAGAGAGAGAGAGAGAATAGGAATAGAAATGGAAAGAGATAAGAAAGGAGAGTGATTAGAGAGAGAGAGAGAGAGAGAGAAAGAGAAAGAGAAAGAGAGAGAGAGAGAGAGAGAGAGAGAGAGAGAGAGAGAATAGGAATAGAAATGGAAAGAGATAAGAAAGGAGAGTGATTGAGAGTCAGAAGAGAAAGAGAAAGCGTGTTTTGATAGAGAGAGAGACAGGCAAGCAAACAGAATAGGAATAGGGATCGAAAGAAATAAGAAAAGAGAGAAATTGAGAGACAGAAGAGAAAGGGAAGGAGAGAGAGAGAGAAAGAGAGACAGACAGGCAGAACAGGAATAGGGATCGAAAGAGATAAGAAAGGAGAATGATTGAGAGACACAAGAGAAAGAGAAATATAAAGAGAGAGAGGGAGAGAGAGAGAGAGTGAAAGAGACAGACAGACAGGCAGAACAGGAATAGAGATCGAAAGAGATAAGAAAGGAGAGAAAATGAGAGACAGAAGAGAAAGAGAAAGAAAGAAAGAGAGAGACAGTCAGAACAGGAATAGAGATCGAAAGATATAAGAAAGAAGAGTAATTAAGAGACAGAAGAGAAAGAGAAATAGAAAGAGAGAGAAAGACACAATAGGAATAGAGTTCGAAAGAGATAAGAAAGGAGAGAAATTGAGAGACAGAAGAGAAAGAGAAAGAAAGAGAGTGAGAGAGAGAAAGAGTGAGGGAGAGAAAGAGACAGACAGACAGCAGAGACAACCAAGCACTTATGGTTATTTTTTTGAACGGTAATTTTGATAATGAATATCTGAAATTCTTGATGGACGAGGGTTCTGTTTTCAAAAGATTCGTCCTCTCGTTCCTCCAGGGACTTTCGGGTTGACTTCGGGTTCACCGAGGGAAAGTACAGTGAATGTGGGGCGCCACTTTTTTTCTTTGGAGGCGAAAACAGAGCTTCACGTTTTTAATCGGTCATCCAGAATTATGCAAGATTATAGTTCAGTATGGTTTAAACAAAAGTTTAGCAATTTTCAAAACCTTCTGTTGTAGGCTTTCCGGGATGATTGAAACAGACAGTTTTGTAACAGGCGATTTGACAATCGGCTAATATAGGTTTGACAGTTAGAAAGAACGGTCTCGGCACCGAGGACAAACTAGAATATTTGACTGTAATAGTAAATCATTAAACCTTATTTATAACCGCAAGCCGCAAACACTGTTATCAATAGGTCGTTAAACGCACCCGGGTTTCATTTCCTTTTTGTTATCCTCACCACACTTTGTCCACACGCTGTTCTGGGTTGTAGTATTTCCTTTTTTTTCCACATGCAAGATTATAAATAAGTCTATACGAAAAATGCTAAAATTTTAATAGTCTGATAAGAATCATCATCATCATCATCATCGTTTACAAAAATCATCGAAATTTTGTTTGGCGTGATTACTGGACATCGCCTTTATCATAAGTCGTATCTTCTATTTTATATTACTTTTAGCTAGTTAAAATAGTTGAGAACAATAAAATACTATAAAATTACGTAGTTTGAAAAATTATTTTAAATCTACACTACTCCACTCTAAATAACATTTCTGGCTAGGCATCATACTTTTTGTCTTCGAACATGTTGATAGAGATTATTGACGCACGCATAAGCACACGAATACCACACACATACATTTATGGAAACTGTAAACATTTGGGATTTTATGGCAGAGTTTATTTTCAAATTCCAACTAGGTAAAATAACATTAAAAAATTAACTTTATATTCATGATAGTTCTTTTGTAACGAAGTCGTTAAAAGCATCATCGAAAACAGTAGAATGGAAAAAAGAAAGAACAAATATAGGGCAATGTACACGGTATAACAAGAAAGATAAAAGTATATTATCCCAGATGAATAAAATCAAAACTTTAATAATGAATCTTAGTCTTGGTCGAATAATTGAGCATTATGCCAATGCTGATAGAATAAAAGATGTAGATGCAACTAGCGATGGTACGATAAGCATAATAAACCAAACATTTCATGACCTAAAACCGTAAATTTAAAAATCAGAATTTTCGTTTTCCTTTTAAAGTAGGGTTTCGTTTTTTCACCTATCACTCCATAAATTTAACAATTCATCATAATCTCACACGGTTAGGTTTATGTTAGTAGAATTCAGGCTAAAACCTGGCGCACCACGACCAATATCATTTTCTAGATCTCTTGATTAAGCTTAAGGCTTTTTCCCATTTCTCCAAGCTTTGTGAAATCCATTCTATTCTTTCTGGCAATATCTGCACTAGCCTGCTCGCCTGGTTCTACTACTGCGAGTCTACAGATATGCCTCCGGAGTTTGCAGTCTAGTCAGTAGCCCTACTATCGTTCTAGCCTAAGGCATTCTAGGTACTACAGTGTTTCTTTAATTAACTTTTTCGCATACCTCTGTCGTGGAATACGTTCCCATTGAACCGAGGTTCTTAACCCATTGACAGAAGGATAGTTTGGCGATTTGGTATGCAGCAAAAGGGTCCCGGGCTATGATCTGGGTGGACTTTATTTTGGCCAATTGGCCTCGTTGCCCACGTGCCCTGTTGCTAACAGCCTTTAGTGCTGTCCGGTCCTGTATGGCTCATCTTTTGTTAGTAATAGCCTTTTGATCTCCTTGGCAGTGTTCAATATCCACAGTCTACGCCTGAAATAAAGTGGCAAATTTCCCAATATACGAAACATAATCGGTATTAGGTGAAATCCATTTCTCTTAGTCTGCTTTATCGGTTATTTTAATTTGAAATTTCTTAACAAATCTGATTTTGAATCATGGCGTTGACAAGCATTCCCAAAACCTTATCCGTTTGTTAATTCCAAAGCTTTACTTATTCCTTTGTTGCCTTACTTGGCAAATCAAGCCTGTCCCTGCATTCGTGGTGCCTTCACGAACGGCGTCCTTTACCGAAAGCAGTCTCCTCTAGGGGGTGGTTAGCAATTCCACTTTAAACAAAACCGCGGACGGAGTGGATCCGGAAGTCCTTACGCTGGAGGAGCCCCATACTCTGGGAGTGCGTGGGAGACCAAGCTGATGCATTTCGGCCACCTTGGGAAGCCCTTTACGGTTCGATGCTTAATGCGGACCCGACCACTCGGAATGGGCAAGCGGAGAGCGAGATCCAACTTTCCCCTCGGGCTTCTACACCAAAGCTCGCGGCTGTAACACACGTCCGGGAGCGAGGGGAGGTGCGTCATCTCTCATCTTGAGAATCAAAACGTCCGGTATGGCTAGGTACGGACGTTAAAGATCCTCATTGTCCTTTTCAGGACGACCGAGTATTTGGGAACCTTATGTCCCTGCATTCGTTTGTGAATTATGTCTCTACCTTCTCCCTGGATGGATATAGTAATTATAGAGTAAGGAGAATAGGAATCTCCTAGGAGATTATATGACAGCAGTGGGTTCTCATTGCTCCAGTAATGNAAACCGCGGACGGAGTGGATCCGGAAGTCCTTACGCTGGAGGAGCCCCATTGCAGGAGACCAAGCTGATGCATTTCGGCCACCTTGGGAAGCCCTTTACGCGCGGCATACGGTTCGATGCTTAATGCGGACCCGACCACTCGGAATGGGCAAGCGGAGAGCGAGATCCAACTTTGCCCCTCGGGCTTCTACACCATAGCTCGCGGCTGTAACACACGTCCGGGAGCGAGGGGAGGTGCGTCACCTCTCATCTTGAGAATCAAAACGTCCGGTATGGCTAGGTACGGACGTTAAAGATTCTCATTGTCCTTTTCAGGACGACCGAGTATTTGGGAACCATATGTCCCTGCATTCGTCTGTGAATTATGCCTCTACCTTCTCCCTGGATGGATATAGTAATTATAGATTAAGGAGGATAGGAATCTCCTAGGAGATTATATGACAGCAGTGGGTTCTCATTGCTCCAGTAATGCAGCTAGTCTCTGGGTAGTACTAAGAATTGTGACCTGTAATGTATTCGTACACCAAACCACTGATCCGTAGGTTATAGTGGGTCTAACAAGCGTAAACCATAGGGGCACCTTTGGATTAATTCCTTTTGGTGTTAGTTATAGAAAGTGTGCTATTTCGTAAACTATTTTGTGGTTAGGCTTTGGCTTCCACGAAGTGTTAACTGCTTAGGAAGCTTTATCAGAAAGGAATATAAAATTAGATAGATAAAGGAAGGATGTGAAAGACGATGATCAAGGCAGGATAAATACTACTTTATCAAAAAATCAATATCAAGGCACATATAATCTAGTACCTCTGTCTTTTTACTTAAATTTAGCATTAAAAATGTTCATTAATTAACGAGAACTCGCAAAAACAATGAATAACCTAAGTTAGCTGATAAAATTGTCGAACAGCCAAAACATATTTACCACGATATATTTTAAATATGTTGTGAATTGATTGTAATTATTAATAATTTTGAATCTGAATTTTCGATTCGTTTTTTGTTTTGAGGCTAATGTGCAACAATGATATTGCAATAAATTAATGTAATCATTTAATAAAAATTTGACTTTTATAAACATAAACACGTGTTTGTTAATGAGAAGTAAACAGCTTCCACCTTTTAGGAGATCGACCGCACAGTCTGATCGGGCGAGAAAGCGAACACCATATTTTTTCGGAAGTGAAAGGATTTCTCCAAAGAATCCAAACATTTCTAAAAGAAAGAAAAAAAGAAGAGTTGTGAGACAACCGCACCCGGCAATTACAAAGTTTCGATTACAATCGGCAAATTCAATTTTGCCCTGATTGATTATAGAACGAGCAGGAAACGCCGCGTGGTTTTAATTTTGTTTCGGCCTATTTGAGTTAGGCCGCTTCATTTTGTGCCTCTTGTTTATCCGTTTTAAATCGTATCAAAAAAGAGCCCGAAATAGCGCGAGAAAGTTTTAAAATAGGTTTAACAAGGAAGAGGAACGGCTCACGATCCGTCCGAGTATATCACAGCCTGGGACCTTTTATCTCGACCCAAATCAGTGATACTCGTTGTTGGGAGGACTTTATGTAAGCACGCACAGAGTCCTAACGAGTGACTTTCAGTTTTTTCTTTTATTGCCTTTAATTTTTAATGAAACAACGCTAACCGTCACTTGATCCCTAACAAACCTGGGCTGAAATTTTACCAGCTTTGTAAAACAATTTAATTATTAATAAACCTTGATATTCCAATAAAACGTATTACACTTTATTTTTTAATGATTAAGATCGTGACATGCGGTGTGGTGTGACGTAGGTTTTAGAAAAACTTTTTTCTTTATCGTGCCAACGTTTCGATCGTTATTGAGATCATCTTCAGGGCCTGGGATTTATAAACATGCCTTAAATTTTACAAATACATGTAGGATGTTAAAAAAAAATTTCGTTAGTTTAATAATTTTATTCTAAATTATATTCTAAATTTGTATTTTTGCTATTACAGATGGAATAATTGCTAAAGGCTCTGCATCAATTACAAGAGTGCCGGTAGATGAAGGTAATAACACTTACTTTATTACTATTTAATTATAATATTTAAATATAATTAAATTACGAAGTATTTAAAATTAATATTATTGTGAGATTTTTTATTACATTTACTTTTTATTTACAACTACAAATATTGTACTAAGTAAATGGAGCAGACCTTGGCGTATAAAGCTTAGTGAAAGCAAAAGCTTCCAAAATTCATCCTTCGAAGCAAAACCCTTCTCCTAAAAATTGACTGCGTCCACTACCTTCGGTTCCATCTGGACTCAAGACTAACCTCGTACGAACATACACGACTAAAATGACAAGCAGTGAACAAACTTCGGACTACTCTACAGACTACCGTCACGCAAACAGTAAGTTTCAATAAAACACAAATGGAAAATATACAAGAAAATGCCAAATTCAATTTGGATGTATGGACTGGAACGGTGGAGCACCGTTAAACCTTCCATCATCCAAAGGGTACAGACATTCCAATCCTTCAGAATCATAGTCAATGCTTCTTACTACGTCTCCAACAATGACCTCAAAACCCCTTTCGTACAAAAAATAATCCAACCATCTCCAATAACCTCTCCTCTCACCCACATCGACTTGCCCTTACAATCCCAAAAAGCAAAATATTTTCTATGCCGGGTGTCTTTTTTAACACGCATCAGCAGGGTTTCCCTATTTTTTGAACAGATGCAAAAAAGTGACAAATAGTAACCACCTTTGTTTTTGCGTAGATTCCAAAACTGACGTCAATTTTTCTTTCGATGTATCGTCGTCATTTGTTTATTTCAAAATGGAATCCCAAATTTTTAATTGTTTTCTGAAACTCAAGTTTATTTCTCAACTATGGAATACTTTCAAAATTGATGGCTCTTGGATTTTTTGAAAATATTAATTTTTTAATTTTTTTAAAAATATTTATTAAATGCAAGTTTCCATTTTCTTTTGTCCTGTGAGGTCGGTAGTTAAACGTAACAATTTTTATACACAACCATATCTCATAATAAAAATGTGTGAAATTTGCGTATGTATTCGGCAGCAGAGTATTCAATTTGATCAATTTATTTGATGAAAGGTTCACAAAACAAAATTAAATTTTCGGGTTAATTTTTTTTTTAAATTTGTGGTACATTACAACTACTTTCAAGTAGGTTACATGTAACAATGAGCAAGGAAATATATACAACATTAAAAACAAGAGTAGAGTGGAGAAGATACCTATTGGTATTACTACAACGATTTTCAACCTTGCCTAAAATTTTCAATTAATTAAGGTTTTTAGTTGAGATTAAAAAAGTCAGTGTCACGAGCGGGATTCGAACCCACGACCTTGCTGACCTTACGTTGCATGATAGCTCAGGTGATAGAGGAAAGAGAGAGAGTTAGTGNAATTGTTTTCTGAAACTCAATTTTATTTCTCAACTATGGAATACTTTCAAAATTGATGGCTCTTGGATTTTTTGAAAATATTAATTTTTTAATTTTTTTTCCATTTTCTTTTGTTCTATGAGGTCGGTAGTTAAACATTATAATTTTTATACACAACCATATCTCATAATAAAAATGAGTGAAATTTGCGTACTTACATGCAAGTATTTATTCGGCAGCAGAATATTCAATTTGATCAATTTATTTGATGAAAAGTTCACAAAACAAAATGAAATTTTCGTGTTAATTTTTTTTTTAATTTGTGGTACATTACAACTACTTTCAAGTAGGTTACATGTAACAATGAGCAAGAAAATATGTACAACATTAAAAACAAGAATAGAGTGGAGAAGATGACCCACGACCTTGCTGACCTTACGTTGCACGATAGCTCAGGTGATAGAGTAGTCGAAGGTCGTGGGTTCGAATCCCGCTCGTGACACTGACTTTTTTATCTCAACTAAAAACCTTAAATAATTGAGAAATATTAATTGGTCAAGTGGACGAAAACTAATGAATTGACTTGCCTAAAATCTTAAAAGAATTGTCTGATTGATTTATAATTTGGCCTTTTTTTAAAAATAAGAATTAGAATAGTTTGTCGATCAGAAAATATAATTAAAAAAAGAAAATGAATCACCGGATAAAGAACAACTGAAAGGATAGCTTTGTCAAGTTTCGGCACGAAGTTACCCTTAACCCAAAATCGCCCAACAATAACGTCAAATTGTTTCAAAGCTTGTGATCACTTGGAGAGCAACAAATGTCGGCATTAGACACAGGACGGTGACAAAGATAGTCCTTGGCAAGTGCTTTCCGACATCATCTCGAAAGGACAAAAGCGGACGGCCTCTCTCTCCATTGTTATTGTCGAGGCAAATTAACATTTCTTGGGAAGTTATCTGTCAAATCAGACGAGTTGACGTCAAATTAAAACTGTCCCGAAGTGAATTAAAATAAAAGTTGTACAGTTGTTAATAGAACTAAGATCTAGGATGCGTCGTATGCGTTTTATATAATTACTCGCTATTTGTCTGTCTCTCTGATCTCTGCTGCTTAATTGACTGACTCTCTCTCTCTCACTCTCTTTTTGTCAATGAATCAGTTCCTCGGTTTCTCACTAACTCTCTCTCTTTCCTCTATCACCTGAGCTATCATGCAACGTAAGGTCAGCAAGGTCGTGGGTTCGAATCCCGCTCGTGACACTGACTTTTTTATCTCAACTAAAAACCTTAATTAATTGAATGTTATTAATTGGTCAAGCGGACCACGAAAAATAGTTATGTAGTTATGTGTGTTATGTTTAGTAAAAAATGTAATAACAAATTTTATCGAACCTGTTAAAATTATTAAATAAACTACACTCAAGTGCAGAAGACGTTGAAATAGCCAGAGGTAGGTAGGGAGATAGAGACACATGTATAGATAGATAGATAGATAGGGAGAGAGAGAGAGAGAGAGAGAGAGAGAGACGGACAAAAAGTATGAGAGAAAGAAGGAAACTGAAGAAACATAGAGAGATTGAAAGACCCCAAAAAATAGTATGAGAGAGGGGGAGAGAGAGAGTTATGTTCTATGTAACAGAGAGACAAACAGAACAGCAAAAAGAGAGTATCAGAGAAAGGGAAATTCTGAAGGAACAGAGACAGAGAGAGAGAGAGAGAGAGAGAGAGAGAGAGAGAGAGNTATCTTGACTTCCATCCCCTCGGGCACTAACTTCCCATTTCAACCCCACCTTTTGAATTTTCCCTCCTGTTTGCCATTTTTCAAATGTCGTGTAATCGGATTGGATTCTCCGCGACAATGAGATGGCCACGGAGAGCTTTAGTGAAGTGTACTTCATTTTAATCAATTAAATTCACTATTTTTCGGGGTCCGCTTGACCAATTAATAATATTCAATTAATTAAGGTTTTTAAGTTGAGATAAAAAAGTCAGTGTCACGAGTGTTGTTATTTTGTTGTTTTGTTGTTTTGTTATTACAATAGATTTTGCTAGGAAAAAGTTTAACCTTAAAAGCTTAAAACATTACACAAAAAGATGCCTAACGTAACAAATTTTAACGTAAATCTGGAACAATTTGAAAGTAAAAAGGAAGATTAATCAAGAATTAACGAATTAACAAGAAAAGGTAGGCTGAAGAGTGACGATCTGAATTAATACGTCATATATTGGAGTTTTTTTATTACCTTTTATATCATGTTAATTAGCTAAATTTTCTTAATTAGCTAAATTTTCTTTATAGAAACAATATTTCAAAAATATATATGGATGTTATTACCTGCGAGTGTTGTCTCCCAGATGGTTCAAAATTGTTGACAAAAAAGTTTTTTTTCTAAAGACTAATCAGTCTAATTTGTGCCAGCTTGTAAACGTTCCAATGGCCTAGTGTTGCCATACTCCAATGGAGCAGACGGTTGTTGAAAAAGTTGCCAAAGGTGCCCCAGTTGCGGACGAGCAAACAGCCACAGCCCGTGGTAATGGGTATAAAAAAAACGAAAATAGTTTTTAATGGACTGGCGTAAGATTGGGATTAAGAAATCGCTCATTAAGATTTTAATAGTTTATGACTGACTGTCCCCGGAATGAAAAACAGAGCGGATTTTATTTTCTCTCTATCTCCCCATATTTTGGACCATTACAAGTGCAGTTTCAACGGTTCCAGTGTCGAAAATTTATTGGCTTTTCGTTCCACGTTTCAACGGCCGATTGATTTTCTAAACGTGGATCGTGGAAAATTTCGCAAGCCGGTGGTTTTTTTTTAAGGGGAGAATTTAAACAATTTCTTGCAATGATATATTCATGATTCGACGCCTTGTCAAAAATAGACAGGGCTAGCCCATAATTTAATAACATTTCATTTTAAGCTTAATGAAATACTGCGAAAACTCTGTAAAAGTTCATTTTTGGACTGAAGATAATCTAGGTTTACTTCATTGTCAAAATTTGAACAAAAAAAATCTTGTTGGATATTTGTACGACACTATTTTTTGACCAAAAAAATTAAATACTGTCTTTCCGTTTCTCTGTAACACTTCTCTTTTTCTCACTCTCATTTTTTCCTTTTGTCTGTCTCTCTCTTTTACTTAACTATCGTGCTCTCAGTTTCTCATTCTATCTGTCAATCTGTCAATCTGTCCCTTACTGTCTCTCTCTCTCTCCTTCCCTTTCTCACACTCTCACTCCCTCTCTGTATATCTATGTTTATGTATCTCTCTGTCACTCTCTCTCCCTCTTCTGTCTCTCAAGCGTCATGTTGGTTGCTCTGTCTGCCTCTCTCTCTCCCTCCCAAACTCTCTTTTTGTGTCTGTCTGTTTCTCCCTTTCTTATTGACTCTCTCACTCTTACTCTCTTTTATTGGGTCCGTTTGTCTCTTTCTATATCTTACTGTTTCTCACGCTCTCTCGTTCACTCTTTTTGTCGGTCTGTCAGTTTCTCTCTGTTCCTTTCTTTTTCGGCTTCTTCTGCCTTTCTCTTTCTCTGATACACTCTTTTTGTCTGTCTGTCTATGTGACTTTCTCTTTGTTTTATTGGTCTGTCTGACTCTCTTTCTTACTATTTATCTTTCTCTCCCTTTCATTATTTTTGGCGTTCCAACAGTCTTTCTGTTCCTTCAGATTCTCCATTTCCCTCATACTCTCTTTTTGACGGAATGTCTGTTTCTCTGTTTTTTTACTTGTTTCTCTTTCTTCTTTCTTTTCTGATGCTTTAGTCTTGTCGGTTTCCACATTAGCCATGGAAATAGTTTAGCCAATAGGACAGCACTGACCAGGCATTCAAGTCTTTTTCGGATTTTACCACTTCTCTCACTCTTTATTGGAAAGAGAAAATCCATTACATAAATTCCTTCAGAAAGAAGTTCATAAATCGTTTTGATTTAAACTAAAAAGAAAAAATTTCCATATAATTACAGATCATATCAGATTAATGAAAGCCCGTTGACTAAACAGGGGGTAATTAAATTTTTACACCGGCTGATAAATTAGGTGGTGGTTGGGTTCTGACTGGTTGATGGCCCCTTTTGGACACTCAATCGTCCGATTACTTAATTCGTGTCAGTCACTTTGGCAGACTTTTCTCAAAGTCTTCTCTTCGTCGTGATAAAGTAGTATTTACTTCCCAGTTATGAAACAAGATGATACTCAACTTGGCAAAGCTGATCCTGTCAACCGATATGAGCAATGTTTTCTTACTTGTCAGCTTCTGGTAATTTATTACAATCATTTATTACGGATGGCAAATGAAAATAATGACTTCGATGATTTCCAAAGGCCGGGAGGTTATCGTGTGTTTTTGTGGAACTGAAACCATACCTAGTAAATATCAAAACTGTTCTACTTGTGTAATATATTTCTATCTATACTGTCGACAAAAAGTAACTTATAAATTGAAAGTGTGGTAAGTCCACCACTCTCTCTTTCACTTCCTTTCTCTACTTCATTCCTTCTTATATATTATCTCATTCTTTTGCCTAATTCTCTCGTTCGCAGTCTCTCTCTCTCTCTCTCTCTCTCTCTCTCTCTCTCTCTCTCTTTCTCTCTCGCCTCCTCTCTCTCACACACATCACCCTATCCCAGTATTCACTCTCTAATCTTCTTTTGTCTCAATATGAATCACCTCCTTTCTCTTGCTATTCTCTATCACTCATTCACTCAATCACAGATCATTCATCAATCATTCACACAAATCAGTTTTTGTCTGACAACCTGCATGTATATTTCTTTGTATAGATGTCTGTCCGTCTCACACTCTCTCTTTCTCGCTCTTTCTCCTTACTCCTTCTAGATTTCTAACTTTCTTTACCTATGTTTGTATTCTTTTTCACTCTCATTTCCCATTTTGGTCTGTTTTTCTCTGTCTGTCTTTTTGTCTGCCAACCTACCTGTATATTTCTCTGTATAGATGTCTGTCCTTCTCACTCTGTCTCTCTCTCTCTCTCTCCCTCACACACTCTCTTTCTCGCTCTTTCTCTTTACTTCCCTCCTTCTAGATTTCTAACTTTCTTTATCTATGTTTGTATTCTCTTTTAATCTCATTCCCCATTTTTGTCTGTTTTTCTCTGTCCGTCTTTTTGTCTGACAACCTGCCTGTATATTTCTCTGTATAGATGTCTGTCCGTCTCTCTCTCTCTCTCTCTCTCTCTTTCTCTCTCTCTCTCTTTCTTTCTTTCTCGCTCTTTCTCTTTACTTCCCTCCTTCTAGATTTCTAATTTTCTTTATCTATGTTTATATGCTCTTTCACTTACACAGTCACTCTTATTCCCCATTTTTGTCTGTCTGTTTTTCTCTGTCTGCCTATCGGTCTGTTTGTCCCCCTCTCTCCCTCTCTTTTTTTTCCATGCCAAGGAAAACAAAATGAAATATTTATAAAAAATTATATTGTCAACAAAACAATTTTTTTCTCTCTACAATATGAATTATAAGTGTAAATGTGATATCTCTTACTTTCTTTTTTCGGTCTGACAGTCTCTTTTCTCGCATACTATTTTTGTTGGTTTGTTGGTCTGTCTGTCTTTCTTTATTACTGACTCTCTCTCTTTCTCTCTCTCTCTTACACTCTTTTTTGGGTCCGTGTGTCTCTCTATTTCTTCTCTTCTCCTTTTCTTAAGCACTATATGACTACTTATTGATTGATTGTTGCCAATTTTTATCTCCCACCTTCATATTAAATGATGCTTGAATATGCGAAACAAAACAGATTGCAAACAATGAAATAATAATCGTCAACGGTTGATTTGTAATTTTGTTTAATGTCGGAACGTCACGTAAAATAATAGGATTGCCCAAGGAGAAGAACGGCTTTTGATGTAAGGCATTATTAAATGATAGAAAGCAAAAAATATCGAACATTTATGACGTTGTCTCTCCGCATGTAAGCGCATCGACATGGCATCTTTTGCAATTAACTGTGAACTCTGTGAGCTATTGTTTTCTTCTTTGAAATTGTGAAATTTCGTTTTATAACCCATTGCGACCAAGATCTCTTAAATACAACCACGAGTGGTCATTGAATAATGATAATAGTAATAAAGCATGATGTGTTAAACAAAATTGGAGTACACAGTTGAAACCCAATTGTTACATGAAGGTCGTGACTGTGTATAATAAAATAATAATATACATGTTATTATAGGACAAATATCGTATTAATTTTGAGATAAATAGAGCCACTTTGGACACAAAGCTTTGTAATAGGTCGGAATAAAAGATAATTACTCGATGAAAAAATGTTAATATCAAGTAGAAGACTTTATTTTCAAATTTAGAAAAAATTGTAAGTTGTAAAGTGACAGAACAAAACTGGAAATAATACGGATTGACCGGAAAGAGAGAGGGCAGGGATAGGAGAAACCCTGAACCGGCGACCCAGCACCACGCCTACTGTTATATGTGACTTCCTCCATTCTTGCAGAACTCAAGGACCATCCATTTCTTAAAACAAATTGTATTTGGAAAAGGCTTCCTTTCTTGAGGAGATAAAGGTAACCCTATACCGAGGACCTTCCCCGAGGGTGTAACTAAAACTAGCCATTTGGCCAACCTCAGCACAAAGGAACCTGTTGAAAAAAATGTATGCTAAGGTCTTTATTGAACTGTTTAAATTAATATTGCTAGAAAAGAAAAATCTAATAACTTTTATATTAAGTTAATTTCCTAAGTTAAATAGTTTACTCCGTGTCAATGTTTTTACAGACACGTTAAAGATCTTCAGTAAATATTTTTCTTCGTGGATGCAGGATCTAGAACCTAAACCATACTAAGATTTTTATGATTATTCGGAGGTCGTGAGATGTGGTCTGGTGTGACGTAGGTTTTAGAAAAACATCTTCTTTATCGTGCCAACGTTTCGATCTTTATTGAGATCATCTTCAGGACTAGGGATTTATAAACATTGTTTAAAATTTACAAATACATGTAGGATGTGAAAAAATGAATTTATACAATGCTAGAAATTTTAGATTAAAAAATAAATAAATAAAATGAATTTGTACAATGCTCGAAAATTTTAGATTACAAAAAAATGAATTTATACAATGGTAATGTTTATGTTAAATATTTTTAAATGGGGAGTAGAAAATGTAGCGCGTGAGCATGACAATGTCTCTCCTTTCGCTATCACTTACGACTTGAACCGTTGTGTTGAGTGTTTTGGCCTTGTCCTTCGGTTCATTTTGAGCCGGACGTTCAACAGAAAAAGAAACATTATCTTTTGGCAATGTTTGATCAGCATGCGGGCAGTCGTTGAACTGCTTAAATTGTTACCATTGAATAAAATATATCAGTGAGCTCCGAATTGTAGGAAGATCAAAAGCTAAAAACGATACAGAACAAGGCTGACAATGACAGAGAAGGTCTCCTGAAAATAGGGTTTTTATCAAAAACCAGCTTTATTAAATGACCGGATGTGGCAATAATTTTTGAACGTAATACTTAAATAAATGGAGCGCTTCTGGACTCGCCCCCGGGCGAGGTTTTTTGAATGGGGTTTTTTATTTTCAAAAAGAACAAAAGAGGCTATTGGAAACACCGTTCTTTTATATTCAAGGTTGACACCAAACTTTCATAACGTTCCCTATTAACACACAAAATTACCAAGTCACAAGACAGTCACGGAGGTGTTCCAGTTTGAACGGTATCAGACGGTTATAAAACAATAAAGGAAAATTGAAGGAAAATCAACAACATTATAAGTCATTTTCTCCATTTTCGTCTTGTATTGTCAGTTACAAAAATAATATATATAATAGAATATAATAATATAATAGATAGATGATAATAATAATAATAAACGTTGTTGAGATCGGTATATCTAACATCATGAATAAATAATACATAGAGACATTAGACAAAGAGGTAAATCTCAAAATATGGCATTGATCAACGTATATGTAGATATCAAGGATAACTTTTTTTTTTTTTTTTCAAAACGTCAAAGCACATTTTTTATTTCTATATTTCACCTGGATATCAATTTTCAATAATATGCAAAAATTTTGAAGAAAGAAAATTTATTTGAGATATGGAGTACTTGAAAATATTGTAAGTACACACACACACACACACACATAGACAGAGAGAGAGGAGAGAGAGAGAGAGAGAGAGAGAGAGAGAGAGAGAGAGAGAGAGAGTGAGAGGGAGTGAGAGAGAAATTCATATCAAGAAAATAAAACTTGCGAATTGGTACAGTAATAATCATGCTGAGCTGTTAGCAGTATGCAAGGAATTGGAATACGCATCTGATTAACAACGCCAGCTACTGTGCTCCAAGAAAGAACTTTAATAATAATCTCTGATATTAGACCGAAGCAGCCACTTCCCAGTAGTTGACAGAATAAAATGTCTTGGTGGAGCACCAGGCTTTTGGATGTAGGGTGGATTTGTAGTGGGTGACTTGCCTTTTCAATGTAGGGATGAACCGAGATCAACAAAAAGAAGACATTACCCTTGAAAAGTGGGAAGTTATGGAGTCAAGATGGAATCAACGCTAAAGTATTTTTCGAAAGAAAAAAAAACATACAGCTCTTCCACACCTTCAATTTCAAATAAGTGTTGAGATGCCATGGGAAAAATGCGTCTGGAATTTATAGGAGACGTAAACTTGGGAGTTCAGTTGCCGACTTCCTAAAAGGACGAGAGGACTGAATAGCTGCAACCCATAAATAAATGGTACTTTTAAGTTTTGGCCAATGGCTCTCTTTTCTGGACAGAAAAGAAAACTTTAAAAGTATGCTAATAAAGACAGATAGTCACATTTCTCTGGGCTTGCTTCAAAATGATTGAAATAGTACAAACGCAAACCTTCTAGGATCAAAAGAAGCTGAAGCAGCAGCAAAAGAAGCCTCGCAAGATACAGACTGCGCACCCACGCACATACAAACCTGGATTATTTACTGAGCACCGGCATAAGCTGGTAATGATTAATAGAAGTTAATCAAGAAGGAAACGACTTCATTGACACTAAGTTACCACGTTGCCTGGGTTAAAGCCCACGCGGATACAGTTGGTAATGGAGATGCACTTCATTTTGGGAAAAAAGCTTCCAGGACCGAGATGTACCAATTGGCTATATTGGGATTGCCAGCATCTCTCCTTCGCTGGCCATCCGCTAAGACAGAATTGCTTCAACCGCAAATTTCACCCTTCTTTATGCCATTCATAAAAGAATTTTTATTTATCTCAATAATTAGAAAGAACAGTTTTTTTTGCCTTATGATCTTGCATATTAGCCATGGTACAAATTCTTGTGTGTTCAAATTGGGGGTTATCGGGAAAAAAGGGCCAGAGGCGACGGTGGGAATCGAACCCACGACCGCGACGTGAGAGTCTCTCATGCTAACCACACGGCTACCGCGGTCCCCTAAAGAATAGTTTAAAAAACGTTTTTGTTTTCAATGCATTATTTCGATATTTATCATGTCTGCAATTCTATTTGTTATTGATAATTCTTATTTGGTATAAAATGAAGCGTTTAGTATCATGTCTCTTATTGAGCGGAACATGATATAAAAATACAAACAAACAAAACCAAACTCTGGTTAGGAACATAATATCACATTGCTGTCTAACCGTAAAAATGACAAAACTTTCATATGACAGAGTTAGAATAATAATTTATTAAATCCATTATATCTCGTGGTCCGATTGACCAAATAACTTCTCTCAATTAATTAATCTTTATGTAAGGTATTGATTGAAATGAAAACGTTAATGTCACTAGCAGGATTCAACCCAGCCGAAGGTCGTAGGTTCAAATCCCGCTCGTGACACTAACTTTTTCATTTCTTTCTCTTCACATATTTCATATCTTATAATTACGAATGTGTGTATTTATTAGCGAGAATATTGTTGAATGAGTCTGAATGAAAAACAGATGTCTCAACGAAGTATTCAAGTACGTCAACGTCCGGTTACCAAGATTGTAGTTATCTGTGATCTTATGAATGAGAAATGACCATTGGCGGAATATTGACTATCCTGACGGCCCCATATAAGTTTTTAATTGTAAATAGTTTGTATGTATATCTTTGCGTCAAAGAAAAAAAATATCTGAGAGAATGATGATGTTTTAGGGCATAGGTTTTCATATGAAATGATGATCGTTTAACATCGGAATTCCGAGTACATCATCTGGTATGCTGGTTTTTTGTATGAATGATATATTGTTACAAAAATTGATTTGGTGATATGCGATGCAGAGGAGAAAAATGCAGAAGATGGAAAATATGAGAGGCGACTATCGCCTTGCTCTTTGTTCGAAAAATGTTTCTTATTAAATTGTATTTATTTCATCTGTATTTCTTCTATCATTTATATATTTGTTCCTTATATTTAATCAACATACATATATATTAACTATATATTTACATAAACGTTTTCTAAACTTAATACGAAAAAATAAATTAATTAAAAAATTACGCTTAAACGCCTTTCAAAAACGTGATGTTAAAGGACGTGAGACCATATAAATTTTGTATAAGGTCATAATCTTTTGATATTTTCGAAACCGGGGTATGACTAATGGTTTAAAAGTACGTTGAAATTGTTTTATTTACAAGAACAATTAAGTGTAATTATTGTTTGAATATTTGTCGTTCAATATAACACGTATCATGTTAAAGGGACCGTATCAATTTTGTATAAGGTTGAATGTTGCAATATTTATAAACGGCTAGTGGAAAGCTAATGGGTTAAACGTTGAAAATATTTACAAAAGTAATTTAATTATCTCCTTTCAAGATATTTTTCCAATACGTCCGGTCAATGTAATTAAGACATCTTGGTCGTCTCATTGTATTTGAGAAGCCATATTAATTTTGAATCAGATATTAAAATAAACATTTTCAAAAGATTACGTGGTCTATTTTTGATTATTTTATTTTAGAAAGCCTCAAGTGAACCATTGTGACAAATCAATTAATAACGGGAGGGTATGTTTGCTCATCGACTTTCCCCTTTTTGTAAAGACTGCGGAACAATCCATCGCCTACATCAAAGGCCTAATGTACATTCACTTCCCAGTAGTGCCAGTTGACGATTAATTATGCTAATTGTTTCTTTTCAATGGCAATGTTATTTCTATCAATTTTCATCTTAAGCCGGTCAAAGACGTGATTATTTGAACGGGTATGACACAAGAATGTCCTTTTTTGGAAAATTCGTGATTCATTTGCATGAGATGAAAATAAGGAAACAGGCAGAGAAAATTACTTGAAAGAGAATTACTCGGCCAAATATGAGTATCAAACGGCACAAGAGGATGATTGCGATGATGATGAATAGTAGGAAGTGGGTTTTTTTTCCTCCAAGCACTGCAAACTTCTGCCTTGTAGTTTCCTAGTTCCTTAGTTCAGTGCAATCAACTCGATCATTCTCTTAAAATGTACTAGGTCATTGGCTGACGTTACAATTCCTTTTCATGGGTTTTCTTTGTATCAGTTGATGTCTTCATTGAGTGTTTGCTTCGAAGATGATATGGGCGGCTCTTTCTACCTCCTCATTGCATAAACTACAAATGAGTTCTTCATTGAATATACCCGTTATGTAAATTTTCCCAGTTGCCAGTGACCGGTTACCTGTCATTCCTCTGTTTAGCCTTCTTTAACGTGAGTTTCCCAAGTTTTAGCAAAAGCTTACTGAGCCTAACCCTTCTAGAGTTTATCCCCTTCTCCTTTTGCCTTCTGTGGTGGAGGTTCTGCGGTTGGATTTGTCATCTCGAGAATAACTTCAGGGTAAACACACCAAACAATGAAAATGACGCCTCTGACAGACAAAACATGCGAGAAGAGTGAGTTCTTAATGATGAATGACGCTCAGTAAGTGTCATTAGAACCAATGCAATGCACGTACAAGGGTAATCGCTCATACCAACCAGAAACGAGGCCAAAGATCTCCAGAACAGTTTTAATAGTTTCGTTACAGAGAGTAAACCATTAGAACCTATAAAAAACATAAGCGCGGGTAAACGAACTGACCAATGATAAAACTGCGTAAACAGAACTCTCTAACCGTTTGCCATAGATAAGGTTTATTTTAACATAAGCTTATTGTGTCTAGTACCTCTAGTTCTCATTGTGCCTTTTTTTTATCTATTCTGTGGTGGAAGATTCTGTGTTTTTGTTACCCCAGGAAGAGGTTCAGACGTCTTGCAGATCCTCCTCTGGCCAGGGTGCCTGCTTTTTCATCACCCCAAAATCTCTTGTGTTCCGCTACCCAAGATATCATCAGGCTGTTCTTTCCCCAAGTTTTGGAGATTTTGATGACTGAGATCTAATTTTGATGTGATTTTTTTACATGATAATGATTTAACAGCAGCTTGACTATCCGATCTTGTGAGGATTTTTCATCAGTGTAACATTTTTTAAGACAAGAGGTTAAATGCCATATAAATCTAGAAATTAAATGCAGTAGTCAATAACCCGTGATGCTGGAAAAAAAATGCAAGTTGCCTAAACGGCATCCAGTTGGATTCTTACATAAATCTTTTTTTTTTGCTTGAACGTCGGCGGATTTGCGGTGTTATGCTCCAGATGTTCGGATAGCCATCTAGCTTTTAAATCTTCCGCGGTCTAAATGGTACCAGGCCGCAGATTGCGCAGATAAGTCCCTGTGGGAAATTACATTTTAAAAACAATTTCTATTTTTTTTTTTTTTAATCCTCGTCCCCTAAGAAATAGATTAAAATATTATCGGTAAATAGTTATTAAACTTCTTTCAATTTATACGCGGCCTTCACCTCCAGTTAGAAATGGAATGCGACAGTTTCATATCCTTTCCCTTGTTTCCGGGTAAACCTCCAGCACGAAACTTCAACCTATGGAATGACAGTTTGAGATAATAGTACGTAAATATATACCGTAACAGAATTAACGGAAAAATACGTGGATTAAGTCAGACAATTCCCTGCAGACAAAACAATCACTACTCCTTCACTGGAGACGACTGGATATTAAGTTCATTACGATTTAAAAACATTAGACAATAAAATATGCTATTAGATTGTGTAAAAACATAATTTCACAAATTTCATAACACCTAGGATCATCTTAGACATTGCAACCCATCAATTGATCTTATTTCTCGTGTAATTTGAATATTTTGAAATTTTTTATTTGAAACTTGGTCCTTACAGATTATGCTCATCCTCGCTGGGGAGACTCTGAAGATGGCGAAATGTAGACTAATAAAAACCTGATCTAGATAGTAAGCAACGACCCGTACTAGGACAATAATCCTGTTTGATGGACGCGTTTCTAAAGAATCTATAGCCACCTGACACAAACATAACACTTAAGATTCCCTCTATCTTCCAGCTGTCATGTTTCAGACTTAGTGCTGTATTGAGGCCGGCACGACTATCCCATTTCGCGGTAGTTGCTTCAGTATTCAACCAATAATCAAGTCTTGCTCTCAAGAGTTCAGATTTGTTTCTCTCCTAACGCTTCTTTTTGAAGTGGCAGAAGAAAGTTTTTGTGTGAATTTGGCGTATTTACGATCATTTGGTGAGCCTCTCGTCTCTTGTCTCTTGTAAAATGACGGCATTGTTTATCAAGAAATTAAATAAAAAATATTAAGATGCTGTAAGTAATGTTATGAGACAGGGTGAGAACTTAAGTCAATGAACAGTTAGAAAAGATTGAAATAGTCATTGTTTCTAGTTTGGTCGTTACTAATTATTTTGTCTGTCTGCCAGATTCGGCTTTTCGCCATCTTGAGTTGTGTTATTTTGTCAATCGTTTTCTTTTATAAGTCCAAGAGTTAGTGCAAGATAGCTAAGACCCAAAAAGCGTCATACAGATCAACCCAGGAAAGATAGGCAGATTTTAGATAGATTTTATTCGTATTAAAATAATAAATAATATAAGGATAGTAAAATTCCAGATAGTAAAAAAAATTGTTAGCCAAAAACACTGTATTTATATCAATTAATTATTCTTATTATATAAGGTCTTGGTTGAGATGAAAAGTTAGTATCACGAGCGGGATTCGAACCCACGACCTTCGGCTTGTTGCATTTATAGTGTTGAACATGATCATTCTTTTCAACTTCAACAAGTATATTTAATAATCTAATATATAATGTATAATCATATTATTCTTAGTTTTTTAACATCATATAAATAAATATTAAAATTATAATTGATTATATTACAAAATATTGTACAATATTGGATCGAAAAAAAATTAGCTTCAAGTATGTCCGTCTATTAGTTCTGGGATGATTTGAAGATAGAAGATTGTTTTTAATTCCCTAATTTCGAGGTCCGCTTGACCAATTAATATATTACAATTAATTGAGGTTTTTAGTTGAGATAAAAAAATGGCAAAAAGGAGGGAAAATTCAAAAGGTGCGGTTGAGATGGGAAGTTGGTGTCCGAGTGGATCGAGGTCACGATAGATCAGGTGGTAGAGCAGCGGCGTATCAAGCCGAAGATCGTGGGTTCGAATCCCGCTCGTGCCATTGACTATTTTATCTCAACTAAAAACCTTAATAAATTGTAATTGTTTTTAATATTGGAAAACTCTAATACCATAAATATTGACATGAAAAAGTTAGTATCACGAGCGGGATTCGAACCCACGACCTTCGGCTTGTTGTATTTATAGTGTTGAACATGATCAGCCTTCTCAACATGTACAAGTACATTTAATAATGTAATATATAATATATATTATTATAATATTCTTAGATTTATTTGAAAATCATATAAATAAATATTAAGATTATAATTGATTATATTACAAAATATTGTATAATATTGAATCGAAAAAGAATTAGCTTCAAGTATATATATTAGTTCTGGGATGATTTGAAGATAGAAGAATTTTTTAATATTGAAAAACTCTTATATCATAAATGTTGAGATGAAAACATTAGTATCACGAGCGGGATTCGAACCCACGACCTTCGGCTTGTTGTATTTATAGTGTTGAACATGATCAGCCTTGTTCATGATTCCTTCAGAACCATCGCCATTAACTTTTTTTCATCTCAACTAAAAACCTTAATTAATTAAGATTATAAATGATTATATTTCAAAATATTGTACAATATTGGATCGAAAAAGAATTAGCTTCAAGTATGTCCGTCCATTAGTTCTGAGATGATTATAATAATATTTGATAATATATAATTATATTATCGTTACATTTATTTTAATATCATATAAATATTAAGATTATAAATGACTATATTACAAAATATTGTACAATATTGGATCGAAAAAGAATTAGCTTCAAGTATGTCCATCCATTAGTTCTGAGATGATTATAATAATATTTGATAATATATAATATATAATTATATTATCGTTACATTTATTTTAATATCATATAAATATTAAGATTATAAATGACTATATTACAAAATATTGTACAATATTGGATCGAAAAAAGAATTAGCTTCAAGTATGTCCATCTTTTGTTCCTGGTATAATTTGAAGATTGAAGATTGTTTTTAATATTGAAAAACTCTAATATCATAAAAAATATAACAGTCATACAAAATTAGGCAGAAAAAGTTGTTAATGTTTATTGTATCAAGCATGATCAGTCACATCTCTCTAAATTTTCTCAGGCTATATAGAATTTCCCAATACGAGATTCACATATGGTTTTGTAAGTATAGTTATATCTAATTTTTATAACGACAACGTGTCGCAATTACTCGAGTACCTAGCTAAAAAACCAAGGACGTCAAATCGTTGCACAAAGACAAGGAGATATGTGCCAAGTTTATAATCCGCCATGAGTGGGATATGATATTTCATAAATGAGTGCTTTTAGGGTCAAAGAAAGAGGAGTGAGTCGCATGAAAACATCGGTACAAGACCGTTTTCCAACAAATGAATTCATGTCTCGAGTGGTTCGTGATTTGGTACCAAAGATAAGTTCGAGTCATTCCTCGTGACCTGAAGTCTATCGTGAGGCCCTCCGCTTGTCCTTTTACAAAGACGAAATATCTTTATACGAGGGTTAAACGAACCTTTTGATCTTTACTTTTGCTAGAAACTTTATTCTAAAGAGTACCTCTCACGGGCTTTTAAGTAGGAAGTTACGAAAATGGAACGTCGAACTCTCAAGGGGCCGATTTCGGTTTTATCCGAGGAAGTAAGTCATGTCATCACGTGAGTATTTAGAACGGCCGAAACTTTCTCACGGCCAACAATTCAAATAACGCTTTTTTTCTATATTTGTATTTTATTTCACTTTTAATTCCTTAGATACTCCTTGAAAGGGTTTGCTCAAAAGTCGTAAAACAGTTTATTTTAATTGCAGTTATGAGTAAGGAAAGTCACCCTGTTAATACCTGATGCACTCCCAACCGTTCATCCTATGATGTTGGCGTGTTTCCATTTTACTGCTGTACATTCACGCTATGTACAATGAAAATTCAAAAATTAGACGTACAAGCCTAATATCTTAAATATACATCTTACTTCAATAGTCGTATAAGCAGAATGACATGCCATCTGGTATGCAATAAAACTACCGAAAACCAATAACTATGAAACCAGTTTAAGATAGAGATTTATACTTCGGAACAAGAAAAAGTGGACGAACACATCTAAAAGTAGACATTAGCAAATCTACTTTCAAACAAATCGAACCCAACTGGGATCAGAAGGACCCATCAAAAAGTATTCCGCCATATTAAACGACTAAATCCTTAACATACATTGGCAAATTTCACTCGATAAAAAAACTGCTAAACTACAAAAAAAACATAGAGTGAGATCAACATAATCGGGTAAAAATAAATCAAACTGATTGTATTCTAAAAGAACGTTTAACAAAACTTGCTGGATTCATTTTAAACATCTGGTTTATCAAAAGGAGACCGTCAACTAAAGCAACATGTGCATGCAATAGGGATCAATAGAAACGTGCTTATCTGCAGACTCTGTGATTGAGTTTCATGCCAAATGTTCAACCGTGACTTCACTCGACTGGAAACTGTGTGAAAACAAAACCCAAATCAAAACTTCTTAGTGAAACTAGAAAACGCCTTCCTGGGATTAATAAAAGTATTTGATAAATTTATAATAAATTGATTTAGGATTTTTGATACAGCGAAATCGGGTACGATCCAGCTAAATGACTGGTATACTGGGCCTCAACCAATTGCGGTCAACAGCAACGAAGTAGGTTAGGACGCTGTAATAAAGAAGTCTCCCTTGGGTCAACTGCGAACCAACAACAAGGAAGAATCGATGAAGAACCGAAATCGAATATTCTTATTATTAGAAAATAGTGGCGTCTCAATACTTACAAGAAGTTTAAAAATCTGACCGCTAGGAATGTTAAAAATACACTAATACAGAACAACAAAAACGAATCTCACTAAACTTAGACACACTGGGAAAGTACAATCTGCCTCATTTTTCATCTTCAATTGTGAAGCCATAACCTGAACCTCTCTACGGAGCAAACAAAAACGGAACTCCTTAGTACTAGGAAATAATCAGCTACCAGATCCAATAAAATCGTATGATTTATGACCCTGATACAGACCTAAATGGCTGTTGGGTTGTTGTTGAACCAGGCCTCAATACAAGCTGTCTAATTAATTTTTCATCTTCAGATATCAATCCACAAAAAGTAACGAGTTATAAACAAAACACTAACCGGGACTGCCTAGTGCTATCAAACAGTATGGTTTAGGATGCTGAACCCAAGAAATCTATTGCTTGAGCTAATAGGGATCAACAGACACGATCCTTCTGACGCAGTAAAAAAGAAGAAGAATCAGTTTCATTTATATGTATAGCAAACTGCTTAGTGCAACTAAACGTTGCCTTCCTGGACCTAATAAAAGGTTATGATCGAGGGCTCTTTAAATAGATGGTATAGAACTTTAACCAACCCATTTAGGTAGTTCTAACCAGGGTGAAGTAACTTTGGTTGACAAATTCTGTGATTATTTATTCAGATGAGCAGTATAATTATAATGTCTTGATCTCGCTTTCCATCATTTCGCTTAATTGTGTAAGGCAGTCTGTGGTTTTCGCTAAACGGATCGCATCCGTGAACTGGCCAAATATTTCGTCGTGGCGGTCACAAATTTCAGTTCTCGCCGAGGACTTTCGGCGGTTCGTAATTTATAGGAAGTGGTTTTATCCCCCCACGTTGGGCGGTATCTGTAATTTTTGTCCAAGGGTGCGGATCGACACGTGTGTCCGGCGACAACGAAAGAAGAGTATTTATGCACAATTATCAGGAATAGGGCGTATTCGTGATGGTGGGGTTGTGCAATGGAAACTTGCCCTTGTTCAAAAGGTCGAGCAACCAATACCAAAAGCACAATCACGTCCAATGGCGAAATCTATTCTTCTTGAAGACTGCGGTCTCTTCATTGCCCAACGGACATCGCGGGATGCCTCCTTTCTAGCCTCACGCGACAAAGTCATGACAACCGAAGACCTTGTCCGATTTCGTTCGATGGGAACCCTTCGAACCCGTCTCTTTTGCAACGTAATTTTGTCTTCATTTCTTTATTTATTACCATGAACCCGATGAAAAATTTCTTCATTCCTTGATAATAGACGTTTCTTTTCTTTACTTTCGCTCGGAAAACTGTTTATATTGTATACATTTACATTCAGCAATAAATTTTTCTAATTTTCTTAGTTGTTGCTTTGCATTTAAAATTGTTATTTTATCGCGCATAAATAACTTGTGGGTATTGGGGAAAGTTAAGCAATTAATATTAGCAATTAAAAATAGACTACATCTTGCCAGTCAAGTTCGGCATAAAAAATTTCACTTTAGAACGCAAACATTTTAATTCCTCTCTGACTTTCTATTTTAATTTGTTTAAATTAAAACATATATTGAAATTTAATATTCCGAATTCCAGAAAAGAGATTTTATTTTTCTATAGGCATAAAGGCATAACTTAATAATATCGGCCATTAGGACTTGTGCTAGAAGCTTTCTATTACATTAGCTTAATTAAACTCAAAATATAATAGTGCTAAAGTTAAAAAAATCTCTATCATAATAACATTAATTATAAACATTGACCTTGCTTGTACCAATGAACTACAACCTGAAATCAACTTGATGATTAACACTGCTTGCTATTGCCAACCTTGGTCTATAACTATGATGATCAAAGGGTGCAAAGGCTTTTCCTTATATCGTCATCACCTGAATAAATGACAATGAAAATAGCATTTTTCGAAATCTCCCAACTATTGGCAATAAAGAATCTAAATTTATTATAACGATTTCTCAGCCAAGCGGGCACAAGTTTTTATTTTTCACATTAATTAAATTTTAAAAGTAATATGCAGTGAGAATAATAATTATAAATGTGTTAAAATTTATCATAATTTGATTGAATGTTAAGTAGAAAGTATTCAAAATGTCGAGTTTTTGTTGGTTTTCAGGTGGTTGGTCTGTGCGTTTTCCCACGTAAATATGCTCTTTGTGTATGCTTGTTAAATGAGTTAGAGTGAGAGGGTTGCTTGGGCATTGTCTTTGTTGTAATAAATCTTGGTTTATTCGACCTTTTTTGTTCCGTTTCTCTGTTCGTCGGTTTCGTTTTCTTTTGACGTTGTGTAATGTTTCGAACGAAGGTAATGTTCGTGAATAATTTGTGTTCGTGGGTTTTATGGTGCTGGCCTGCATTTCCTTGAGATTTCTGGTAAATCTATTTTCCGACCAATTTTCATACAAGAAAATAACAATTTGAATCTAGAAAGAACAGACACTAAAGTAAATGAACAGACCATCAGTCAGAATCAATGGACCGATGAAAATGACCCATGGGGCGTCGGTGGCCGCAACGGTTTAGGCGTTGACACGGCGCTCATCACTCTAAGGTAAAGGTCCCGGGTTCGAATCCAGCGACCCTGCATACAAATTCAGGTTCATATAACCTCGAAGTTGAAATACACTCGTTAAAAAAAAGACCCATCTGGCAGACAAAACCTGCGTGAATAAGTTCTTAGTTCAATGATCAAAAACGTAATTATCATTAGAACCAATGCGATGGACAAATGGTAGGGCAAACGCTCAGACCAACTATGAAGCCGAAGATCTTCGTAAAATTCAGTTTTAATAGTTTCCTTACTGAGAGTAAACCGTTAAAACCTATAAAACAGACATAAACGTGGGTAAATGAACAGACCAATCAAGAAGATGACGCTTCTGGCAGACAAAACCGAGAAGAGTAAATTTTTAATAATCAAAGAGGATCAGCAAGTAGCATTAGTTACACTGCGATGGACATATGCAAGGGTAAAAGCTCAGACCAACCATGAAGCCGAAGATCGTTGGAAAATTCAGTTCTAATAGTTTCCTAACTTTACATAACGGGTTAAGTAAATCGTTAAAACCTATAAAACAGAAATCAACGTGGGTAAATGAACAGACCAATCGAGAAGATGACGCTATTGGCAGACAAAATCGAGAAGTCAATTTTTAATGATCAAAGAGGATCAGTAAGTAACATCAGTTCCACTGCGATGGACTCATGCAAGGGTAAACGCTCAGGCCAACCAGTGGAGATATTATTATCCATTGTCATCAGACATGACGATATCTTCAGCGGTCGCTATTTACCTTTTTCAATATTAATGTCTTATTTGTTGATTCTAATGATGATCGTCACTGATTTTCGTGAAATGAGAAGCGTCATCTACGTTGGATGATCTGTTCGTTTATCCATCTATTCCATGGGGGGATGATGGTCAAATCAAAGAGAATGTGCGGACCAGGATGATGGAAGATGATTAAGCTTCAAGTCGTCAATTCGCAGACCACAAAACATTATATTTTATAAACTAAGCTTGTTATTTATATCGTTAGAGTTAATAATAAATTTCATGCAATATTTATACAATGTTGGTAAATTTTTACTTTTTTGTTACGCTCGCTTAGTTAAGTTGGCGTCTAGACCTAAGATCGTTAAAGCAATAAGTCCAATTTTGTCTCAATGAAACTTTACATAACGGGTTTTTAACGATCTTCCGTTGAGTGAAAGACTTTTGTGCCTACGCAAATCGGCCCGGGGAATTGACGGACAAAAGGCCAGCAAAAGAAACCTGGTAATGAAAATTGACTGTTCCGGTGGCAAAAGGGCCAAAGCAGCGTGACGAAAACTTGCGTAACCTACTTAAGCTCGCTATTAGGGAAGAGGAAGGAAGAAACAATCGAAAGGAAATTTTCGCACGATTCCCTTGCGCTTGTGATATCGCCACGTTTCTGGGCATCTTCCTGTTCTCAAATTTTCTACTATTAAGCAACAAAGGCTAAAAATTGTGTAATAATTTCCTCGAATTAAGTCTGCTTTCCCTATCATGTGAAATAATTAATTTTGAAAAATTTAACGATTTTCATAAAAATCTGGTGTTTTCCAACGTATAACGACGAATGATTTCCACTTCCTTCCTCAAGCGTTTAAAACTGATAAAGTTGATAATTTATTTATTAAAAGTAATTAGGAACTTGTCGCATTTACCTAAGTTGTTGACCTTAATTTTGTATTGTATATTTAAAAGTGTCACGCGATCCTTAAATCCACTCTACATCCTGTATCCTTAGAGGAGAATGAGATTAATACGATCTACCTTTGTTCTTGACACAAAGGATATTATTATCGACGAAGATGAAGGTCATCCCCTGAGATACTAAATTAGATACATTATGGCCCGTTAAAACCCAAATCATTTTGCCTTCATTTACGGTCTGCTTCCGTCAGAGCACGAAGGATTTAGGGAAAGCAGTACTTGTGAGATAGTAGAAGAAAGTCGAGAGTGACTTGATTTGGGCCCATTGATATAAAAATAGTTTCAGAGAAAACACTTTTAAATGCCTCAGATTAAACTCGGAGAAAGAGCACAATTACACACAGGAAATTTAATTTGTCGAAAATGTTCAAATATATCGAATTTATGTTCGTTTTTTGTATTTCAGATGCTGTCGAAGATGGAAGCAGAAAGGAAGCCGTCGTCGAAGAAGCCGATGATGGTAAATTTGTTAAAACTAGTAGTCAGTTCGAACAAAAATCAGGTCTGGTAAGAAAAGGGAAAGTACTCTATCTTTAAATTTAAATAGGAATTTGATGTATTTGATCACAACGATCCTTACTTGTTTTCATTAATACAAGCATAAACATTTGTCAATGGCCATGCGTGTTGTTTTTTCTGCCGTGATAGTGAAACGTTAGACAACCTTTCGTGCCAAATTACCGGTTTACGGTCTGAGCCGACGGAAATTAAAAGGTGTGAAAAGCCGAGAATAGGTCGTTTAATTCGATCAACTCGTGATTCAATGCTCCTTTTATAAAAAGGACAACAACAAGACGCTGTTGCACATAATTGGTTCACCGGGGTTGTTGACAGATGCATGAAAAATTGGGAATTACCATGGTGCAGAAGGTGTGAGCCGACCCAAATTAACACATAACACACATGCATCAAGTGTATTTTGTTGTTTTCTTCCTTTTCTTTTAAATTGGCTAATACTCGCCTGTAGAGTTGGTACAACAATCGAAAGGACCTCAATGTAACTCAACGTTGCTTTGAAAAATTAAGCTGTCGAGATACGTCCTTGGAAAGGAAGAAGGATCATAAATAGATATGATGATGTCAAATCAAATTGACTCTCTAGTACTCGTGTACTTAAAAAGACAAAATTCACATTCTATTCCCAGTAAACCTACGCTAAAAAAAAACCACCAAGGCTGGCAAACTTACTACTACTTACCGTTAGTCAATGAGTAATTGGAGATTCTGAGATACGGTCTGGTGTGACGTAGGTTTTAGAAAAACCTTGTCTTTATTGTGCCAACGTTTCGATCTTTATTGAGATCATCTTCAGGGCTCAAACTGTGGGCACTCTCAACACGACAGCCAAGAATGACACATCTACACGGAAAACAAACACCTAGAGCCTTCAGACCGCATCTCGCGATCTCCGAATAATCACTGCCACAACGTTACAGTTCTACAGTTTTAAAGAGAGCTAAACTCAGAGGAGTGATAGGACTATACGAGGAGGAAGAAACAGCCACCATTTCAAATTCGAATCCGAAGCAACCGCAACATAGGAGGTTCAAAGAAAACCCAGGGAATGGATTTGCACCGACGGCAGTAAATGACCTAGAACTTCTTAGGAGGAGAATCGAGTCGATTGCGCCGAACTAGGAAAGTACATAAGCCAGCAGCCTGCTTCCTAGTAGCCAGTATCATCATTATCATCACTCGTGTCAGATTGTGTGGGGTGTTAAAGCCCGTCAATCTCAATCTACTCGAAATGCGGAAGGTCATCATATCAACCTACGCCACGGTATCCGCTAAGAAAGAAGAAGCTTGCGAAATCTTTAGTTTTAAATCATTTTATTATGCCTTCGCAAGGCTATGAAGTGGTGACGTCTTTACTTTGATTATATTTATTGTTTAGGGAGTTTTTTCCTTTACAGGAGTTGCTTAGGTTATTATTGGTTTTATATTTTTCTCCCTCTCCGCCTCTCTCTCTCACTCTCACGATCGTAGTATGTATGTAAATATATTTTCTATCACTCTTTGTTTTTTTCAGGAGCTGCTGAAGAATCAAGTAATGAGGAATCAATATTCGACGTAAGTTTAACTTTTAAACTTCTCTTCTGATGATTATTAAACGCCAGCTTTGGCTTCTTCGGCCAACCTAGAAAGACAGGGGTTGAAATAATTATTTATTCACATTTCTTTTAATGAAGACAATAAAAATTAAGTTTGTTAATTGGAAACAAAAAGAAATTAAAGATTCAAGAAAAGAACGTGTTGACTTGAAGAAACTTTTAATCGCTTTTACTAATAAGGTTAACTTGATTTTCTACCTTTCTTGGCCAGCGAATCAGGAAAATTTCGATCGTGTAGAATAAAATATTTATAATAAATAAATTAGACAGGCAAAAGAACTAGCTCATAAAAAGCGAAGATAAGCGGACCTGGATGATAGATGAAATTGGGGAAAAAAATTTCTTCTGAATATTCCTAAAAGAAACATTCAATGCAAAAATTAGATTAGTATTTTTTTATAAATGTAAATTGTATAAATTTTATCTTTAAAAAATTAATTTTTTAAAGACAAAATTTATTTACGTTTGTATTCATGATGTTGAACACGTACTTTACTTTACTTACGAATATACATAGGATTTTTGTATGCCTGCAACAAATAAATTAGCATTTTGCTAAGAACGTGACACGTTGAGCTACAAAGTGTTAAAAATGATATAACAAGGAAGTAAACGCATTATGCGTTGTACGTTATCGCAGTTACGCGCTCAAGTGCATTCAGAGCATAACAGCGTTCATGTTCTTGCAGACGGAACTGATGAGCGGCGATGAGGCTGATGAGGACGATGACGGCGAAGAACAGGGCGACTCAAGCTCCGACGGTCAGCATCTCTTTCCTTCCTTCTCGTCCCTATTCTCAACACCCCTGGGCCATTCCAGGCCTACGAACGCATTTTATCAGGAACCTCTGAGATCCTTCCAGACGGACACATTCCATAGGTAAAGAACTAAAATATTTTTTACGGTACACTATGGTATAGTAGATGCCATATTAAATAACCGTTTTTCTTCATTTTGAAGTCTAATTTTAAAATAAGTCTTAGGTTATATTTTCGAATTATCCTGGGAACGTTTTGCCTATTAGTGTTTTTATGCGCGACCTTTCATTCTGAAAGTTTACCACTAAAACCTTTAAATGCAGAATCGTGTCCGTGATTTGAACAAAAGGCTAATTTAAAAATTATCAGATGGAAAGAACATAAAAGCTTATTTTAAAGGGCATCGCGTATAGTTCATCTCATGCAAACATTTTGGGTAAGTATTGTAGTATGCATTTAAACTTTCGTCTATTATTCTGAACTCTACTACTGATTATCCTAGAATATTTGCGTTTCTTTAGTAAGGTGAAGAATTCTTCTCAGGGGTATGGTATCAAGCATTTCATTTTTCAGGATTGGCTCTCTTAGGTACGATAGCCTTTTCATTGTTATTGCTTGGAATTTGCAGATCATGTGTTCTGTTGTCTCAGACTTCTCTAGATAGAGATGATATTGGTCATCACTTGGACCATGCCCAGTGCAATATACCCGTTTGGATTTTAAGCTTCTTTTTGTTGTGTAAGATCTCTCTTTTCTCATTGGGTTATTTTTTTCGAGTTATCTTTTGCTTACCTCCTGCCTGGTATTTGTTGTGTTCATTAGTAGCGCAAGAATCCAGTTCTTTTCTAAAAGTGGCTGTAATTTATTACACAAAAGGCATTTGGGTCCCGAGGCTCCCGTTTGTCTAGCATGTCTGTGCCGCTTTGCCTGAAACTCCCTCTTGGCTTGGGACCCTCCTTAGCATAGGCTATTTGTACATGCCAGTTTTTATGGGTATTTAAGCAGCTCCAGATTAATTTTCAGTTGATTTCGTAGGCTTGAAGAGCTTTTAGACCTGACTGGTAGTATTATAACAGTTGCGCCTTGAGATATTCGATATGTATTTACGCGCAATGTTTCTACGACTGGTAGTTGGACTTAAAAGATGATTTCGGTAGAGTCGAGGGCCATGTGGCGAACACGTTTATGGGCCTTTCCTCTCTCTTTCCATTTACCATCTTTAAGCTACCGTAATAGCGTGAAGAGCTCCTGTTTTTTCCATTGTGCTCTCGTTTCAATAATTATTTGGAATGGTTTTTGCAAAGTCTAATATTTTATGAGATACGTCAGAGTTAATTTTAACCATGTCAGTTAACTCTGTCGAAATTTTTGGAATGACCAGCTTGATTGATGTTTTCCTTTCAGAAAATTTGATTCTTTCTTTCTATTGACCGATGAATTCTTAGTTCCTCAATCCCTGCCGTATTTCTATTTTAAAAGGTGGGAGCTTGAGAATAAGTTGCAATTCTTTAGATTTTGTGTGGTATTTCCCTTAACTTTTTTGTTATTTTTTTGAACGTCACATTTAGCTTGCATACTCATAGACGACGACGGTCTGACGACAAAGTCATCTAAAGAGTTAGTTCTCTAATCCTACCACAAAATACTTGGCATGTCCATTGTGCCTTTGTGTAAAAAATGTGCTTCGGTCGAGAACTATTCCTAGGTGAATGGCTTTCTTTTGACTTTATTTATCTATTTCAATATAAAATTTAGCTTCTTCCACCTGGTGAATGGCACAATTGCTTTGGAGTGATTTATTTATACCAAACCTTTTTCGTGGTCTCCTTTGAATGTTATGCAATTAAATTAATATCTGGCTATATTAAAAAGAGCTTTTGAGAATGAGTTTTATTATTAATATAATTTATTATAGTGAAGGCAGAAAGTATTACTAATTCAAAAAATTATTTTTCAGTTATATTAAATTGAATTATGACTATAGCTCTTAAAGTTTATATATATAATTTAAAATTTTGATTTATGGACCTAATTAAACCAGACCTTCATTTATCAATCTAAAATTGATTTTACTGATACATTACTGGTTACATTTACTGATATCCTTAAAATCATGTTAATGAAGTATAATTTAAAACAAATAAGTTTTACGATCCTATGAAATACCATAATTCAAAAATTTGATTCGTGAACTTAACCTTAATTATTATTATATATTTAGCTACCATGGGACAATCATATTAACGCAATTTTAATCATTTTTAAATTAAATAAGTGCAGTTTTATGATGTCAAGAATTGCCATAATTCAAAAATTTGATTTACGGCCGTACATACTTATGGGTGTTTAAAATTAACAAATTGATTTGTTAGCCATATTAAATCTTGAATAATTTTATATTGGTTTGAAAACGAGGGGAAAATATAATTTACAGCCACAGTTACAGAATGTGTTTTTGTACAAATAAAAAAATAACAGATTTATATTTATTAAACATAATTTACAAATGTGTTTATGGTCCTAATTAAATCGATCTTGTTTAATTAAATTTTGAAAGTTCATAAGTGAATCTAACTTTCATAACAGAATCAAGTTCATGATTTAAATTAAAAAAGAAATATAATAAATTAATAACTATTAATTTATCGATATAATTTTACGCTTTTAATAGTACAGTTTATTTATCACTTTGTGGTTAGATTTTTTTTTATTATAAGCGTCCTAAATATATTTTTTGAATTAGTATTTCTATTTATTAGACACCTGAAGGGTTCAGAATTTATCAACGTATTTATGAACCTTATTAAATCAAACTCGCACCTTGGATTTGACTTTTTAGGTTCAACTGACTTTCCTAGTAGAATTAAGTTAATGATTTGAAAGGAAATTTGAAATATGATTTGTTTGAATGATGAAAATGATGATTTAAAATGAAATTATGAGTTTATTTAAAAATTATATAATTAGACAATTATTTTAAGCGTACAAAATGCAAGATTTTTTTTAAAATTTAATACGATGGATGATCAACGACGGATTTATTTTTGGACTTGACTAAATCGGCTCGACGACATCGACTCTAAGAACCCATGAAAGCAACATTCCGGTGTACCCGGAAGTTTTCAAGGTACGACCAGTATTCGAATTCGCGAAGTTCTCTTGTCAAAAATCAAATTTGCCCTTAGAATAATAATAATTTAAATTTTTTTAACATATTAGCCGAGGCTGTGAACGCACAGGCATAACACATTTTGAATAATAATTATCAGAAAGGGCGTGAAAAAATTTTCAAGCGTTTTTTTTGTTTTTTCCTATTAAATTTGAATTTAACCGTGAAATTTTAATATATAATTAAAATAAACACACGTTGAAGTTTTTTGTTTTCCCTTTTTGAATTAGAAAGTAGACAAAGTACATTAATCACGGCCAAGGGTAATTATGTGTTGTTTTAATTTTGGATATGTTTTAATACGTGAACTAAAAAAAAAATGAAGATAACATAAGATAAGAGAGAGAAATGCCGGCGAAATTACTTTTTTCTCCCTGGTTCTCACGATTATACGAAAAGTGTTCTTACCTCACGCGTCGTTAAGTATAAAAATGGTCATTATTCCGCGGTTTGTCGTGTTCTTACTTTTCCCTTTTTCCTGTAATACTACGTGCAGTAATGTTTATTTTTATCTGGCATTTTTCCTGTACTGGCGGATTTCAGTTTTCTGTGTCAAAATGTAGATGCATTCTTTTTCCAAAGAAATTTGGCCTTGTCGAACATATGCTAAACATTATATCATAGTGATCTACAGGATAGCACATTCAACAGGAAGGAAATGATAAATTCACATAACATAACAACAACTCTTAGGCATAATTTAGTTTATTACATAGTATATAAAGAAAACGAAGATTCATCAAAGACGCCATCATGTAAAAAATGCACCGACTCAAACCTTTCACGTCTTACGAATCTATTATAACTTATTATAAAAGCCATACACAAATCAACCACTGAAAAAGACATCTGATAGAACCAGCGAGACTTGACGGACCAAGATGGCGGTAAATGACCAAACCACAGACTCTTTTTTGCCGTGGCTCAGTTAGATAGTTTTGCTCCATGAAGATCTGCATATCTGAAAAACTTATTCAGGCCACCCAAATTAAGCTTGGTGGTAATTAAATCCCAAAATAAAAGGTTATTTATCACTCGATACGTGACTTTTATAGTCCTTATTTAGTAAAGCAATTTATGATTTTTTTAAAATTTGTTTTAATATTTTATTAAAATTGATTGAATTTTAAAATTAAATATTGAAATATATGAGTACTTAAGTACTTAATTTGACGACATACTTTGATAGAACATAATCATTTAACTATCGGTCACTACCTTGTTCTTCGTTCAGAATAAATTAACAGTTATATTACCTATTAACTTTCTACACTGCTTGTTCAACGATCAAATTACAATAATTGAAATTTATAAGGGAAGATTAAGAAATAATTTAATTTACTAATTTATACAATTATAATTGTAATTTATTAATAATTAATAACCAAATAAATTATATATTCCATGTAAAAAACTAAATAAGGCCACCTTAATATCAGTACTTAAATACTTGTAAATTCCTTTTTTTTATATTGTTATTTGTAACTTGAAAGATTATTACATCTTATTCTCTCTTATAACTGTTTTTATTATACCAGAGCGTTGACAGTGAATTGTGAACAATTCTAAATTAGTTTGGACACTGTGTATTAATATTATACAAAGAAATATTAAAAGATTCATTAATGATAAAATAAAATATAATATAAAATTTGCAAGGAACTTTGCTTCTACCGGTCTGTAAAAATATGACTGAAGATGGATACGGATGGGTATGGTAGGATACTGATGGAGTCGGCGATAAATGCTGGGACTGCGAATGCTGAGGATGGCGGATTCTCGTTTTCCTCACCATACCATGCGTATATCCACTTTTGTAGATAAAGGAGGGCCCACAGCCCACTCAATTCTTCCTTAGATGCGTGCCAGTGCGGTTAGGTGGGAAGGTGCGGTTCCTCGGCCTCATATTTGTCAGAAAGCGGAACTGTAATAGAAAGAATAAAGGTGGGGTGAGCTTGTCGATTCACTTTGTGTAAAGGATGGTTCTAACTCACGGGTTGCCTTGTGTTTTTGAGTAAGAACAATCCTTTACAAAAGTGAAATAATAGCTGAGATGGCAGACACGAAGCGACCTTGCCCACAGGAGTCATCCTCAAGTGGACATGGTTCTCAGATGCCCGTACAGAAGAATTACGGTAAGATTTCGCTCTCATACGCGATCCGCTAGGAGGAATCTCTCAGGCGGAATTACAGTGGATACTCGAACTGGGAAACAGTCAAATTCTCCCTGGGTCCTTCCAGGCGACCCTGGCCAGACCGACTACAATGTCATATCTCTGCTTCTAAGCTGGTAGGACTTAGGTGGAAGCATGTCGATTTTCACCTCGTCTTCACGAACGGCTATAAACCCTGCACCGTGTACAATGTAGGGGTTTTAACTTCATGGTGTATACTGCCAAGCTATTTGATCTGACACTTCCTCATTCTACCTCGTGTGCATCGACTCCCGTGCTCTTGTTGTAGAGATAGTCTGAACTGAAGTCTTCGCAAAAAGGTGGTTCTCGGTCCGAGGACCCATAATTCTAATTCTCTGACTCTAATAATGAAAAACTTAATAAAATGAAATAGCATCATCAGTGGGCAGGAGAAGGAGGCTAGACAAGCTCAACGCTTTTGACCCCTTTACACCCTTTTACAACAGGCAGTTATAATAATAAACATAGTTTTGTATGATGCTTATTAATTAATGGATCTTTACTTTGTCCAAACGTCAGGACGTTATTGACTCTTATAAAACCCATAATATCGCACCCATTCACCACTTTTAAAATGGTTTTATTATATTGAATAAATTGATTTATTATATTCTGATGTAATACAGCAATCTACGTATTTACTATTTCTTTTTTTTCTCTTTTTGTAGGTCTTTGTATGGCAATGACGATTCCGACAGGGTTTTGGGTTCTGGCAATTTCGGCGTAATCCGCGGCGGTACTTACTACAGTGGCGGTTCCAGCGACGAGCCCTTCACGAGGAACTCCCATTCCAGGCCGTACCGAAGGCCGAACCCTCTCCCGCAGTTCAAGCACGGAGGGGACTTCTTTTCGGGCTTCAGGGACTTCGCCGACATCACGACCCCTCCGAAACCGGCCTTCTCGGAGATCATAATCGTTTACGCCAACAAGAACCAAACGGCTTCAGCTGGCAACGAACAGCCTAAGAACATCCGGGACCTGATCGAAAGGGAGATGGCCAAGTCCAAGACAAAGAAGAAGCTGGCGCTTTACAAGGAAAAGACCCTGGCCAAAGAGTCGTCGAAGAAGTTCAGAACTAAAGAGCTCGAGCCTCTCCTCGCCCTTAGTTGAAATACATACACGATCTGAGGCTTTAGGATATTCAATTTGGTTTTTTATTGATAAACTTGAACTTTCAAAAAATTTTACACCCGTCTCTACCAAAAAATCGACAAAAAAGTTTTCATTTATTACATACATTTAAAGGGTTTACTGAAAAAAGTTTTTTAAATATCACTTCTTCGTCGGTCATATATTTATTCCCGGTTTGCTTAATGTCTATTCGATTTGATTTTTATTTTGCAAAAGCCTAATTTAGGCTTTAACAAGTTCATGTTTTATCAAGGAACAGCTCGAAGGAGGGTCAACGAAGTGTTATCGTACGCTACCACTTATGTTACCAACGCTATTCCCTCAAAAGGAAAAAAGATGTTACCTATTCACTTGATTTTACATAATCAAATTAAGCGTAGACTTCAGCAAAAGCCTCTGATACCTCTATTGTACAGTACCTGTTCCTTATTTGTATATAAACTTCCTTTTTTTATATTAATCTTATTTTTTGTTAAAAATTCATAAATCTAAAAAAAATATATATAAATATATACATAAGTATGATTATGTTTGTTTAACGCCAAAGAAACATTTTCTCGATGTGGAACATTTTGAAATTTATAAGTCTTTTGCAAACTAAAACATCTGTCTAAATGTGTATAAACGGTTATAAACATTACTGAAATATATTTTATTATTATTACCTATTATTTTTAGTGTTTTTATTTCTGTTCGAATTTTCACTTTATATATTGCAATATTTTGGCAAGTTTATATAGTAAAAAAGAAAAGTAGACTTGATTAATTTGACATTACATCTTTGCTCTGTTCAAATCAGATGTGTACATGAAATAAAAGGCTGAGGTCGATGGTTCTGCAATAGCAAGAATCCTATCACAGCTGGATGCCATTGAGTAGTATGGTGGTTGTCCAACCACGCTGGAGTGTCACAATATGCTTGCTTCATCTTTTTGTTCATCCAAATGGGTAACTTTATACTCACTAGTCGACATAGTGTTATTTACATAGCCGAGTAAGCGTACGACACAGAAAATAGAAATACAATTACTAAAATAACAAAAATCTTTGTTGTCTCTCCCATATAAAAAGGAGTGAGGACACACTGTTGAGGCAGGATGCCGGAAATTTTATCCAGGGAGTCGATCCAAGGCAGCATGTAGCAGATGTCTGTGAAAGCGGTGGCGAAGCCGAACTTCTGGCAATCTCTGAACATTTCAGCTTGTGTGAACATGCACTTTGTGTCGATGAGAGCGTGGCTGAGGCCGACGATCGCACCGTCGCAGACGAGAGCTGCTCCGGCATCACCTGGACAAAGGCCGCCGCCGTCTCTTTCCAGGCATATGGACCTAATGTTCCGCCCCCTTCAAAAGAAACAATCAGTTCAGCTTTTTTCAATTCATTCAGACTTAAGCTACGTCTTTCTAAGTACTCGTTAATACACGGGCATGAGTAATGACCGAATTTGGCGTAGGCGTAGAAATACTGGAGCCTGCGTTTGAAGTTTTTCGTCCCTATCTTCACGAGCCAACCGACGACGACGCACACCTTCAGTTCTTCGGGCGGCCAGAATTCAGGTTTTAGGCCCAAAGGTTTGACAGTTTTAGTCGTTTTGAATGACCTTGCAATCTAAAACAGATCTCAAATATTATATACATTTTTGTTTAACAATAAATATTTTTTTAATACTAGACTTAAAAGTTAGGTGATGGACCTCGTTTAAAAACATTGGTCTCCCTATCTGTTTGGGTATGACGGCTTTTATGTTGAAATGTTCTGCTTAAAACTTACAAGCAAAATCTTAATACTGAAATTAGTAGTATGATTTCTTTGCATATTACATGTACAATGATGATTTACACTGCATATTTTACGTAACGTTGAAATGAAAAGTGCCACGAGCGGGATTCGAAACCCACGATCTTCGGCTCAATACGCGCTGCTCTAACCACTTGAGCCATCGTGACTTCGATCAACTCGGACACCAACTCCCCATCTCATCCTACAACCTTTCGAATTTTCCCTCCTTTTTGCCAAATTTGCCCCCATAAATTGTGGGATTTCTTTACTGTCTGCAGGGTGTAGAACTTGAAATTTACTACTTACTTTACATTTACATTTACCTACCCTTCCTAAAATATTATGTGAGTTATTATATGAGTATTTTGATCTTTTCTAACAGTTCATTGGCATAATTTCTCACCCTGTCTCACAATTTTAAGGCATCAGCTTCGATAACCATTAATCCTTTTAATTGATTCTCTAATAAAAATGACTTCCTCGGTTTACAAGGGAATAAAGACGAGAGGCGCACCAGGATGATAGGGAAATGTCATAAATTGAAAAACGAAAAATTTCTCATATACTTTTCAAATATAGTCGCATTATCTACCTAGATAGATCTAGATTTATGGCTCTATCTAGACTAGACTTTTATTATCCTCCTTGATAGCGACACAGTTTTATTCTCTCAATTTAAATATTCTATGTTGTTAAGTTGAAAACTTTTCGTTGTTATAAGAGACCTAAAGACAGACGGTATTGAAACAAAAAAAAAATCATTCGTCAGGATTGCCACTTCTTCCGAATCCGTTATTGGGGTGATAAGAAAGTACTCCAGGTCTTCAAACTTCAAAACAATATGCATTAACTACTTAAAATCCACAAAGGATATCTAAGCCAAAGCCAGATACTCCTCTCCCAAAGCTGACTTTATAAAAATCTAACCAGGGACCCACTAGTTTCCATTTTTGCCATCAATAACTATAGTATTCAAGATCTTGTAAGCTAATCACTGGGCACTGACCAATGATTGACTCTAAACTTTAAACTATAACTGACCCATGACTCAACTCCACCTAACTATCCACCGTACACGTGTCAACCACTGACTGGCCAGTCAGTACCCTTTTCCTTTTTGGTAGTTCACTGGTACCCATCTTTTACAAATCTGTCCAGAGGGGTCAACGTGGGCTTTCTTCCCTGTGACAGCTGCTTCCCTCTGACTTCTTTATTTCCCTGTTCTTGAACTTTCCTTTAGAGGAGATTCTAGAGCGTCCAAGGAAGATACGAAATATGTCTCTTCGATGTTTACATATCCTCATTCAGTGTTCGACACAGTTTTGCAATAATCTTTACACAATTATTGCTATACAAAAAGTAGTATTCTAAAACCTTTTTTAAATAACTAAACAATTATTGAACACCGTAAGCATTGGCCAAAAGTTCTGAATATAAAACTAAGTTACGATTACAATTAAAATGAAAGCAATCAAATCTTATTTCAAGTTATTCTTCCAGAAAAGTTTTCTTCTTAAAAACTTTACCTTCTCACGACAATATAGTACTGTGGTTTCCTTTTTTTTTAGCAGAACCTACTCTTCTGCCACTCCGAATTTTCCCTCCTTTTTGCCATTTTTCAAAAGTCGTTTAATCAACAGTCGACATATCAAATGGCCAAAAGAAGGAAAACATGAAAGGTTATAGGTTGAGATGGGGGATTTGGTGTCCGAGTGGATCGAAATCACAATAGCTCAATTGGTTAGAACAGCGGCGTATTTAGCCGAAGGTCGTGGGTTCGAATCCCGCTCCTGACACTAAATTTTTCATATCAACCAAAACCATACATAAAAATGATAAGTAATTGAAATAAATAAATAAGATTGAATAAGAATTTATTGATAATATAAAATAAATTTATTTTCTATCTCTCGAAGCTGACTTTTTTACTCGCCTAATTTAAATTTAATTTAATGTCTTCTAAGAAACATAAACTACATTTTCATTCTATAGTTTTGCCCTATAGATAGGATTTGGTGAAAAATCCTTTGTAAATCCCGCATATGTTATATGTGTAGAAAGTGTTGTTAAATAGATGAAACACGAGAAAATTGGCCTCGTTTGACCAACGTGAACAACGAATGCAAGGCAACTCTGCGTGTCAGGAATGACTATTGACTGCTTATATCTGTTGAATACAAAAAACTCCACTTCATCTTCCCTATTCTCCAGATCGCACTGAAGGATTTTCACTTTTGCGAAATTTCCTGTTCAGAAACATTTGAATAATTAGAAGGTGGGAAAGGTGCCAGAGAATACTTGGTTCCAATGAAATTTTTTTAAATTGCCAAAATGAATGAATTTGTATATCGGTCGTTTCCGATCATTTTTGGTCTAACCTCGCGGTTTTGTTTGTTAGATAATCTGATTACGTCTACAGAACTAATCACCTCTTGCAAAATTTTGGCTGTATAAAATTCGACCAAGGTTCTAAAACACTTAAAACACAATTAATAAAAATTCTCTCATAATACTCTCTAAAGAAACATGCAAATACATAAACCAAAAATCATGCTTTCCAAAAAATAAACAAGCTTCAAGAAATGGGCCAGTCATACTGATCCCGGCACAACCTTACCGACAAAAACAAACCATTAGAAACCATACTTCCAACAGGACGTAAAAAAAGAAAAAAGAACGATGGGCATATTCCGAAACACACTACACAATAACTGAAATCACGACAACACGTAACAACACAACAAAATTACATTGACTTTAATGAACACACCAAAAGATAGACTGGAAATTGAACTCTTCATCAGACATGATCGCAGAAGTAATCTTATCAAACTTTGTAGAGAAATATTTTCCTTCAACTACGGTAAAACACAACATTAAGTTAGTGATATGCTCGACATAGTAGACACATCAACAACGTATAAACAGACAATAAAAAAACATATTCACTGCAAAATTCGAGCACTCAAATATACATGAACATAATAAGTTAACGACAATATAAAAATCCTCGGCTTAACTATTACAAAATTTGATTCCGATTCAACATATAAATAAAACCAAAGGTAACAGATATCATAAAAGCTGACACAAACCAACCATATAACCAAAATTATAGCACTCAAAATATATGAAGAATAGACTAGCAGAACAGTTAACAAATGAGAAGGACATACGTGGAAAATAAACAAATAAAAGCATAACCATAAAACAACGCCTACAACATAGGCACTATCAACAACCCAATTAAAAAAATGCATCAAAACCTCAAAAATAAGCACTAAATGGAATACCTTCCCTACCTTCACTTGTATAAGGTCCAAGGAGAAGTACAAACTAACTATTCTATTAAACAAATATGGCATAAAAACCTTTCTAAAGTCTATACTATGTGATGATTCCCTGTGTAAAGGTTAAAACAGAAAACCAACTACAACATACATGAAAAGGGATGAATCAAAACACGTACATATTCCAAAAATAGCCACACTTAAAATGGATGGACTAACAGAAAAGCAAACAAATAAGACGAACATACATGGACATCAAACAATCATAATCATGGCATGCGATAACACCTACAACAGAAAAACTATCAATAATCCAGGGAAAAAAGACATGCACCAAAACATGATGGCACTTCAAAAATAAACACTAAATACTTCAATACCTTCACTTTGATAGAATCCAAAGAGACAACTAATATGGCAAAAAAAACTTTACTGACTGTTTGTTATGTGATGATTGCCTGTGGAAACGTTAATATAGAAAACCAACTACAATATACATCAAAAGATGGATGAACTAATAGAAAAGCAAATAAATAACACATTGATGTCATACATGGGCATCAAACAATTAAAATCGTGGCATCCAACCTACAACCTTAACCTACAACAGAGAAACTATCAATAATCCAGTGAAAAAATACATGAACCAATTCATGATTACACCTCAAAAACGGGTACTAAATGGAATACTTTCACTTAGATAGGGTCCACGGAGAAGTGCAAACTAACCAACTAACCAATATATTTAACAAATATGGTAGAAAACTTTAACAAAAATTGTGTTATGTGATGTAAACCGAATTTTCTATTTAAACGGGGGCTAGCTTAAACCAGATACTTCGACGTGATCTCCCGATCTCTAATGAGCAAGCCACTCTCTCTGTATCAAAATAAGTACACAAGCAATAGTGTCATCTCAATAGCTCGTACTCATTGCTACACTCCGTTCTGACACCAACTCTGGCTTCTCCCATCATCTAGCTCACGACACTGCCATAATCTACCAACGCGATGTAAGCCGGCCCCCGTCTTAGCAATAAGTTAAGTTGTAAAATAAAAACAGAATAGGTAAACGAGGAAAGGGGACAACGGTTGTCCTTTGAAGGGGGACCGCCCAGATGGGAACGACGTGACACATCTGGCAAATATAGCTTAGAAATGGTTACCCAGGTAGACAGCTAGGTAAGAACGTCGAAATGTGAAGCAGACCCAGATGGGACCGACGTGACACATCTGGCAAATATATCTTAGAAATGGTTACCCAGGTAGACAGCTAGGTAAGAAAGGGGGACATCGTAAATTGGGAATACGTCAACGCTGTGCTAGACCGCCGTCTTTGTCGGCCCCGCCGCGGCGTGAGATCTCCCCCCGACTTTTGAGTTTCCTTTCCATCCCTACTACGGGAGAGACCCGGTATAAAAGGGATGACTGGAAAATCAGACAGTCTACAGTCAAGATACGAGACTCATCCCAGGCAGTCAAGACCGAGGACCGGGAGAGAAGCAGCCATACTCCGTCTGGGATTCAACAAGAGGACTCAGCCAGCCAGAGCCAGCGAGGACCAGCCGTTGCGACCATCGCGCCAAGTCAGAGGTCGAGAGAAGAGATGCTGTGGACACTGATCGTGGCGAGCATCGTTTGGGGTAAGTCCCTTTGTTGATAGACTGGGATTTAGACCTTTTCCTCGTTGTCCCTGGATCTCCAGATTTAGAGTTGTGGCTGATTTATAGATTAAGTAAGATTCTGAGGTTTTTTATATTAAGAGAAAGACTTGTGTACAATAAATTTTACTGAATACTGTCTCTGGTTTATTGAATTCTGGAACCTTACCTTCCCCTACACAAGAATAAGTAGCGACGCGCTTACGCCGACTAATCTCTTGTCGCTTAGAGAAAAACAAGCGAAGATCAAGAGATAATTCTGCCGCCGCGCCGTCGTCCGCTTACAGCGACAAAGAAAACTAAATTGAAGGAACTTATTGTCCTTACCAATTAGTAATATGCAAATATAAGATCTGAGGCAATTCACCCACATAGACACAACATGGATGGACGTTGGATGTTTCACACAGAGCATATAAAAGGACTCGACTAACTAAATGCACACATCCATCGTCTGATGGACCAAAAATGAAAGGATCGACAGAGCAAAAACGATTGAAAACGATCATCCTTCAACAGACATCAAGAAGAAATAATCTCACAATAATTAATTAAATCGAATTTATTTTGTAGCTATATTTACGTCAGGTTACAGACACCCCCACATTAAAAAGGAAACTATTGTACAAATGACTAATTGATTTTTTTTTTTCATTCTAGAGTGAATTATTTTAAGACTTAAACTCACTCGTATAAGACTGATATCGTGCTGCATCAGTTTTCCATCCTTGTAGTGTGGGTGATTGAAAGCTTTCATACCTTTCCTCGCCTGTATGACGTTCCTGTGCAAACTGTCGTTTATCATCGCCGGAGATGAATCCAGGTTGTCTACCCCGGCGATGATCCGTATCCTTTTCGCGTATTTGACGCTACCGATACAGCTAGCTGACGATATCAGCCAAAACCGTGTGATAATCACCGCCGTGCAGCCCAGACCTTTGGCCGTGATGACCAACGCGACGAAAGGATAATCGTAAACCGAGGCGTCGTACGTTTCATAATAGGCGGACAGATTGTATGAGTAAATTAATCCACTATTCAGCCCAACGATAAAAATAAACAATAAGAAAACCATTTGAACGTATTTTTATCATCTGTGAACCGGGAATACAATAAAACTGTCTGTGGAAAATCTTCAACTAATCGTGTGATCATTGTTGCTCTAGCGGTTACTGAAAAGTAAAATAATGGGAGTATATTGCTCAAAGGGAAGGTCGACAGAATGACCATCTCACGATGATGTTAGGAATGAATTTACTTAGGTTGTTTTGAAAATGTTTGCTGGCTTGAAGTCTTTACGAATAAGTTTCTTTTTATCGACGAATTAACAAAGAAAATAATTTGTTAAAATGTCCGTTCAATGAAGGATTGCCGACACGAACTGAGTGCTTACAATGTTTTTCGTTGACTACCTCAAAAAGAAAATATCCAGAATGAATGATTTTCAGAGATGTTTAAAGAATCTATCATGAGCAGATTAGTGTGTCGTCTATAATGCGTGTCGCAATAATGGACACAACTGGTTAATGAAATCATGGTTGGTCATCATAAACTCTTTGATGAGTTTATGAGTTCCCGATTGTTCAGGAAGGGACATATGAGGTTTTTTATGCAAAGGGAAAATAAGAAGAACGTAGAACTCACGGGGTCTGACCAGACCGGACTTGTAAGAACTACAGGGTAAACAGATGGTAGATCCGTTTTACAGAAGTTGGTTTAGTTTTCACAGTCTGGTAATGAAAGTGTTATTGCATATTAATTTCCTCATTTCTTCTGTTTCATTGCAGAATCTACATATCTTGTGTTCTACAAAGCTAATATTTTACACCGGTTGTTTATTTAATACGAAATTCGTCGCAAACCGGCGGCACAAAGAGGGGCAACAAAGATGCTGAAAAATTGGCCAAGGAATGTTCGATGGGAACACCTATTGGCCCTGGACCCTTTTGTGGCATATCAAACTGTCAAAAACGTAGATCCATCAAACAATGAACTAAGTCGTCCGTACAATGAAAATGTAGCCCAGGACAAAGGCATGCGCACAAGTTATCAAAAGCAAATGCAGAACTATTAATTCTTGGGCGAGTTAGGTCTAAACTAACAGTAAACTGGGCACTGCAGACCCCGGAGGCATATGTATAAAGTCGAAGGAGTAGAAACAAGCTTGTGCAGATATTCCGAGGAAGACGAGACAGTGGAACATGTTCTCTCTTGGTGCGAAGGCTTATTAGGTACTTATTCCTGGTAGAGGAAAAAAGTCCGGGCCTAAAAAATACACTCTGCATCAAGGTATGGTCTTGACGATGAAAGAAAATTCAGTTGTTATGGCCAAGCTTTCGAGCAGCATCATTAAAGCAGAATAACCTTAAATACGTTCTCTAGACATATTTAAAGTTGTTTGGCTCTGATGATGACCTTAAAATTGGTCGAACGCTTGGCAGTAGCAAGTGAATTTTCTTTCATCGTCAAGACCATACCTTGATCCACAGTGTGCGTAAGTGAAAATGTGCTCATACTTCTAATACTGAAAACTAAAAATAAACACGAGAGTCTTTGAAAAAGCTTTGGAATCTAACCTATCTACTCTTCTTAAGATTAAAGAAACCAGTTGAAGGTCTCATATAGGTTTCTGTTATCTCTTGCTTCTCAAACCTGGTAGACTAGTATTCAGTCAAAGGTCTTGTCAACCTTATCCTCTGTCCTAAAAAGAATATCCTATATGGAACGAGTTTGATGAGTTTCAAGACATCATGCACACCTAAGTATTGTATAAAACCAGTTTCACGTTATTGTCGGTCGAAGAGGCTGTTATCCTTTGATAGTGGTTGAAAAATAAAAGTAGGAAGAGTACTGCGCTCATCCCTTAATACAAAATCGGGAGCACAGTTGCTGTTTAGTGGTTGGTTTCCCCAAAGTTTTGATAGAACGTCAAAACCCATTTTTTAATAATTGCTGCTATTGGTTGGCCCAAACTAACACTAAACCCAAATCAAACACTGATAACGGTGTTATCAGAAGAGAACCAACAGCAAAATGGCATGGGCAGAAATTTCAAGAAACCAGTTTCATTGAAACTTCGGGTTATCCCTGCTTTATGACGTGCACGTAGTGATTTATGCAGACAGAATTGACATGGTCGTCTCAGATCATCCTGTTCATTCGCTTTTACATCGGTGGTTTTGCCTTTCGTCAGGCGCGTTTCGAAATTGTCATTAGTTGGTTTGTAACCCTTTTTTACTGATGTACAAAACCAAATGGGTTCATAGTACTTATTCTGTCTAGTTTTTCGGTTAGTAAGTTTGTCTGTTTCGTGTATTCTGATGTGCAACGTTAATGAAGATAAAAGTGAATTATTCTGTTAATAACAATAGTTTTCTCGTTCTGTACCATTATATCTTTTTACTTTTTATATATCTTTTTATATATCTTTTATATTATATATATATTAAATAATATTATATATTATCTTTTTATATATCTTTTTATTATATCTTTTTTAAGTTTACGAGTATGTATTATTTGTCATATCATACATGGTAGACTAGTATTCAGTCAAAGGATAGACTAGATGTGTAGACTTCTTAAGGAGACGGCCCTGATATGCCTTTTTAACCTTATGTCATTTTGGATTGTCACTTTTGGAAATAAAACCTGTCAAAAGGACATACAGGTGGGAAAACGCACAGACCTACCACTCTACAACTATCGACACGTCTTAAAGGCAGAACCGCCCACCTCCTCTCTGCCTTCTAAATATCAGGATTTCATTTAAAATTCTATGTTAAGCCTACTGAAAAAGACAAGTGATAAATCATCTACTGTTGATATGCAAAATTGTCGGTGTACATAGAGACCATCCTGCTACAGCCAGAAAACGAAAAACTCAAACAAAAAGTAGACCAAAAGAAGTATGTTATAAAGAACACTACCATTTTGTATGTAAGGAAAATAATGTGATAAAACAAAGATGAGAAAGCAGAATAGTGTTTAATCATTAAATTTTTAAAAACACAAAATAATTTAATAAATAATACTGGTAATAGATAATAAAAAATTCCAATTTTTGGGGGGTGGGGTGGTGCTTAAACATCTCCATGTATTAATTTTTAAGGAATGACAAAATATTATTCAAAACGAAAGATCTATAATAGGAAAACAACGTCATGTTACAAAATACTAATCTATCGATAGTTTTATCTTCATTTTTTTGCGTGCGTGTTTGTGAGATGACCTTTTTTTTATCATCTCGCGGTCTCGGCAAAACAGAAAGCGATGCATCTCTTGCGGATCGGGTTCGTTTTTATTCTCCTCTTTTCTTTCGGGATCGTGACTGGGTCCGACGTCAAAAATCCAGCCGGACAAATCACCAACTTGTACTTCATCAAGGCGCCTCGGCGATCATGCAAAGACGGACAAGTTTGGACGGCGGGAAAGTGCCGACACAGCATCAACCACCGGAAACACATAACGTTACAATATAAAAAACATAGTGTGGTATAGTTTTATGATTTTTGTAACGTACATTAAATAAATTGATAGCTAATTTTTTTTAAATATTTTTTCCCTTTTTGCATGAATCCAACGATTATGTAATACCATATAATATTTACAAAATTACAAAGAAAAAGGGCATTAAACGTAAGTAATTTACTTGTTTTCAACGCTACTTTTTGTAACGTAAGTAATTTACTTGTACATACAACTGCTAGAATAATAACAATTGAACAGCTTTAATTTTTAAATATTCTACTGCAAAATTGCCCTTATTCCAGGGTAATAAGATGCTGTTAAACATCTTTAACTGTAATATAATAATAGGATATTTAGGTACTTGTTAATTGAAATAAAACTGAAATGATGCAATCAAATGAAAGTTATGCCAAGATCTGATAGAGATTATAACTTCTGAAAATGATAAATTTACAAGAAACTTAATTATATATGTAAACATTGTATTTTGTAGGATCGAGGATGTGGTCCAAGGAATGTTCGGATGTTGAAAATAAGCCAAGCTTTCGGTGTTTTATTTCACCTTCCTCAGGGCAAGTTTCTCTGAATTTAAAATTGTTTTTCTTTTCAACATGTATAAATATTTTTTTACTCTTTTTGACATTTCGTACACTGAGTCCAATGTTTTCAATAAATAAATAAATGGCACTTATTACAAACTATTATCACAGACAAATTCAACGTAAACCTTTTTCAAATCCATTATTTTTAGTGGTCTATTGACCAAATTACTTCTTTCAATTAATTAATCTTCTTATGTAAGGTTTGCAGAAGGTCGTGGGTTCGAATCCCGCTCGTGACTTCTAAATAGTTTTAGACATTACAAAATGCACAAAAACCAGATTTATACGCATTAGAGGTAGTAGCATACATTCAATTTATTTCACTATTTTTTAATGTAATTTTCGAAATAATTATTTTATTAGTATATTAGTATATTACTTTTAAAAATTTCTCTTCCATAATTATTTATGTTTAAAAAAAAATTAAATCGATCATAAGAGGGAAAGGAATTTGTATCAGTTTTGATTTGATATATCAATCTTAATCCAGCATTACTTTAGGAACAATAAATTTTATTATTGAAGTCCGTAATGGGTAAATGTTTATGCTTATAAATATGAAAGCATAAATACATAAAAAATTGATTTTTGATACTTTAAAATCAATGGAATTGTTTTGTATTGTACCTTTTATGTTTATTTAGCAATATTTTTAATAAAGTGTGTAGTGTTTAGTGACCGTCACTTAACGATTATTTGGAGGTCGTGAGATGCGGCTGGTACGACGTAGGTTTTAGAAAAACATTTTCTTTATCATGCCAACGTTTCGATCTTTATTGAGATCATCTTCAGGGCTCAAAGTGTTCGTTTTCCGTGTAGGTGTGTCATTCTTGTCTGTCGTGTTGAGAGTGCCAGTTTTTTGGGCCCTGAAAAAATAAACACTTTGAGCCCTGAAGATAATCTCAATATAGATCGAAACGTTGACATGATAAAAAAAATGTTTAATCCTTTTTTTTTTAAGATAGTTCCTACTCACAGTAAGTTGTTTTCCAACCATCCGGATTTCGAGCCCTTAGCTCATCATCAGATTGAAGGATTTCTACAACCACGTCGTTTCTAAGAAAATGTTTTTATAAAACCTACGTCACACCAGACCGCATTTTACGACCTCCAAATAATCATTTTTAATAAAGATTTTTGAGCAATAATTATTGGAGATATTGTAGATTTTATGGTCCTACCCCAAACTAAGAGCCTATATGATATCAACGATTGTGCTAATGCATAATAAACAAACCTCGTTAAATCTGGCAGAAGAATATTTCTTAAAATTTTCAATTTATAAAATAATTTTCTAAACTTTTTTTATCAAGGTATCAACTTAAAGATTAATTTACTATCCAAAATTATTCCCAAACATTTAACTTGTTTAGAAAAGGGTATAATCAATTACAGAGCAAACAACGTTAAATGAATGTAATACTATGTTTTCATTAAAGTTATTTTGATTTGAGAGGCTAAATTTAACTATTTTAGTTTTAAGCATATTTAAAAGTAAGAAATTACTATCTAACCATTTTTTAATTATAATTAATTATAAATATATCATCATAATTCTTGCCAGAAAAAAGTATAGCTGTACCATCAGAGATATTCCTCTTCTGATTGGCAAAGCCATCGAGAATTGAAGGACCAATATGACCTCACTTCGCAGATACCACAGGATCCATTAAACTATTTAAAACTATAGTACCACAATTTAGGATTAATTAATTCTTCAGGTTCCCTACTTTAAAAGATGAAAGGTATCAAACAATCAGCTACCGATGAGATATGATGAAAAATGAAACATTAAAGAATCCAGGTTCATCATTTCTCAAGCCCTAAAATAATAAGGGTAAAACAGTCTAACTTGAACATGTAGTTTTATATCAATCAATTGAGATAAATAATGTGATAATATAATAATAACAGCCTAGATTACCCTCGTTATAAATTCAGATTGGAATTGTCAACAAAACTGGTTGGAATTGAAAATATTTTACGTCGCAATTAAAGGAGATTTATGACGTAGATAATATGATGACGTTTGAATAGCCCGTTATTTACGATGTGCATCTGGTCACCAGATGATAAACGTCTGGACCCGTTCTGACAGTGGAACTCTTAAGTACCGTAACCATTTGGCAAAACCTGAAGGGGGTCAGGAAAACTCGTTTGTTTGGAATATTTTTTTCCGTTTACCTTTTCTGTTATTAAAAGATAACTGTTCTTGTGTATATTTACGGAAGTGTATACACTGTAGAAAAGCCTTATTAATTTGTACAATACGAAGCTAAAATCTTGTTTTAGTTTTGTCAGATGTCATTTTTTTTCTTTTGTTCAATCGCTTGGAAGGCAGGCAGATTGTGTTAAACTAATAAATCTACACGATTATAGAATATATTCTAGATATACTATAATATAAGAAAAAGAACTAAAAACTCAGAGAGCAGGCGATGACCTCAGATGTGTCTCGACCTCTAAACCTCCCACGTTATTATTATTATAGAATACATTACCATTTCTTGATGAATTTTAAACAAGAACGACTTTCGGTCGTAGGCCTGATCAGCTCGGTTTGGAGCTTTTTAGCCGGTTTCTTCTCTCGGCAATCAGGCACAAATTCATCCCCCCTCGATGCCGGCCGTCCCATCAAACGGCCCCGTGCCCAGTTCAGTACCTCCTTCTAAGAAGGAAACATGCACCTCGTCCAATACGCTATTGGGCATAAACAAACGTGAAAAGAACATGGAGTTCTTGGCCGGAGTTTTCGTTTTGGTCGGTTTTTCAACATTGGTCGACGCACAGATACAAAAACCAAATATCGTTGTCATTGTTGCCGACGATCTGGTATGCATGAAAATAATATATTTTTTATTTTCTCCTCATTTTTTATATGTACCATTTAGTCCGGTCCTTTTTGTATTTTCGTTATGTATGAAAGCGGTGTGTCAGTGTTTTATCTTTGTTTATGTTTGATAATGTTTTCTTGATGAGAACCAAAAACATTCAAACCAGGTGAAGTTTACACAAATATAAAAAGTATAGATTTAAGTTTAACTTGTAGCTACTAAGCAACAATTTTTATTAAATCTAGACAATTTTCATCATCAACATCATTAAGTAACTCTATTTTCAACATATAAGTTTGCTCAAGTTTTTGCAGTTTCAATTAATTATTCTTTTTATATAAGGAGTTGGGTGAGATGAAAAAGCTTGTGTCACGAGCGGGATTCGAACCCACGACGTTCGGCTCCATACGCCGCTGCTCTAACCACAAGAGCTATCGTGAGTCGGTTCTTCGGTCTTGGTGTCCGAGTAGATCAAAGTCCCGATAACTCAAATGGTAGAACAGCGGCGTATTGAGCCGAAGGTCGTGGGTTCGAATCCGCTCGTGACTCTAGCTTTTTCATCTCACCCAACTCCTTATATAAAAAAAATAATTATTTGAAATAAGTCATTTTGCCAGTTAGACCACTAAACATAAATGGATTAATATTTTTGCAGTTTGGTGAATTTGAACAGTTGTTACTGCTACACGAGGCTATCATGTTTTGAAAATTTTGGTCATTTTTATAGGTCATTTACTGGTAATGTTACACGATTTTCCAGATTCTTTTTTTCTTATTAGTTACTACTTAATTATTATTATAACCCTTTCTGTTCGTTTACGTTCATTTTATTTGGTAGTTTTGACCTATAAAAAATTATTTTTGAAAATGACAGGGATGGAATGATGTTGGATACCATGGTTCTAACCAAATCCCAACACCCAATATCGACGCATTGGCATTTTCCGGCGTAATCCTCAACAATTATTACGTTGCGCCAATATGTACTCCGTCTCGGAGTGCACTGATGACGGGAAAATACCCAATTCATACAGGTATTCTAAATTCTTCGATAGTCACCGGAACGTGAATAATGGTCGTCTTCGAATTAAAGGTATGCAGCACTCCGTGTTGATGGGAGCTGAAGACAGAGGACTTCCGCTAAGCGAGAAACTCCTTCCGGAATATCTCAAAGAAGCAGGATACGCGACAAGAGCCGTGGGAAAGTGGCATCTGGGCTCCTGGAAGTCTGAATACTTGCCGACAAGCAGAGGTTTCGATTCGCATCTTGGATTTTGGACGGGACATCATGATTACAATGACCACACAGCAATGGAAACTGTAATTTGCCTCAAAATATGAATATGAGGAAATCATCTCCATTCCAACCTGTTGCAATGCAATCCTTAAAATAATGGACACTCCAATCCTTTAGAATACTCTATCATCCATACTTTCTACCACCCTGTCATCCTTAGAAAAGTCCTCGTGAAGCTTCAACTTATACAACAGCGACTATACTAACAGCTTTAAACCTCATTTCAGACAACCAAGTTCTGTCACTATCATCCTACTGAATGAAGCAGTGCTGTCCGAGTTGCTTCCTGAAAATCTCCCAATTATTTGACCAAGTACGGCTCCGGGTACATTCGCGATCGAGCCACGGTGTTCGTCAAGGAAGTATCCTCGAAACACCAATAAACCATACCCTATACAAGAATTTTTCTTTCACCAAAACTTTTATTTCAGCCGAAGGCATGACTATCTTATCCCCCTACTCGGTCAATCCACCCGTATAGTCTTCACCTAAGTAGAAAAGCCCTTTTTGAGGTGTAGTTAGCAGACGATTAAATCCAAAGTTACTTCACTCAGCCGACAAAAACGCCCAGACTGTATTCAGAGACTCAACCTGACCAAAAGTCAGCTAGAAAGCCATTCTAAACTAACGTTACAACTAGAACGTTACAGTACAAAAGAATTTGAACTTCTAACATATCCAATCCTTTCAATTCGATGTGTTCCGTGCAGAAGTAAACGATTCCTTCTAAGACATCTCACCACCTCAACTACCAAGCATCCCCTATGTCTAAGCCTTGCCAAATTGTCTCCTAATGTAGAATCTATCCCGTCCTAAGAACGACCGAAGCGGCGCGGCGGTGGCTCTGTGGCTGTCCGATACAGTCTCTGTCTAGCTATGACACCACTGGGCGACCGTCGATCAAACCATTCACGTAACACCTTGCACTTTTACTTGTTACATATTTTGTGTTTAGTAGGAAATAATCGCTAATACAAGCTTGTAAAAATTAGAGAATGTGGGGGCTTGACATGAGAAGAGATATGGAAGTGGCGTACGACCTTCACGGACGGCACTCGACGGAAGTATTCACCGAAGAGGCAGTTAATATCATTCATGATCATAACACTTCGCGACCCCTATTTCTATATTTAGCTCATGCCGCAGTCCACTCGGGAAATCCATACAATCCGATATGCACCGTTGACAAAGACGCATCCCTATTCACGAACATAACTGATTACGATAGAAAGAGGTTCGCGGGTGTTCTGAAAGGGCTCGATGACTCGGTCGGCCACGTTGTCCATGCTTTGCAAAAAAAAGAAATACTGAGCAATACTATAATAATTTTCACGACTGACAACGGCGGCCCCGCGGCTGGTTTCAACTTGAACGCCGCCTCCAATTGGCCTCTGCGAGGGGTGAGTATTTAAAACTACCAACAGCGAAATTTTACCAAAAATCTATATGTATTAAAGGTTAAAAACACACTATGGGAAGGAGGTGTACGCGGGGCAGGATTGATTTGGTCCCCATTGATCACCAATGTTTCAGTCATCTCGCTACAAAAAATGCACATCACTGACTGGCTTCCAACCCTTCTAAGCGCTGCTTCCATCGAAAAAGTGTAATAATTTTATTTTTAAATCTATATAAATACAAATTAACAATATTTTAATGTTTTTAGATTCCCGACACCGATCGATGGCATAGATAATTGGGCAGGGTTCTTCGGCCATCACGTCGGTCGCACTGAGGTCCTTCATAACATCGATGACATATATGGAAATGCAGCCTTGACAATGGGCGACTGGAAAGTCATAAAAGGTTATTAAAATCATCTAGCGATTATTACCCTCTATTTAAAACAAAAAGCATTAGCGTTGTCTTAATGTATGATTTACAACCTCCTGAAGACATCTTAAATGCTAATCAACCTTCAATTTTATCACACTTTACCCATCCCTCTGCCTGTAGGACACATTTTTGAATACAGTTTTGGATGTAAAACGACATAATGAAAACGTTTCTTTTCCCGTTAACCCAGATTTGAAATGTCAAACGAGTCAACTAGTGTATAAGCGGAAAAGAATCGCCAAAACAGGTTCTGTCATTAGACAACAGCGTAGGCGTTTTGATTGATAAAACATAAAAGAATAGAATGACAGAAATCGATGGAATGGTGGTATAATATAGTATTTGAAATCGATCAAAATCTTATAGCATTGCTTCTGTATACTAAAAACTTTTATAGTTCTTCAGGATGACGTTCATAAATAAGAAATGAAATTTTAATAGCACATATACAGCATTTTATTTTTTTGTCACCAAGTACAAGTCGCTAGGATTATTGCTGCACCAACCTGATAAAATAAATTAAATTTATCTGCAACCTCAACATAGAAATGAAGATAGATTTTTCTCCAAAATGCAGAAAATAATCCGAAGTAACAAGGCAGATTAAATGACAACATTCTGTTATTCTGTACTTATGATTTTATGACCATAATCATACAAATTCTTCTCCAATTATCATTACATACGATAATGATGATGTAATCACCGAAAGCATAAAACGATTTGTTCCCGATATCTTATCCTCGTTATGTTTTAAAAGATATTTTGTGACTGTCTTTAAAATTCTTCGTGTTCTAGGTTTTCAAGTAAGCCCATTTTCGTTCTTTTCGTGTGTCTTGTAATACCTTGTATGTACTTATTTCAATTCTTTTTATGTAATGTCTTGGTTGAGATAAAAAACTCAGTGTCACGAGCGGGATTCGAACCCACGACCTTCGGCTAAATAGGCTGCTCTACCACTATCGTGACTTCGATCCTCTCGGACACCAACTCTCCATCTCAACCGACAACCGTTCGAATACCCTCTTTTTCCATTTTCTTGTCTGTACAGCTTATTGTACTTTATCCCTGACTCCATATTTTGGGGGAGGGCTCGAACACAAATGTGAACTTGAGCCCCCGTTGTACCGGTGTTCTTCCATCGAAGAAACTCATTTTTGAAGGGGGTTGGGACCAAATTCAGGGTCGCTGAGATCCGATCCCGCCCCTTCCATTGATGAGTGCCGTATCAATTTCTTTCAATTGTGGCCACCCTTAGGCGTCAGAAAAAGTCCAGAGGCGACGGTGGAGATCGAACCCACGACCGCGGGCTCTACTAGCCGAGAGTCTGACGCCTTAACCACTCGGCTACCGCGGCCCCCCTCGATTCGGGGGTTCGTTTCGTAGGTGCTTTTTGCAGTGCTCCTTCGTGTGGTGGTCGAATCTGGTGTCGATGAGCCAGATGGTTGTAGAGAGTTGATGTCGAGGCCGGATTTTGGCAATGAGTACGAGCTGTTGAGAAGACCCTGTTGCTTGTATACTTGTTACGACGCAGAGAGTGTGGCTTAAGCCCTTCCTTAAATATTGGAGTGGTGCTGCATGCTCATTTGTAGGCGGAAACATGGTCGAAGTGGTGGTGATTGCCAACAATGCGCCTGGTGGAAACGTTACAGGTACATAAGTGTAACATAGTCTTTAGTAAAGGTTTTATGCATCATTTAATAAATAAACTGGTTTTAGTTGGTACTAAACTGGTGTACTTCTTTACTGTCTTCATTGAAGTATTTGATGATGTAGAATGAAATCAAATAATACTTTCATGAGGAGTGATGTTTTGGTGCTTTTTCACTATTGATTGCTAGTGGCTATGTATGGCATTTGTGTACTGTTTTTTTATTGTTTGTCCTTCTCATTTGTTCGGTGTTCTGTTGGTTCATCCATCACATACTTTGATGATTTTATAGAGTGCTAACCATTTTAATGGCAGATTTGAAACAGCTCTTGTGTTGTCTGTTGCGGTTAGTTTTCTGTATTAAGGATTATACTGGTTTTGTATTCGCCCCTAGCGGAAAATTTACATGCTTACATCACATTAAGTTGTGTTCGTATACTAAATATAAAATATGACTTAAAACATGTAACGAGGACAAACACCCAGCGGCGTTCCTCATTTGATCAGATTTTTAATAAATTCGGTAACAATAACTCCCATTAATTAATCACTACAGTAATAGGTACGAGTTTAGGATGGTACAAGATCGGAGTCTTTCTTTTCAGTCTTCTTTGTAATGTTGGAGTTGGTTGGCACTGGGCAATTTCTTGCATCAGTTAGTTGGGATGCGCCGTGGTGTACCCGTGGTATCGACTGTAGGTGTCCTTGTTCACATGTCCAAATCTTTGCGGATAGTTTGGTTCCGAACATGCCATCGAGCAATTGTTATTAACCGGAGGATACGGTTCTGAATAGTTTTTTATAATTTGTGAATCAGATGCCGATGACTATATGGTGCAACCGTATTTAATATAACGTGGATAGTTTGGTTTTTTGTTTTTACTGGGGAGGAGATGTTTCCTCTATTTTTATGTTCGATTTCTACAACCAATATGTGGATGAATGTTTTTATGTAAGGAGTTCAGATCTGTTAATAAAAAGAGAACACTAGTAATTCCTGTCACTAGGAGAGAGGTACCCTTTGGATGTCAGATCTGAAGTGATTCTTTTCAAAGTTTTACACAATAAAATTATATATTTGTCAAAAATGTTCAGAATAAAGCACACTATCCTATTTAGGAACGACGTACGGAGGGGAATGGGATGGATGGTTCGGTCCGTCCGGTAGAGGAGATGAATACGATCCACGTCTAGTCGTCAGCTCCTTAGCCGGCCAAGGGGCGATTTCCGTGGGACAGATATTGACTGAAGAGTCCGTGAGTAGTTTTTCAAATTACTTTTGTATTCAGTTTTTATCCAATTCTGTTTTTAATTTTGCAAGGTCCGATTGATGAGGAAGCACGCCGAAGTCGTTTGCCAGTCAAAGGAAAAGACACCTTGTCTACCCATGGAATCCCCTTGCCTTTTTAACATAAAACTAGATCCTTGCGAGTACAACAACCTAGCAAAGTCGTAAGTGCATATAAATATCTCAGAATATGACTGTTATTTATTTTTCCGTTTAAACCAGTTATCCGAGAGTTCTTAAGCATCTCATGGAAAGACTTTTGGAACTGAACAGGACAGCAATACCACCCGGAAATCGTCCTATCAACCAAAAAGGAAATCCAAAATATTGGAATAATGTATGGACCAATTTTGGCGACTATGATTTTGATTCTGTAAAGGTTACTGTAATTTAGAAAATATATATTCGCCAAATTACAACCATCAAAGTAATTACCTATTTACGACATTGTTTACATGAAAAATTGAAACATTCAAGTACAAACTAATAGCATGCATGTAAACTATTTTCCGCGTGTCTTTGCTGTGTTTGAATATTTGTGTGTGTGTGTGTGTGTGTGTGTGTTTTTGAATATTTGTGTGTGTGTGTGTGTGTGTGTGTGTGTGTGTGTGTGTGTGTGTGTGTGTGTGTGTGTGTGTGTGTGTGTGTGTGTGAAAATGTGTTAAAATATTTTTTTATTTTCCATATTGCGATTAAAATTTATTGTACTAATATTGTTGCCTTTTTTAAAAAGGTTGTATACTTGTTCATTGCTTTTTAAGATTTCGTTACGGCTTTTCACAATAATTATTTTTGATACAACAGTTACATTGTAGCACAACGATTACTATTTATTTATTCTTTTTCAGTCACGAATTAAAACTTATTAGGCTTATTATTTTAATGCAGCATTTATTGTTTAAGCCAGTAAGCCTTTTATTAACACCCAAAGGGAGGAATTCCTTAAATCTTGTTTTTCTACTGTTACTCCTTTAACTGTGTTCAACTTCCTCAATCCACTTTTTGGTGTTTTTTTTTTATCCGTTTCCCGTTTTTCTCTTTATTCGTGGTAACTCCAAATATTTCACTCTCGTCGGCTCTTTTGTTGTTCTCTTGATGGAAAGGTACCATCAACTCGGCAAAATGGTGGGTGATGTCTGGGTACCCGGTTACATAAGGCTGGAGGGTATCGAAAAGCCAGACGAGGCGGCAAAAGACGGAACGTCCCAACCTCCGGAAAGAGCCACCGCTATCCGGCCCTCGGACGCTACAGAAACATTAAAAACATGATTATTTAGAGATCGTGAGATGCGCTCTCATGATCTCAATAAAGATCGAAACGGTGGCATGATAAAGAAAATGTTTTTCTAAACCTACATCACACCAGACCGCATCTCACGATCTCTAAATAATCATTGAAGGTCACTAAATGCCACCCATTACAAAAATGATTGAAAGAAAGAGGCAGCGTCGGTGGGCCCGATCGGCGGAGCTCTCATCTATCCAGAGCACTGTTGAGGTGACCCTCGGAGGATCTGACGGGTAGAAAAAGAGCCATCCTTACCCGATTAAGGATAGGCCATGCGTGTTGACCCACGGACACTTACTTTTGGGCCATATCTTTTTCGACCGCTTTTGTGACCGGTATGTAGAGAAAGGTTGCTCGATCGTCCCACTCAATTGAAGAGTGTCATACGTTAGGTGTATGTACAGAGCGAGTAGGAATGCCACCCTGCATTTGGGGACGCCAGCGAGCATTTGGTTCCCTTTTTCCAATAGGCGGAAGAACATGGTTGTTTTATTGAGTATAGGTATAAACACGGAATATTGGCGTGAATGTGTAGATTGAGAGGGTCGGTGACTGAATATTGGCATCGACCCTCAGATTAGTTGTACATATAATAAGATGAAAAGGTGGTGTAGTACCCAACCACCCTGAGTGAATGATATGTAAATTAAAAAAATGTGATAAGAGTAAGGAGAGTGTGAATGGGTTTGTATCTGGACACTGATTGCGTCGAGGGGTGCAATGACCTGGTGTCCATAGCCCTGGACCACTGCTGGTTGGACGGACTGAGGTCTGACCCCAGACTGCTAACACCCTGGGTAGGTTATTCTCAAGCCCTTATCGTAAATTGCAAAACTAGAATTGCTAGCGAACTTTGAAAAGTTATAGGCCCAACTCTGTACACATGCATTTGCAGATTTAAGCTTATAACCAGTATTTCACTCAACTCCCAAACGTTTTACTCTATTAAGTTCGAGTGAGGACCTAGGGGCCTTCTCTCAGGCTTGGGCGAGTGGCACATCAGCGCTGAACGTTTCTTCAACAAAGAAAAAAAATTAATCTTTATGTAAGGTATTGGTTGAGATAAAAAAGTCAGTGTCAAGAGCGGGATTCGAACCCACGACCCTCGGCTAAATACGTCTCTGCTCTACCACTTAAGCTATCGTGAATTCGATCCACTCCGACACCAACTTCCTTCCCATCTCAACCCACCTTTCGAATTCTCCCTCCTATCTGCCATATTTCAAATGTGTAATTTATGCGATTCTCGGCGACAAATGAAATGGCCACGGAGAGCTTTCCTGAAGATATACTTCATTTTACTTATTATGTATTATTCATTATATTTCATTATACATAATCTTTATGTATTGGTTGAAATAAAAAAGTCAATGTCCGTTCCAGTTGGTGTGGTTCGAATCCCGCCCGTGTCACTGACTTTTTTATCTCAACCAATACCTTAAATAAAGATTAATTAATTGAAAAAAGTTATTCGTTCAATCGGAGGGTTCGTGGGAACCCTAATGAAATTAAACAAAAGAAAGGTGAGCCACCAAATTTCTTGGTTCCTCGTTTCAAATCATCTTACTGTCGAGGAACTCGCAACAGAAAGCCGTAACATTTATAATTTTTTATTGTACCATTTAAACTATTGATTGGAATAATTTCACCTAATATCACATAATTGTCAATATGTACTAGCTAAACATATGTTAAACAGAGTTAATGCAGTGTGTTTACAATTTTTAGATAGAATTTTTTTATTAGTGTCATGGACTAGGACGAATTACTACGTAAAATAAGAAAAGTTCAAGTTAGTTACCCTGAGCAGCTGGAACAGCCCAATATGAGTGTATTCAAGAGGGTGTTTCTCCTAATATCAACCGGCGTCTGTGGAGTAATAGGCATTACAATGATTACGCTCGGTGCGAAGGAAATCATGGATGGGACGTTTCTCGATGGTTTTGCTAAAGAACATCGTTATATCACAGCGGTTTTTATCACCTTGGGTGTTGTAATATTCTTGCTATCTGCTATCGGCTTCCTCGGGGTGATTTTGCAGAACAACACCTTACTTCGAATGTACGCATACCTTATGTTGACGTTGATCGTGATACAAGTGTTGACCGGTTTCTTGATACTGTTGTTCATCGATGATATACGTAATTCAATGTTCAACAAATTAAACGAAAAGTTCAAGAACTACGAGAAGAACAAAAACGAGATAGACCAACTCCAGTTGATACTGAAGTGTTGTGGATTGGCAGGTGCGAGAAATTGGAATGTGACCCTGCCTGCGTCTTGTTGCGGTCTGACAACGGGCAACTGTACCGTATCGTCGGCCTATCCTGACTCTTGTACCCAAAGAGCCGAAAATGCTTTAGTTACGACATTGTATGTCCTGAGCATAAGTTCCCTCCTCATTGTACTCTTTGAAATAAAATGCATCATTTTGGCATGTTGCCTGAGTAATGTGGAAAGTCCGACGCAAACTAGGAGGCAACTATCGCCAAAATTCGGAAAGCGTAAACGATCGTCCGATGAGAGCTCGAGTAGTTCATCGAGTTCGAGTTCTAGTAATGAAGAACAGAAAACAAATAAAAAAATAAATGAAGATCAAAAAAAAAAATAGGAATGCAATATGTATAAATCGTCGATTAAATATATGTCTACTTACAGAAACGTTTCTTATTAATGCAGTTCGTTTTTATTTTTCAACTAATCATGGAAAAATATCGAAAATGAAGGATTTACTGACTGATTTACATTCCAAACAAACCGATTGTTTTAAACATATGTGTACACATATTTTGCGTTTTTATATGGTTCATCCATGATTATTTCTTATTAAATTCACTAGTTTTTGTGACCCGCTTGACCAATTAATATCTTTCAATTAATTAAGGTTTTTAGTTGAGATCAAAAGTCAGTATGAGAGCGGGATTCGAACCCACGATCTTCAGCTAGAAACTCCGCTACTCTACCACTTGAGCTATCGTGACTTCGATCCACTCGGACACTAATTTCCCATCTCAACCCCACTTTATCTTTTATATTTATTAATAAAAATGAAAAGTTCAACTTAAATTCGCTATAGCAACGAGACCATGCAGTATTTTGAAAAAAAAATCTTATGTTACGGATAAATATTTGTTTATAACTGTTCGACTAATTTAATAAAGATTTTAAAGAAGGAATGATTGGTTTATGTAGTAAATAAACAGATGTGGATTGTACGTTTTTTTTATTAGTCTCACTACTTTTTTAAAAATTTTTGTGTCTTCAGAAGCTTCTAAATCTAAATTCTAAGGATCTAAATTGTAAAAAATGTGTATGATTAATATGATGTATCTTTTAATCGCAACGATCGCCAATGGGGTATTAGGCATCACCATGATTGTACTCGGTGCGAAGAAAATGTGCCAAGCTCTCATTCTCGACCCTTTTGTCTGTGATCCCGCACATGTCGTGAGGGCATTTATTAGCTTGGGGATTATCCTAGTAGGAATGTCCATCGTCGGGATCGTGGGTTTGATTACGTACAGCGAACCCTGGATTCAGATATACGCTTGTTTGATGTTGGCCCTGGCAGTGATCCAAATCATAACCGGTGGTATTATATTTCATCGGATGAAAGGCATTCGTACCGCCCTCAATAACGGACTCGAGGAAAAGTTCCAAGCCTACGCCCAGCACAAAAGCGAAATAGACAAACTCCAATCGACCTTTTTATGCTGCGGCTTATCGGACGGGGAAAAGTGGAACAATACGGATCTACCGTCGTCTTGTTGCGGCCGGGAAACAGGTATTTGCTCACCATCATCGGCCTTCAATTCCTCTTGTTCCGATAAAGTGGGAAATGTGGTCGAAGAAGGCTTTTATTTCGTAAGCATCTTCTGCTTCGTTCTAGTCATATTGGAAATACAATGTGTCGTTTTAGCCTGTTGCTTAAGCGATCTCTTCGTACTTTGTATGAGAGTCATCATGCGGTTGAAGAAGATGTCACAAGAAAGCCCAAGACGATCAACCAGCATCTCGAGAGATCCTTCTTCCATTCCAGAAAAAGTTAAGATAGAAGAAAAGAAAGAAGATAAAAAAGAAGATAAGAAAATAAGAAAGAAGATAAGAAAGAAGGTTTGAAAGAAGATAAGAAAGTAGATAAGAAGGAAGATAAAAAAGTATATAAGAAAGAAAAGAGGAGATTTTTTAAGAAAGAAAGAGCGTGAGAGCGATTCGGGGAAATCAAATCGTAAAAACACTTTGAAAACAAAAATATAAATCCTTATTAATTTGTACAATTTTATATTAAATTGAATGGAAAAAGTTATCATATGTTTACACATATTTCTTATGTTTTGGTATGGTTCGTTTGATATTTTTCTCGCTTCAGTTCGATTATATTCTTTAAATGTATTAATAGAAAATGAAAAATTCAGCGTAAATTTTATTTTAAATCCAGTGAGATAAAAATAAGTGGGCAGGACGAATGAGAGATGTGTCACTCAATCAAGTACATACTTTGGGGCCTCAACATCCTATGTGCGATATCGGGCTTGGTAGTCATTCTAATTGGAGCGATGGCGTACCTTCAGGGCCGACCCTTCAATTCGATCCTGGACGGCCAATTGACTATCATATCCAATTTGTTCATCGTCGTTGGCATTTTTATTCTTCTCAACTCATTCCTCGGTTGTTACGGAATTATGAATGGACACAGTTGTATGCTAATGGCGTACGCGGGGACGTTGATAGCGCTCGTCCTCCTGCAGACCGTCCTCGGGGTTCTGGCGTACGTCTATAAAAACAACCTGAAAAAGGAATCATCTACTAGACTAGAAAAGCATTACGAAAATTACGAAAGGCACAAACAACGCATCGACGTTCTACAACAACACATGGAATGTTGCGGAGCTCGCGGAAAGCAGGAGTGGAAAATCGAGCAGCTGCCGGCATCTTGCTGTAAATTCGATAAAGCGATTGGAAAATGCACCCGGGAAAATGCTTACAACGTTTCTTGCACCAGCCAAATTGAAAAAGTGATTGTTAAACAATTCGGCCATGTAGGTTTCACAGCCTTTGCAACAATGGTCACCGAAGTAGGTTGCTTCATTTTCGCATTTATTCTCGCTTTACGTGAATGATTTGATTTTGATCTAGATTTACCAAAGTGGATATTATAAATACAAATAGTTTACATCCATGCCTTTTTTTCTGTACAAACGTTTACTTTCGTACAAACTCCCTTCTAATCAATTAGCCTATTTTGTGTGAACATATGGATAACAATGGTCGGAGAGCAAAAATTTTCTACTTCAATTTTTTATTTACAAAACCGGTCTAGCTAGAGAAACCAACCGACCAAAATTTATGTTAGCAGATTGCTACCACATCAAGTCCTCTTTTATAATTTATCTTTTGACAGGGCAGCATCACTTTGAATTTACTGATAATCTGTAACCCTACTCATTACAATATTTCCTAAGAGTTGAGTATAAAATTGTCGAAGTATAGCTGTATACGGCCCGACATACTAATGTTAAACAGGAAATGACAAGGACCAAGGGAGAGCATAACAAAATTAGCAGTTACCTTTCTGTTGTCCTGTCGAGCATTGAAATGGGGACTAAACATTTTGAACAATTACAGTCTTACAACCGCTCTTTAGTTGGTTGATCAATAAATACAAAAACGAAGTCATACATGTGTCACGTTCAGATTTAAATGAACCGCCATGCCCCTCCACACACTCAAACAGTGAAAGGAGTAGGGGCCAAGAAAGGGCTGTTTTTCAAGTCCTAGAATAGATCCCTTTCTGGCTTGTGTGGGTAAACAGCTATTTTTGGTAAAAATAAGCATTTGGTGTGCACACTATTCAAGTAAGTTAATTTTATTACTTTGACGTCAAAATAAAAAAATAATAATTGTAATTTAGTTTTAAAAAGGTATATATTTTTATAAAGAAAAATAAAAGAAATAATATTTCATTTTAAAAGTTGTGTTAATATTTTAATTGTATTTTCTAATTTGGTGGTCAAAATTTTAATAATAATAATAATTTCTTTACCTTTCTTTATGGAACTATAAAACGAGAATCAAATTCCCTTTTAAAATTAAGGTTTGTAGATTTGAGATAGGTTTGTAATAGGATAAAAGGATTCTTTAAATTAATAATAATAATTAATAAAATATATTGTCATTTTATGTGAAAATAAATTGTAATTAAAGATTCAAATTTAACAAACATTTGGTGTCATAGTTACTTTGGTTTAAATGAAATATAAAAGGTGCCTGATCGATAAATGAAATAATTGTAGTCAGGTCCGATCGTAAAAAAACTCTGGGACCTGTTTTCGATTATCCGAATTCAGGGTTGGGCCCAACAAAAAAGAAGAAGACACGCTATATCACACATGGATACAAACAAAGGAAATGAAATAAAAATCAAAACCAAAAGAACAAGCTGTTGTACAAAACCCTAAAGTTTGACGACTGATGTAAAATCTAATGATTTGATTCTCTGGCTTTTACTATTTTTTGTTTATTCAGGTGATAAATAAAATTAACAATTTCATAAATTTCAGTGAACCAGAGGAGCAACGTGCTTGATCCCGATCGTTCTCCTCTTGCTTTTTCTCGATGATTTTGTCTGTCGGAGTTCTCCATCAGTGATTTGGGTGTGTTGTGTCGTTTGTGCCCAGAAACGCGGCTGACAGACCAAAACTACATAGACACCCAGTAAGTCCAGGATCATCGGGTCTACAGGTCCAACTCCATCATTTTGTGGTGTCTAGTTAATTAAACCACCACTTCTAAAAACAGCTCAAAATCCTTACTATGATGCCATTCGGTAGATCAGTAATTTGTGTTTGTTTAGTCAGTCATAAAAAATTGAATAATAAGGTATTGGTAAGTACAACCATCCAATAAATGTTGATATGAAGCCAATTAGCCATATATCCCACTAATAAAAATAAACATAGCAATAGCAACAGAGAATTAAATCCTACACGTCCTACACGAGCCAGGGTTTTCAACCAACCCTTATGCCCTGTTTAAAAAAGTGGATCGGTTATTTGTTTTTGTTTAGCCATAAAAAATTGAATGGTGAATAATTAAATAAGTTTTTTATTGATTACTGTTGAGCCTATCACTTCTCGCAGGCCACCGGCAATTCCAGCTTTTGTAATTAACAAGAATTGCCAGCGGGCCTCGAGAATCACCACCCTGAGTGATGGCAGTCCGGAATCAGACCTCGTTCTTATCCGTCCAACCGCCGAGTTTGGGCTCTAAGGACTATCAACAGCAATTTCAACCATCAACGCAATCACTTCCTAAATCCATTCACTCAGTTGGAATTTCTCCATCACCCATTCCACCTATTATATAACTAATTTAATTGAGGATCGATGCTCAATATTCCGCCACACCCTCTCACTCTACACACTCACGCTAGTAAATGCAAGACATTAAATTCATGTATATATGTTGTAAATTAATTACAATAAAACAACCTTGTTTCCTTCAAAAATCGGAACAGGGAACCCAAATACTAGCTTCCAAGAAGAATTCTCATATAGGATAGCGTTCCTACACGCTCTTTATATAGAGCCAAGTAATGTCACCTTTCAATTAAGTGGAATACATCGAGCAAGCCAATTTACATGTCGGGCACATCGTGTGAGGATGACACTTCTTCTACGAGTCAGGTCCTCCGAGGGCCACCTATCGAGTGTAAATCAGTTTTTTATGATATTTTATGATTTTTTATTGACGAACTTGTTAAATTGTTAAATTAGCACAATTAAATATCAAAATATAATACACCAAAAATTTGTTCTGATATTAATAACGTACAAATTAAGGGGAAAGCAGAACGAAGAAGTATTATGTTAGTTTCATTTTCCTTTGAAGCTTTTGTACATTCGATCATTTCAAATCATAAGTTCAGAAAGCAAAGTTGTTAAAGTGTCACCTCCTTGCATTATGTACTTGACACCTTGGTACCTCCTCTTCAAAAGATAAATGTCTCCCCTTGCCCGCCCTGGAAACTACGTTAACTTAGAATCTCTCTAAACTTGACTAAGTTTCTAAAAGAAAGCACCCCGCCTGAGATATGCAAACAGGAATTCCTTAAACTGTACTTCTCTACCACAAAGGCGATTTTCGTATTTGCCGACGTCTACAAGAATTCAATGGTGTAGGAGCTACCTTCGTAAGCAACTCCAGAAGTTATAAGATTGCTCTTCCTGCAATAAGCTCGTTGCGCTCAATAAAAGTTTGAATATTGTTTGCCCTCAAAAAGGGTTTAATACACTTAACTAAATTAATTAATTATATAATTCTCTATGCGCACTATCTTGTAAACTGGAAGACAGCTAAGGTTATAGTATTAAAAGATCTGACTCTTCAAAGCAGCTATCGCCCTTTTTCTCTTCTGTCGTGTATAAGCAAGATAGTTGAGTGCATTATAGTGAAAAGGTTGAACACGTTTATAGAAAATAACGATATCGTTTCAAATAAACAATATGGCTTTCGTAGGCATCATTCTACCGTTGCACAATTTGCAAGAGTGACATTGTAGAACACAATTATAACCTCAACAAGCATACTGGGATGGCACTAATAGTTGTTGAAAAGGCGTTTGACGGTGTGCACAGAGGTCTTTTTTTAAGCTACTTAGAGAATAAGGATTCTGGTTGGACTCCTGACAGGGCAGAAGGCACATACACCGGATAGGAGTACAGACAGAAGAAACACTATGCAGATACTGCCAAGAAGAAGAGTCCGCAGAGCATTCTATGATTCTGTGAAGGTTTATCTAGGTGCAGGTTCTTGCAGCAAGGATAAGAAAAACCTCAAGCAAGATCCTACTCTAAGGAACCGCTGGCAAAGCTGCGGAGGCTGATTAATAACTTGAAGCTGGCCAGTGAGTTATAAATAACAGAGGTGCACAATAGATCTATTCAGATCGAGGTGCAGTAGGCCTTGTAACCACATCTTTTGTCCTATCCCTATCCCTATCCATACTTAAAGAATAAAAATTCCATGTAGTAATTGGTAAAGCTGAATCATCAGTAAGACCTATCTCAGTTGGGGTACCCCAGGGACCCGTTCTAAGACCTATTTTATTTAACATATTTATAAACGATTTAACTAAAACGAAAACTAAATATAGTTATGCATTGTACGCAGATGATACAGCATTCTTTATATCGTCGTACAGAATAGAAACCATTACCAACCATCTCTCCATAGTTCTCAAGAAATGCTTCTAATACTTTCACAAATGGCGGATTTGAATGACCCAATGAAACTAAAACCGAAGTTATATTGTTTACGAAACGCAGGCCAAACGTTAATAGATTTGTTGGTGTAAACGGAGGAATACTCCCTTTGAAAAAAGAGATAAAATATCTAGGGGTAATTTTGGATTCAAAATTAACGTTCACTAAGTACGTTAATAAAATGTGTGACAAGGCATTGGGTACAATCTGCAATTTATGCTCTCTCTTAAACAAGAACTCAAAGCTTAGCACAACAAATAAAAATTTTATTTATTATCTTCACATTAGATCAGTATTACTGTATGCTGTTCCGGTTTGGTCAAACACGTGTAATACTATTTTAAGTTACAAATAGTCCAAAACAAGTGTCTCAGGTTGATTGGTTCCTTTCCTTGGTAGAATCCAGGAGATTATTTGCATTCCATATTAAACTTTGCCAACGTATCAAAACAAGTTTACATTGTTACTAAATGTTTTGTTTCCTCCTGTGTAAATAATAGCCAACCACATATTAAAAGTATTGTAAACTATAATTTAATTAATTAATCTTTATGTAAGGTATTGGTACCCACAACCTTCGGCTAAATACGCCGCTGCTCTTCCACTTGACTATCCTGACAGCTCGTGATAGAGGAGCAGCGTATTTAGCCGAAGGTCGTGGGTTCGAATCCCGCTCGTGACACTGACTTTTTTTATCTCAACCAATACTTTACATAAAGATTAATTGAAAAAAGCTATTCGGTCAATCGGACCACGAACTCTAATGGACTATATTTAAGCTCATTACAATACAAAAGATATAAAAATAAGCGTTTAAAACATATTCTCTTTTAAGGAAAATCTTAAATTATGTTAAGGTTTTATATTTTATTTTTTTACTTTTGAAATAAATAATTCTTTTTAAATTGTACAACTTTATTAGTCGATACTAAATACGCAGGGAACTGAAACATCTGAATCACATGTAGGGTTCCAATCTTTGTAGAGGTCATACAGGTGAAAAAAAGACTAAATGCTGGGTTCACAGCGCTTTCGGCACCTTATAGTGCCATCATCAGGATTTCCCAAGGATGAAGAAGACGATTAACATGGAAAACTATTGCACAAGCGTTTTGGGTTTAAGGTTAACCACCATAAAACCAGCATAATACATTTTTGTCGGTGAAAACAGACATCTCGCTAAAAATTAATATGACTAAAGGTCCAACTATTTTTTTTTTTTTTTTTTTTGCTCTAACAATTTCTTAAAAGTACTTTTGTGGTCACAGAGAATATTTACAAAAATTGCTTTCTTCACTAATCATACTAATCATAGCAGTCCAACCGGAGGCGACGGGGTTCGTCGTTCTCTATTTCTCATTAATTTTAATCCTTTGTACATAGCTTTAATTTTAGTTTTAAATACATAAAAAAGCAATTTTTATCTCAACCAATGCCTTACATAAAGATTGGTTAATAAAAACTGTAAACTTATATGATTTTTTTTCTATTTTATATTTTTCACACGCAAACATTATATGAAAACCGTAATTTATGATCATCTGACAAAATGCAAACAAAAATTAAAATCAGATTATGTTTTTTATTGATATTTTTTATAACACTAGTTAAAAGACGTACTTGTTAGTCCCCTTAGACTTGTATTTGAAAGCGGAGTTGACGAAGAGGAACAGGGATATTATGACGATGAAGGAAAATGTAAGATGGTAAATACTTGTCGGTTTGTTTGGGGAAATTACGAGAAATCTTATCCCGAAACCGAAACTCATACTGACGTTGAGAAGGCATAAAATAACGGTTTTACATTGCGGTTGAGACTCCAGATATATAAATGAATAAAAGTATACGTTCACGACACACTCTGCCAACGCTAGGCTGAATATTTGCAGAAAAACCCAAGGTTTCGACAATTCGGGGAATTCGTGGACTGGAAAACTATGCACATTAACATAGGACGGATTATCCCTGAATTGTCCGGGGTTCGTCAAAATCATTAAATACATGGTGCTCTTCCTGAATCTAATTCTGTTTGGAAAATGGAAATGAACCAAATTGGGTGCGACTCGTATTGCTATTTTGTAGAGCCCCTGAGGTATCTGAAAAAGGGTGGAGTTTTTGTCTACAAATCGAATTTCATTGCTCCTCTTCATGTTATAAAACCAAATCACAAAGTTACCGGGATTTTCTTTCGTATTCGGCGATGCTAGATGAACTTTGGCCATTTTATTCTTCTCTTCGTCGACCGAGGCCGAATCCGGCGAGTCTTTCAAGTCCAACATCGTGAAGCCGAGTCCGGAGATCAAACACGACTGCATCCTTCCTAATTCTGCCATTATGTTGAACGTCTCGTTAGTTTTCGAATAGGTATAATACACGTTCAATTGCGTTGACGACGTCTTGTTTTTCATCACTATGTTCAAAATGCTGAGGAACGCAAACCCATCGATTTTTCTCGAAGGGAACCACGAAGAACTGACGTAGATCGTTTCCTCTCTCAAGTTGTATATTCTTAGCTGGGCCGAACGAGCGGACGATTGCGTCTCACGAATATGCGACTTCTGTTCCCGGATAGCGAAGGCCATTAAGCTTGTCGCGACGAGGACGTACACGATGCCCATGAGATGAAAGTGGGTAACAAAAGTTCTGCATATCTTCATGAACGCTATTAAAATATACTCCAACGTTAAAAGGATGGCGATGGAAAAGCAGGACGTCAGGATGTGTGGATCCATTTCGGGAAGCAGCGCATGCACAAAGTCGGCGGTTTGGTCTTGATGGTACATACAAGTGAACAACAAGACGGCGTATGAAATAGTGAACGGATTGATTAAAACGATTAAAGTCACGACGTTAGAAAAATGTTTGCCTTCTTCGCTCATTACAGGTCCACTATTAACCAATTGAAATTTTTCCACAGAAGACGGGCGGCGGTAATTGCGTATATTGATTTTTTTACTACTGGTTTTGTACCATTCGATTAAGTAATTTGTGACAGCATGAGGCACTACCTGTTCCGAACGGATCATCTGCCTGCAATTCACGAGCATCGCCACGATTGTCAAGTGTATGGCCAGACAAACGAAAGATAGCAACAGGAAGTAGCTGAAATCGAACACCGTGATGACTACACCGATGATATAACCGATTATCTTCAGAATTTCGAGTTTCGTCAAGTATCTGCGGAGGAAACCGTTGCTTCTGTATGAAGACACTTGTTCGACAGCAATTATCTTCCAGATAACGCTAAAGGCGTGAGTTAGAGTTCCCGAATAAAAAATTATTTGTGCCATCGTAACATTTAAAGGCCCCATTTTAAACAATCTGCTACTTACTCCTGAAAAAAAACACACAAGTGGTGGCAATGTAGCGATACCGCCAGCAATAAACAATGTCTGTTTCGCTCCGATGTAATTATCCGAAATGTAGGCGTACACGAGAGATATCCAAGATACCAAGAATAGGTATAAATTAAACTGCGTTATCCCTTCGATATCTTGATTGGCGAAATACCATCCGAATTGTTTTCCTGCTTCTGCACAGAATGTTACTACAATTTCTGAAAACGGTCCCATTATTAAAAAGCCTCTCATGAATTGAACTTCTGAAGAATGATCAACTTCGTATATTCTTCCAATCATTGAACCTTTCTGAAATTTCATTTTTACAAATCAATGAAGCCAAAATAAAATATCATCAAACATATGGTATATATGTTTTGTTTTGTCATTCTTTTTTTTAATACAATATACATATATAAATATCAGAAATTTAGCAGCTGATCCTGCAGGAAGGAATCCAGCATGTTTACCAAAAATTAAATAAATAAATAATGATTCATTTGTATTAAAAAAAGAACCCTTCTTCAAACAGATCAGTTATTAAATCATTATCAATTATATCTGTCTTTAGTTAATAATAACTATTGGATTAATAGTAAACTTTAGTCGATATGTACCACATTACTTTATTTAGAATTCTAACTTGGATTTGGTACCAGACAATGTTAAAAAGACTATGTTCTCAAACTGGTACTACCAGGGCAAATTTGTTAGCCAACTTAATCACAAGAAAAAAAAGGTTAGTACCTACTGATATATATACACATATATATATATATATATATATATATATATATATATATATATATATGTATATGGTAACGACTGATACATTTAAATTTCTCTTCTCCGGCATAAAAATAACAAGCAAAACCTTTTGGTGGCAAAACTGGTATCAATAACAGAATAAATGTATACAATGTGGAAGAAGCAGTGTAATAATATAAAGCATAATCCACCACAATTTTGGGGAATTGGCGCTATGACACAACAGATCTTTTTTTAATTTAGAATTACCTTGTGGAATCACACAATATGAACAATTACTATTTGGTGACAGCAGTGGAATGGAATCGCACAACATAATTCTGAACAGCTGAGACCCCAATGGGAATCATATGGTGAAATCCTCTAAAATTTAGTGGTTAGGTGGTTTACACAACACAGCAATGGGGTCATTCAGCAAGCTTCCCTACAACATGTGAAAATACACAACATAACCTCTAAAAAAATTAATGCTAGCAGTGGAAACTTACAATATAATTCCTAACAATTTGGGTAAATTGATAGGATCACACAATTTAACTTCGGTACAATTTGGTGGTACATTGTGGAATCACACGGCATAGCCTACAAAATTTGGTTGCAGAAATGAAATGCAATGGAATTATTCTACATAATCCCTAAAAAAATTTGGGGTATAATGTATTGGGTTGTTTCACTTGAAATGTCCGTTTCCAAGGTAAAGGTTTTTTTAGTAAAATTAATATATAAAGACAAAATAATTTTATTGGAAGTATTTACCTTCATTTTCTACACATTTTGCCCATGCATGCATGGCCAACTTTTTTATGCCGGAACTGAAGAATTCTTAACTTTGAAAATATGTAAACAAAATCTGAAAATGCTTTTTGAATTTGAATATCATTTAGAAAAAAATTTTGGCGAAGTTGTCTAAATTCCAAAACAGGTGAAAATCTGTTGGAGACAAGTCTGGAGAATAACGTGCATGCTAAAGAACTTTGTAGCCAAGCTCTTTCAATTTGTTTAGAGTATGTTTTGAAACATGAAGCCTGTCGTTGTCATGTAGGAGTGTAGGACCTTCCGACTTAACAATGCAGGTTGTTTTTTAAGTAATTTTTTATGCTTTTCATCAATTTCCTTGCAGTACGGTGTAGGGGTAATGGTCTCACCTCTAGGCAAAAAGAAGTAGTGAATAATTCCAGCCATAGACCACCAATCACTGGGTCACTATCAATTTTTTAGGGTGTAAATTTGGCTTTGGCATTTGCCCTGGTCTTTTATAGTTGTTTAAATACTGCCCTGACCAATGCTGATTATATGCAATCCATTTTTCATCACAAGTGATTATTCTTTCAAGAAAAAGCGCGGCTTTTTGCCTAGCAAGCAACGAAACGCATGTCTCAAGGCAATTTAACTGCTGTCGCTCAGTGAGCTCATGAGGGACCCATAGATCAAGCTTTTTGGCCTTTCCTGTGCCTTAATTGTCTTGACAGCTGCCCTTGCATTTAGTTGTGCTGCTTTTGATTAGTCCGCTGACTGTTTTGCAGTGGTTTTCTTCCACCTGAAGCTTAAGGACATGTTGTCAATTAAAGTTGGTCTTCCGTGGAGCTCATTTTCCAATTGGTATTCCCTTCCAAAAACAGCAAAAAAATGGCGCAAATGGTCCATTCATTTACACTCCCTTCCCCAAACACCTTCCAGATATTTCGTGCAGCCTCAACTAACCGAATGAGCGATTTTAAACTCGTAAAGGAATATTTCAAGAAAATCTCATGTTTGAGAGTGTGAAGGTATACCAAAAGTGTGTAATAGTTTGGGGAGCTCATCAATATAAACAAAAGTGGAGGATTAATAACTCCTTATTATTAATATGCATTAATTATACATACATTAATAACTTAATTATATATACAAATTTGTAAACAATTGGAAGAATCTACAGAAAACTTAATTTCTGAAACTATAAAATTGGACATTTCATGTGAAACAACCCAATTTTATCGCTATAAACATCGACAATTTTATTATATTAGCAGAATCATACATACACTCTAATGATTTGATGGCAGAGATGGAAGCACATAATACAAATATCAACAATTTTGTGATACTAGTGTATCACACGTGACTTCTAATGATTTGATGGCAGAGATGAAATCACATAACACAAATATCAACAATTTTGTGATACTAGTGTAATCACACATGACTTCTAATGATTTGATGACAGAGATGGAATCACATAATACAAATATCAACAATTTTGTGATACTAGTGTAATCACACATGACTTCTAATGATTTGATGGCAGAGATGGAATCACATAATATAAATATCAACTATTTTGTGATACTAGTGTAATCACACATGACTTCTAATGATTAATTTTGTGATACTAGTGTATCACACGTGACTTCTAATGATTTGATGGCAGAGATGAAATCACATAACACAAATATCAACAATTTTGTGATACTAGTGTAATCACACATGACTTCTAATGATTTGATGGCAGAGATGGAATCACATAATACAAATATCAACAATTTTGTGATACTAGTGTAATCACACATGACTTCTAATGATTTGATGGCAGGGACGGAATCACATAATATAGATATCAACAATTTTGCGATAGTAGCAGAATCAGGTGGCATCAGTAGCTGCAACTATTAAGGAGTTGGCATGGCACTCATCAGTGTAAGGCAAAGGTCCAGCGGCCCTGCCTTCAAAGCTGACATACTTACAATTTTTTTTTTCAAAAACACCAACACCCCAAGGGTTGATGACTTCTGTTGTTGAAAACCATTCCATAACCAACACTTTCACATATTTCTGTTTGCATTCATTCAGGTTTTCATGTTGTCCCTTTTTATGTTAAATAATGAATTTTAATTGTCATTATGATGGTATTTCATTTCAAAAACTATATAAGTCAATAAATTTTCGGTTTTAAATCGATGACAGTGTGGGTTATTTTAATTTAAAAAATGCAATTAATAGCTGTTTATTTAATAATATTTTATAATATATATAGATGGATATTGTTCACTACTGCAACTTATATATTTACAAAACATAGCAACTTTTACTATTACAAAAATATTACTAAAACATAGTCAACATAATATAGGAAAATTTTATTTTTCATTTACAGTATTTAAAATAATTAAATTATACTGTAAGTACAACACAAGTGTTTTTAACACACTAACGAGTTTTAGCCAAAATAATAAATAAATAAATACACTTGTAAAACCTATTTACATAAACCACAATCATTTGGTTTATTTTGTATAACAGTTTCAAACTAACCATCAATAAAAAGAGAAGGTAATTTTATTATTATGGAATTTCTTTGGGAACTTTGCAACATTTAAAAAAAATATATATGTATCAATAACAACATTCTAAATTATACTCGGTCACAGTTATTATTGACTATATACGACTTTCGCGACTGCTCTATCACAGAAAAAACATTTCAAATAGTTAATTGAATTTTTACAGAAGTTCAAGATCGCAATGACGTATTTCAGGAAACTTTGTCTAGAAACAAACAAAAATTCAATTATAAATTTGTTGCATTTAAACAAATGGAAAAAAATGAATGAACCAATCTCACCCTAAGTTTCATCTCTATCCGATCTATTTCACTCCCAATGTTGTCTATAATGCATTCGCTGTGTCGCAGAATAAATGCTTCCAACTCTTCAACATTCTTAAACCCTTTCACTTCCTGAAATTTGTATTAAGAATTTGTTATTTATCAAAAAAAATATATATAATAAAAAAATGGGTACCTCCAGCATCGCTTGTAAATCTTGATGATCCAAATAAGATCTGGCCAATTCTCTTCCATCAAAATCTAGCTCAGCCTTGTATCTTTTATAAAAGAAAATTAATTATAAAATAGTATTATGTAACTTATAATATATAAAGTTAATTATAAAAATGTAAAAGCTTAATTCCAATATTATTTGTTAGTTTTTCTTCTTTAATTTAAAAAAATAAATAATTGCTATTTTTCAAATGCAAGAATATCCTTGTGAAACATCATTCAATTTTTCTGTTAACAATCTTACCTTATTAGAGAATTCCCCATATCAATCCCTTTAACATCATGAATTGCTCTGATCATTACGTCTTTTTCAAGCTCGGCATTGATCTTTTCTAAAAGTTCTTGTGGAATCGACCTTAAAATTATCAATTATCAAGTGAAATTCAAGCCATATGAAGATTAAACAGGCAGAAATTACCTTCCGACCAATGCAGCAACATTGGTATAAATAATAAAAGAGGCGACGGTACCAAGTAACCCACCGATTATCAAAGAACCAATCGCGTCGGGAACATGTGACTGATAAACGGATGTAAGCGCCATGCAGCAAGCCGCAACGCCCACACCTAAAACTGCAGCAATATCCTCAAAAAGGACCACGTTGACACTCGGGTCCTGACCTCTAAAAACTGAAATTACGTTCTTTTAATAAAAACCCAAAAAACATTAAAATTTGTCTGATATTTTGACATGAGCTTAACCATATTCTTGAAAAGACATTCCACTTTCTTTAGCACCCTTTTTGATGGAATTAATTGCGACCATAAGCGTAGCACCTTCTGAAACCAAGGAACCAGCAAGAATGCAGAATGCCTGAAGTAAAAACAATTAATTAAGAAACAATAAACCCAAAAGTTTAATTTTTTTATTACCCAAAAATAAGACTCAGTAGGCTGTGGATTTAGTAGGCCTGTAACTCCATGGTATAAAGACAAGCCAGTCCCTACACAGAATATACCCACTCCTGATATCAGTGATGCCACATATCGCATATTTGAATATCCGTACGGGTGGGCTGCATCAGCTCTCTAAAACTACTCATCTAAAGTTTGGACTAATTAAAATGAAATGGTATTCAACTGAAAAACCGTTATTTCACCTGAACGGACTTGTGAATTCCGAAAGCCAATATCAGCTGATTTATGGTGTCGGCCAACGAGTGAATACTCTCCGAAAACATGCTGTGCGACCCTGTGTACATCCAGGCAAGCAGCTTGAAGAGGAAGTTGCTTCCATTTCTACAATTAAAGAAATTAAATTTGATCAATAATTAATAACAATCAAATCTATATAACTGTTTTTCGTAGCATAACAGAACACTTTCAAATATATAACTACTCTTCGAACATTTTCAAAATTAACAATCTAAAATAAAATAAATTTTTTAGATTAAAAAAAAACCTTGCCACTCTTGCTGTGATTATAAATTTCATTAACACTTATTACAAAAAATTCTTTTAAATTAAAACTAGAAAGGAATTGAGTTTTTGTTTTTTAATTACTCACATTGTGATCGCTGTAAGAACGACTTTACCAGAGGAACCAAAAAGACCAGCTGTGTTCCTCAGGGCCATTTCTGTCTGAATACTGACTTCCCTTCTATAATCACGTAATCGTCTTTTGTTGGAAAACATACCTTACAGAAATAAATAAAAAATTGCAATAAAAGAAAAAATATACAAAAATGAAATAATTACTTTGTACATAAAGCTTTCTTTCAAGCTCCCTTTTTAAAAGTTCCTTCATAAGGTTTTCTTTTGAACCCCAGACTTCGATCGCTCTAAAATGTTGAAAAATAAATTAAATCTTTAAACCGCCTTTAATGGAGCTGCTCCTCCTCACTTGGCTTCAACGTCTTTCCTCCAGAAAACGCTGATTGGCGGTTCATTTTCATACGGAGATCTCCTCTTAGTCGCTTTGAGACATTCGAGGTCCTTGGGTTTTAAAGCGAAGTCTGACATCGCTTTAGCCGGCGTTATAAAATTCCGTTCCATCGAGGTGGCAGTTAGGTCTACCCGAATTCTTTTCTTTACAGCTGAAATTCACGCAACGGTAATTTTAAATATTTTATAAATCTAAAAAAATAAAGTAGCAGAATTAAATCTGCAATGTTGTATAGACAACAAAAGTCAAACTGAAACATAAATAAATCATTTAAAAAAAGTTAATTTAAAGCATAACAATGAAATATTTCTAACAAAGCTTGCATGCAAAAACCCAAAATTTATTTATAAAATGCAATCTATTTATTTTCTGTTTGGTTGCTATCAGTTCAGTTTTATACATAAAATAATTGTTAATAACAATAATAATATACATATTTATAATACATAAAAATGCAAGAAAAACTATTATTCTTCACAAATTGAATTAGAAAGAAAAGAACAGATAAACAACAAAGATTAATTTTTTTTATTATTTTGGCCTTTGAAATACACTTTAACTTAGTTTTGCTACCATTCCTAATGGTCAAAAACGTTACAAAAAAAAAAAAAGACTATGTTACAATTGGAAAAATCCAAGAAATAATCTGAAAAATGATTGTGCAAACATACTTTTGGAAATTAAATATTATGTCATAAAATGTTACACAGGATAAAACAGAGCAATATGGAAAAATGAAGAAAAAAAGTTTTCTGTAAACCAGTGATTCCTGAATTGATAAAACTCTGACCGATGGTAACCATGTTACACCAATGGATCCATAATTTTTAAAAAATAGAGTGTGTGTGTGAGAGAGAGAGAGTGAGAGTGAGAGAGAGAGAGAGAGAGAGAGAGAGAGAGAGAGAGAATAAGAGAGAATAAGTAGTAAAAGGTAACCACATTTCTTCCTAGAAAAACCAAGCACGAGCATTCATCCTCCACAACTGAACTCTGCGCAGCTGTTCAAAAGTTCCTAAGCTGTGTTTTAGAAATATAGAAACAAGCAATTAAGTGGCCACAATGCAACCCAGGGCATGAGAGGGTTGTATGAAATAAACAGGCTGATAAACTTGCAAAACAAGGTGCAGCACTCACTCTCGTCAGGCCAAAAACAAAATTAGGCCAATGACAACACGCAGCGGTTTTAACGAAGTTTTTATCACATCGGGTTTTCCAGGCTTATGAACAAGCAACAAACAATTCAATGAATCGTTGGGTCCGTAGAGCATGCACTGCCACAGAGAAATAATGACAGATTATCAATCCCATGCTCTTTCTATTTATATTAATGTTAAAAAGCCCAAAAGTATGTATCATATGAAGAAACTCCCACGTGTGTCACAATGCAACAACTCAATGCCAGGCGTTTTCAAAACTAACTCTCTGTTTCAAAAGTGACAGGTGGTATGCACCGTTATGTGTCAGCATAATGCTAAACCTATGGATGATGCACCGACTATGGTTTTCTCGCGATAAACTATTTGGTCAAACCTGCTGCGTGTGTCATTACCACATTTATTTTATTTGTTATTAAAAAATACTGGTCCACCCTGCTCTATGCAAAAATGTAAAAGATATGTCAACTCTATATAGCTGAAAGAGGAAAAATATAAATTTCAATCTTACCATCAGAGATGAGAAAAATATAAAGTAAAAAAAAAATGCAAATTTAAAATTTATAATATTAAAATATTAACACACAAATATCAGGTTTGTAGAAATTTTTGGTGAATAGACAAAATTTGTGTTTGTCGACAAATTTGTCTATTTTTTTAATGGCTCTTTAAACAATGTAACCTATCTCCTGCAACTTTTTTTTTTTTTTTTTTGGCAATGCTGTCATTTACACCAGCCTTACCTTTTTTCAATGGTTTCGCCTCTTTGGGCTTCTGACTTTTTTTCTCATCCTTCTCCACCGGCTTCGGTTTTTTCCCCAAAACGACACTAGCCTCAATTTCCTTCACCGATAAGTTTAGATTCGCTTTAACATCGGAGATCTGCTCTTGTTTCCCGGTTAGATTGGATTCGCTTATTACCGTCGTCTGACTCGTCTGTTTGCTCGGAGTCGTGCTTTCGACAGCCGGTTCCATTGTTTTCAAATCGCCTGAATTAAATATTGGCCAACAAAAACAAAAATCATAAAAGCAAAGGAAAAGTATGATTAAAAATATCATTAAAATTAAACATTGACTAATATAAACATTTGGTTGTATTTAATTAAACAATAATAAGTTTCTAATTGAAATTGTAATAAATAATATCTAGTTACAAAATGATCTGCATGCTAATTTTTTTTTAACTTTTAGTTTCCCTACCAAAAATTTAAATCCAATTGAGTTTTTAGAGTACCCCTTCCAAATATGCATGCAACAGGCAATGTCTCTACAGCCCTCACTCATTCCTGCTGCCAGGAAGCAATACAATTTATAAAAAATGTGTTTGCATTTATGTAATGAGAGAGAGAGGGGTCAATGGCATCTTCCCTTACTTAGGTTAGTAGTATATACTCTATATTGAAACACTGGACCAAAATGTGTATAAAAAAGAATGAAAGTTTTAAGAATTAGTGAGAAAGTGAGTGTGAATACATCTGTGTATTTATCTTATTATTTGATAGAGTTGGGCCAAAATGTGGTGATTATTGATGGTAGGGGGATTCACAAGACACAAGGTCAAACCACAGATGGCCATCAATTAAAATGAGTAGATCTAATCACAATAATAACAATTACAGATATAATGTAGAGATATAGACATCAAAAACTTCAAAATTAAACCGCTCATACCTCCTTCTTGTGACCGATATTTTAACACACTTTTCAACTACGAGGCAAGCCCTCAGAAAGTCCTGTCATTTTTTGAAGTGGGGAAATAAATAGTAAAAATATAGTTTATTGGTCCTCTTAATGAGATGAGGCCGTTTTTTAATTTCTTAAAAACTTTTTTTACGGGAAAAATGTTATTATTTTTGAAAGTCATAAAATAAGTCAGCTCTGATTTAAGACTTTGATTTTTAAAAATGTCCTGCTGAAGTCTATCGTCAAGAGCTCTGAAAATGTGACCATCTGATATCAACAGACCTGGAGAGTATGGAGGATTTCCTCTTAATTTTTGTGGTTTTTGGGCCTGAAGGGGCAATAAAGGTTTTTGATAAACTAAGCCTGAATTTAAATTTTTAAGTTTTATACCGTACCAAATTTGCTCATTACGTCACTTCTGGGTCAGTTGACTTGGAGGCAAAAGCTCACTGTGAACCCACTAATTTTGGCAGTCCAGAAAAGAGTAAAACTTGGAAGGATGTCAGGCTTAGGAAATTTCCTAGGTTCATTAACAAAGGAAATCCATTAATATGACCATCTAAAATTATTGACCCATTTTTTAATATAAATAAAAGAACTGGTTTAAGTGGGAATTTACTGGCACATCCGATTTGATATAGGCAATTCCAGACCACAGAAATGTGGTAAGATTGTGGTGGGAAAATGTGATAGGGATCTGGTTTAAATAAATCTCTACCTTTGTTCCGTCACCATCACGGAATCTAAAAAATCATCGAACACCGAGCATATTTTGTGAGCAGCCTCAGTCGCTTTTAAACTGGTGCTTAAATAAGTCAAAATCAGAATTAATTAGCATAGTAATACATTATAAAGAGAAACATTTTGTGTTTACTCTAAAAGGTCGCATAAACCACACACTGAAGAACTGATTGAAAAATCCTTTACTGGAACAACAATTTCTTACTGAAGATGACATCAAGTTGAAGTTCAAGAACAAGACAGACCCAGCAATCAGTGTCATCAGTTCAACACGTTCATCCACTCACAGACCAATCATCGCAATCAAAAACACTGAAGCTCAAATTAAGAACAAAAAGATTAATTTATAAGATGATGGGACTTTTCTGAGGGGCTGGTTATTATAAAAACTGGTCAATTATTAGAATCTATTGTTCTATGGCAATTATCTAATTTGCTAGTAATGATGTGCATATAAATAAAAAAAAAAAGCTTCTAAACAAAAATCTGTGAACTAAGGCTAGTTTTAACTGTAAAATAAAAGTTTAATAACAATTTATTTTAAATTGTGCAAATCTAATTCCAGTGTAATAATCACGTTTACTTGTTTGTAGACAAAACATTTGTTTTGTTATTAAACCATTTTTAGTGGCTTTCAGTCAATGTTTTAACAACATTTAGAAATCAGATACAGTGGAGCCTCGCTAATGTTTGCCTAATCACAACATGTTTCAGCTGAAGGAGAATTTTTTGTTTTAACTTTTTTATTTATTTTTTGTACTTCACTGGTATTAATTGGTCAGTGATAGTGGTATTTTTCATTCTAAACTCTAGCACTTCCATTCTTATATTTTGTTTTCTGGAGTCTGCCAGATGACGGACTGTAATTTGGGGATGTCCAAAACATATTTGTCTGCCTTTCCTTGATTTCTTCTTCCATCAGGTAAATTATGACTTCTTGCCATAGTCAATGTAGGGTTTCAACCAATAATTAAAAACTGAAGAAGGCAAGAAGCTGAAACACGTCTGACACACCAATATGATCGGTAACAACCAAACTACACTGTCACTTGTCCATCTTTTCAAAAGCTTACTGCTTATATTTCTGTCTGTAAATTCCTTAATAAAGCTTAATAAACCAGATTTGTTTTACTGCTTGTTCTGCATCAGCAGAGGTAATAAGACAATTCAAATTTATGCTAATCCTAGTCGCAATTTTCGGACTAGCTGGACTCCACTGTACCTAAATCAATTCCATTCATAAATCAGACAGACCATCTTGGACAATCACAATGCGAATTTTAAACATTAAAAACAGTATTGCATGTACACAGGGTGTCCTGTGAACAGAAATCGATATTTCAGGAGGTAATACTGCATGCCAAATTGGAATGTATGTCTGAATCTCCACAGTATTTGACGAGGTGCAGGTTGCCATAACGATTAAGGAGTTGTCATGGCAACTCACTACTGTAAGGGTTCATTCAACAGCCCTGAATTTAAACCCAACATATTCACAAATTGGCATTTTTTCCAAAACAGCAGCTACCAGGGGGTTGATATTATGTTTGTTGTTGTAAACCCCGTGAAAATAAATATAAAAAAATAAATAAATTTAAAAAATGAATCCAAGACATTTCTTTTCAGGTTGCTTGAACATTTCACAACTTTATTCCATGTCCCCCTGAATATCATAAAATCTTAACACTAATGTAAATTGGATTTCACCAGTGGAAAGAGCCATTGGTGAAATCAATTTATAGTTAACATTTTATAAGATAATGGGGGAGTTTAGAGATAGGGGGATAGGGATAAGTTGTGAAAGTTTGAACTGATTGTGATTTATATAAGCTCAAATCTGCACATACATGTAGAGTTGAGCCTATGATTTCTCGCAGTCCACCGACAATTCCAGCATTTGTGAAAATCACCCACCCTGCGTATTGGCAGACCAGGGTCACACCTTGGTCTTATCCATTCAGCCACTGAGGTTGGGCTCCAGGAGCTATCAACATTATTTCAGCTCTCAATACAATCAGTCTCTAGATCCATCTTAAATGTCTCTTTTCTATTTACAAGCCACTCAGTCATAGAGTACTTGATATTCCTCCATCATCCTTTACACCTATAACTAACTGACCTAATTGAGGGTCAATGGGGTATTCAATATTTCGCCAACGGCCCTCTCACACTGTACATTCACGCCAATAAATACATTCATTCTCAAACCACACTAGAGACATAAAACTATCAATACTATATACAATAAAACAACCATGTTTCCTCCAAGAATCAGAACCAGGGACCAAAACGGTGAAGCAGCCTGAAAAGTGAAATATCCTGGGTAAATCCGAGATTCAGACATTGTGGATTTTTTAGCTCTATTTGACATGCATGATTACCTGTTTACATATAATAAAATAAAATATTTATATCTGTTCATAGAATACCCTGTATACATACCCTTGTAGAGCAAACAGACACTATTTTCTAAGAGGAGACAGAGTGATCAAGCACCAGACCAGTTTGCAGATTTGGCAAAACTTTTACAAATGATTTTGACAAATTCATGCTGAAGATACACACCCTTCGATACGGCCTCTTTAATCATGTCCACCGTCTTGCTCTCCATCGACTGCTGTGAGGATGCAGCAGCTTTCTGCTCCGGCGGGCTCTGCGGAGGCTGAGTGGAAGAGTTCCTCACGCACGGAAACTTCCTCACGCCTCTCGAACGTGTCACGTTCCTCGCCTGGACTGATAAAATTATGTGGAACGTTAATGACGTGCATATTTGTCAGGAAACGTTTATACTTACCGACGGTGAGGCATGACAGCGGATCCAAGTAGTTGTAGAACTTGAGGTAGAGGCATTTCGCGACCTGATTTGACCGTGGTATCATCACAGCAAGATGGTTGTATGCGGTTCCGAGAGTGAAAACGTCAATCCGCACTCCTCTCAGATCCGATTAAAACAAATCGTGAGGACGGATTTTAACCTTTTTGTTTAAAACTAATCCTATCCTTTTAACGTTTATTAAATAGGGTTCAACTGTATTTAAATTAAAACGGATTGACGCGTTTGTTAACTGGCTCTTGAGTGTTGCTCTAAATTATAACAGAGAGGATGAGGTTACTCAACTCAGTTTCCATGTTTGTTCAATCTTGCTTTTTCGTCGTCTTTCGACGTCTCCCGTCGTTTTATTTCGCAATATTTTAAAAACAAAACCGGAATCTCTAAACTAATTACATCTTCCTACATATGTACTGGTTATGTTTAAAACATAAAACAAAAAGTAAATCAGCGTTTAACTCAATCTTCATTTAACCCTAAAAGAATAATAATTTTCGCCGGGTAATTTTCATCTTGAGCTATTATCTCACAAATCACATCGCTAAAGACGTTTTACTGCAAATGAAATTTCTTCAAAATCGATCGATGTGACAGAACTCTAAAACACTGAAATTCCAGTTTTATTCTTATAAAAGAAGAGCTGTATCATCTGGAAATTGCAAAACTTTTTAAAGCAATTCCATCAAACGTCTGAAGAAAAACAATTTCTTATTAAACTACCATTATTACATACTGGAAGAAAAAAAACCTCAATTTAATTCATGTAGAGCAAAAAAAATACAATGGTAATAAATCGGTTGAATCAAAATTTTTAATAACACAAGCATATATTTAAACAATAATTATAATCCTCTGCCTATTTTTTGTTTTTACAATAAAGCCAAACCCATGGCCTTTGGACCTTCGGCAGCTGTATTAGTTTAATAAACAATCCTATCTTGGAAGTTGAGACGACTCTTGATAATACTTAACCCAAGGGGCCACAAAAATAATTCGAATTATCAAGAGAGAAAAAAAAGTTGATTTGCTTTTTTCTATGTTATTGCTCAAATTGTGCTTATATAAAACAGTAAAAATAATGAAAAAGCGTTAATAGATCAAATGTAAAATTAAACGTTGTTATGCATTATTATAAAAAAAAAAAAAAAAAAATGAAGTGGTTTATGTTTAATGTGGCTTGGCGTCGTTTCCATGATTTCTGGAAGTGACTAGTGTGAGAACACATTGATAAAACACTGACCGCAGAACATAACAACTACAGAAAATTCAAAGAAACTTTATGCTAAAAGGAAGCAAACGTGGAAATATAGAAGAATATAACAAAGAAAAGGGGCATTTTTGGCAAACACGGGAAATGGATCGATTTCGGTTAATAGCGTGCTTTTTCTCCCCCTGTTATGAAAAATAATTTGTTGAAGTAGTGAGGAGCGATCAACAATGAGGTAGTTTAGAAAAAAAAACCTTTTTCGTGTTTTTCCCGATGTTTCGAACTTTACTCCGATCATCTTCAGTGCCTGAGTAAATTACTAAAAAATGAAAAAGGTGTTTTTCTAAATTACCTCATTTTTGACCGCTCCTCACGACTTCAACAAATTATAAAACAACAGGTCACTAAGAAACACACGTTACGAAAAATATTTCGTACATCAAAAGTATCAAAATGCACAAAAATTTTTCTAATTACCGAAGTGAGCTGCTTAGGAGTTCGTATTATCAAAAAATTCGAATTAACAAGAGTCTAATATATACATTTGTTTGAATAATTTCTTCTTTTTTTTAGAATTAGATAATAAACCTTTTCTTTTTAAACGTTTTTATTTTACAACCAAACCTATTTTTGGTATGAAAAATATGAATAAATCTAAATACATTAAAATTTAAGGGCAGTGTGCTCAAAAGATTAAAAAAAAGAATCAGACTCAATCAGCATAAATCTGTACATATAAATTTTAAAATTCCTTTTCCCACTATAGATGGATGTATTATGCCATACAGCGGATGCAGCTAGATATCTGGAAATGAACCTAGATGCTAAATAATATCTAGAATTGGAACCAAATAAATATACATCATATTATATTCAATCATCTGTATACAAAAACGAGTGTGGAGTACGTTTTTCATGTATGTTAGAATATAGAGGTTGAATTTTCTTATAGTCGGGTCAAAGGAGTCAAGTAGAACGTTAAGTAATTGTGGATTGAGACATCTGTGATAATAGTTTGTAAAAAGTGCCATTTATTTATTAAAAACATTGCATTTAGTGCAAGAAATGACAAAAAGAGAGAGGAAATATTTATACATGTTGATAAGAGAAAACAATTTTAAATACTGACTAAATCTAGCCCTGAGGAAGGTGAAATAAACAGGCTTGGCCTGGTTTTATTGCAACATATTAACGACATCTTTGATACTACCAAATATATTATACATTCTACGTAAATACAGGATAATGTATTTAAAACAAATTTATGTGCACGCGTGTCTTGTCTCCGGCACGACTTTTGAATTTGAGCGGTGAAAAACGTTTGGAGCGACGAGGAGAAATGTCGTCGGATTGAACGACACAAATGGGAAATTTTCCAAAGTCGGATCCAAACGAAAAGAGCGGACGTGTGAAAATCCGTTTTCACCACGTTGAATAAAGAATTTTCCTCCTGGATTCGTTCGGCGCGGAAAACGTTTCCCAGGGAAATCGAGTTAAATATTGACGGAGGGCGAATGCGTAAATGCCTCGTGACGTCGATAAAATAGGCTTGACCGAGCGAACGACTGCCGATTAGTAAGGCGAGGGCAGCGGTGGGAGGAGCGAGTAAGAGAGAGAACGAGAGCGAGAAAGAGAAAGAGAGAGACAGAGTGAGCCGAGCGGTCCTTTTTGTGTTCTTGGCCATTTTCAACCACATGGCTCTGCTTATTATTTGAACGTATTTTTCGCTTCTGTCCGAGACGAAACGATCAGACGTAACTGCGTGTCATTTAGAGATGTTCAGCGTTGGAGCGGGTAGGGGAGAACTTGTCGAAACAGCCGAAGGGAAATATTCGAAATACGCGACGTGTCGCGGTTAGGACATCCGGATATAACTGGATCCAGGTGGCTCGGGCCTTGTCCAATATTGTTTCAAAAGCGTAATTCACCCGTCGGGCTTTTTTTAATATAATTTCTTTTTTAAAAGACGGGATCACCCGGAATAAAAGGCTTTTTCCCCGTGTTCGTTTTCTTCTGTCTGACGAGGGGAGAGTTTTATTGGTTACGGGATTGACCGTTCACTGGCCCAGTTTTCTTTTCTTTCCTTTACATTTCGACGAGGGGTGAAATGTCTTCGTCGTACAGTTCGGAAGAGACGTCTTCGGACAGAAATGTCGAGATTTGGAAGATCAAGAAGCTCATCAAGAGTCTCGAAATGGCTCGAGGGTAAGTCCACTCTCCCACCGACTCCGCATTGAGCGATACCCTCCCTTTTAATACACGACTTCCTCGTTTTCTATTCCTCTATTATATTCATTTTGTATTTTTTCCACTTTCAGGAACGGCACTAGCATGATATCCCTGATTATACCGCCGAAAGATCAGATATCGAGAGTGAGCAAAATGCTCGCAGACGAGTTCGGCACAGCGTCCAACATCAAATCCAGAGTGAACAGGCTTTCCGTTCTGGGTGCCATCACTTCAGTACAACACAGACTGAAACTCTACACTAAAGGTAAGACGAGGAAATTTTAGGGAAAATGGTCAAATATGGTAACGGCCTCACTGAGGGTACTGACCCTGAAACTCCTTTAGTCTCTGATAACTTCTTTTTTTTCAGCCTTGCAACATTTTACTTTCTTCAGCTTGTTAAAATTCAAAATTTTCATTTCTTTGTATGAATGAATCAGTGAACACACTCTTTTTACCTCCACTGAAACTCCTGTAAATTTCATAATTTTATCGGCCTTTGAAATTATCTGATAATATAAAACAAAAATATGCAATAGTTATGCAACGTAAAATGTATAAAAATATTTCAATTAATTATTATTTTCATCTAAGGTCTTGGTTGAGATGGAAAAGTTAGTGTCACGTGCGGGATTTGAACCCACGGCCTTCGGCTAAATAACCACTTGAGCTTTGTGACTGATCCATTCGGACACTAAGGCCTCTTTCAGACGAGGCGCCTAGTTGAATGGATAGGTGTCAAGGAGTGATGTGGTAGCTCGCCTTCACACGCAGTCAACTCATCCGCCCAGGCAGGTGGCGAGCAGGCACAGGTTTTGCTCATGTTCTCATCCCCACTGGTTGACTCAACACAAAAGACACCGGCATGCGTCCTTCACACCAGTCGTCTAGTTTAGTCAACTGAGTTCACCATGAAAAGTGTTGCAATTGCAAATTTCAATGTGGAGCAGTTCGTTATTATTATTCAGTATTAGTCCCTTGATATGGGACATGAGGTGTGAGGAGTATAGTGATAAAATTAAAAGAAGCGAAGCTTGGAGGGAAGTAGCACAACAGTATTTGAGAGAAAGCGCCTGTTTCCCAATTTTATAACAACAGATAATCCCACACTTTTCTTTGTTGGGTTTCCTCCTTTTTTGCTCTGCCTCCTTGGGTTCTAACATCGTACTGCCCTCCCGTTGGGAAGAGAGGTTGATTCGGCAAGTTGCCTGGTGTGAAATCAGCAAAGAAAGTCTTCACATGACAGTAAACTAGTTGAAAGTCAACCGGGCAACTTAGTTGAATCAACTAAACCGCCTCGTCTGAAAGAGGCCTAGCTCCTCATCTCAACCTACAACCTTTCGAATTTTCCCTCTTTTTCCCATTTTTCAAATGGCGTGTAATCAGGATTCGATTCTAAGCGAATGAAGTGAGAACTGAGAGCTGTTAGCGAAGTGATTACTTCTCTACTTTTGTATTAATCCATATATGTTTAGCAGTCATAATTAACCATATTAATTATTTAAATTAATTATTATTTTATGTAAGGTTGAGATGAAAGAGTTAGTGCCATAAACAGGATTCGAACCCACGACCGTCAGCTCGATACACCGCTGCTTTAACCACTTGAGCTATCGTGACTTTGTCCACTCGGACACTAACTCCTCGTTTCAACCTACAACCCCTTGAATTTCCCCTCTTTTTGCCATTTTTCAAATGTCATGGTATCAGGATTTGATTCTCACCGACTTATGAAGTGGCCACAGGGAGCTGTTAGCAAAGTGATTATTTTGTTAATTATTGTATTATATATGTTTAGCAGTCATAATTGACCATATTAATTATGTAAATTGATAATTATTTGGAGATCATGAGATGCGGTGGTGTGACATAGGTTTAGAAAAACATTTTCTTTATTGTGCCAACGTTTCTCGCTTTTTATTAAGATCATCTTTAGAGCCTGGGATTTATAAACATTGTTTAAATTATACAAATGCATGTAGGCTGTACAAAAATGAATTTCTATCATTGTACAAATTTATTTTTTCACATACTATTTGTATTTTTATAATTTAAAGAATGTTTGTAAATCCCAGGCCCTGAACATGATCTCAATAAAGGTCACAACGTTGGCATGATAAAGCAAATGTTGTTTTTCTAAAACCTACGTCACACCAGACTGCATCTCACGATCTTCAAATAATCATTAATTAACGGTCACTAAACACCACACATTTAAATTAATTATTTATTTTATCTAAGGAGTTGGTTGAGATGGTAAAGTTGGTGTCTTGAGCGGGATTCGAATCACGACCTTTGGCTTGGTGTCAGAGTGGGTTGAAGTCACAATAGCTCAAGTTGTTACAGCAGCGGCATATTTAGCCGAAGGTCGTGGGTTCAAATCCTGCAGTTGACACCAACTTTTCCATCTCGACCATGACCTTAGATGAAAATAATAATTAATATGTTCAGTTATGACTGCTAAACATATATGGCTTGTAGATGAACAGGTTGTCTGAAATTAAGTGCACTCCTTAATTTTCCAGGTACATTAAGTGCTAAGGTTAAAGGCTAAAAGTGGTCGTCCTCTTTACGATCTTACATCAATATAGGTGTTTGATGTAATAAGGTTAAGGCTAGTTTCATACGAGTTTAGTCGATTCAACTAGTTTCCTGCTGTGTGAAGACTTTTCTTAGCTGGATTCACACCAGGCAACTTGTGGAATCTGACATCCCTTCCTTTCAGGAGGTCAGTACGATGTTAGAACTAAAGGTAGCAAGAAGAGAAGCTATAAAAGAGGAAACTTAATTGAAGAAAAGTGTGGGTCTGTTACAAAATTGGAAATCGAGTGCTTTCTCAGCCTCACTCCTTTTAATTGTTATAGTCCTCATACCCCCTGTCCCACATAGGGGGCTATTCTTCAATGAATTGTTCCTCTCTGAAACTTAGCAATGTTTTCCATGTTGAACTCAGTTTACTCAACTAGGCGACGCGTGAACGAATGACGAGATGTAAACGTGAGTGGCACTTGTGCCTGCTGGTCATCTGCTGATTGGATGAATATGAAGTGATTTGTGCAATTTGCAACAGAACTGAAGACAATAATTTTCCCCACCCTTTTAAAGAAGGGTGACACAATTGCATGGAAATCTCGAGGAGTAATAAAACTTAAAGATATTGAGGTTTTTTCGCTCCCTCTCCACTATATTTAAGTGTAACCTTGAATTTTTTGATAGTGAAGTTTTTGTCACTCTATTTTTCTTTATTCTTTATTAAAGTTGTTTATACATTTGTTTGAGATATTGAGTTTAAAATATGTAGAAAAATATAGAATGTACCAGGACCTCCTTTGAGTTATTAAAATCTGACAGTTCTAAACAAGTTTATAATTTTTTTATAAAACTTTTTTTTTAATGCATTTTAATTATTGACAATTTGGATGGCTTGTCTCAGTTATTTTTCACCGAATAAAATAAAAGTTGTGCAACTTTGGCATAGGACGGAAATTTTAGATTGCTAGTGTCATTGATTTTACATCGATGACTCGTGCACCCATGCATCAACTATGAGTGTACACTTCTATTATTACTATGTTGATTGTATATTTCCACATCAGCAACCCTTATTGATTTTGCTTCAATGGCTATGTATGAAGTATGAGAGAACTTTTTCTTTTATTTTGGAATGATTTTCAAAATGCGCATCTCTTTATAGCAGCATTTTACAGGACTTTAAAATTCACAATATGGCAAGTATAAACAAAATTATCTATATATAGAGGGAACTGAATGGGCAAAAAATAAGCATAGTTTTTCAAAATATAGTTAAAAAATCAGCTCAAAATAACAAAAGCAAAAATAAATGCCATAAGGAAAAACTATTGCTAATTATTATAATAAATACCATTTAAAGAAATAAAAATTCAGCTAATAAAATTAGATAAAATATACAGCAAAAATTTACAAATAAATCTACTTATAAAAACAAAATTATGAAAATGCTGTCGCAAGTACATTAAGTTAGTCATTACTAAGCCTAGTCCACACCTAGCGACAATGTTCCGCTACAGTCCTAAGACAATGTTGCGTGTCCACACTACAAAGACAATTGGGCTACAAAAATCAGAACACGATGTCAAGAAAAATGCACTTTGCGTTTTTAATTTGTATATGCAAAATTTTACACTTTCACTGCAGCTGTTGAACACGTGTCGTCAAAAACATCCTTTGCAGGTTTCAAAGATTTGACATATTTTTAAACTTGAATGAGCAGCTTATTGTTTTTAACATATAAAATTATTTTCACTAATTAAAATAAAGCTTTTTATTATTTTTTTTTTTGGGGGGGGGGTTTACAGGATATTGTAGGTTTAATATTCCTCCAAATGTAATTTACTTGTTATCACTATAAGCATATAATAAACCCTATCTTAAAAAATATATATTGTATAAAAATAAATTTTACAGAAAAAAATTAGATAACGGTGCAACAAACAACAGTTGTTTGCTGAAAAGCGATTCTCGCCTGGTTATAGGCCTTAGTGATAGCAGATGATGCATCTGTTGACAGCAAATGAACCGCAGGTCAAATAAAAACGCATGACCCCAATTTACATTTTTGCCCCAGTAAAAAGAAAATATAACGAAAAATAAAGTAACAAATTATAAAGTGCATTTTAATTATGCAATCATGTTTGTTGATTAAAGAAGTTATTGGTTGAAAGTAATGGCATCAGCTTAATGTAAAGAATGTTTTTGGTCAGGTAGATGTCAACAAGTTAAATATAAATCAATAAAAGAGGGAAACGATATGTATAAAGAAGTTAAAAAGAAACTAATTAAAATTAAAATGAGTTATCAGCACAGAAAAAGACAAATGACGACTTGGACAAGGCAGGGAATGTGTTAATTTTATTAAATAAGAAAAGGCGTAAACCTAAACATTTTGTTTTCACATCTAAATGGGGATTTTAAATTGTCGAGTTTTTCCTCCTCTTGAGTTGGTATTTTATTTATTTTTTTTTTGCGAGATTCTCAAGGGCATCTCCCTCTTTTATTCTGATTTGTATGATCATCTTTGTCACGTCCTGTAGGCAAGGAAAGGTTTGCCAATCTTCAATTATTTTTAGCATGGTTTCCTTGACAGACATCAGCAATAAACTGAGAAATAAGTTCCGGAACATGTACAGATTAGACATGTAGCGCAACATTGTATCAGTGTTATCTGTTTTCAACTGGGAAACTTGAAATGTGGGACTTTTGTATTGCGACAGTCATGGGGCAGGAAAAAATGTTGTTAGATGTCCTGAGACGTGTATTCCGCAACAAATGTCGCTAGGTGTGCACTAGGCTTTAAACACCTCCAAAATGATTTTCATAAACGCATAAGGTAATGCATGTCTTGATAAATAATTTGAAGCAAAAATATTGATAAAAAAAGAAAAGAATTAATAATGACACTTTCTATTTACTAAAGCATCTCATAAACTCTTTTAAATCTCCAATAAGAAATTTTACATACTTTACAATATTCTATACATACATTATTCTAAAAAATATAGTGAAACGTTCAATAAAATTTGCTTGGTTGTCTGAAAAAAAAAAAAAAAGTTTCTATGCATTATCTTGTAGTTTAGTACTGTTGAGATAATGCCGTTAATACAAAAACAATCCAGGCGTTGAATAAATGTTGAAACAAAACTAAAAAAATGTGCGACGTACGCTCAAATTGCATATCCGTTAGTTAAAATTTTGCTAAAGGCTATCTTAAACTGGCATTTCCAACAAGTTGAAAACATTTAAATCATATTGTTTATTCCCAGAAAAATCAACATTTTTTTAATATTTGATATATTATTGCATTTTGATTGATGCATTGTCATGATGTTTGTTTAGTCATTGATGGTTATGAAGGTAAAAGATGAGTCATTCTACTGCACTGTATTTTGTAAATAGAAAAAAGAAAGAGAAAAAAACTGAAGTTATTTAATATTTCATAATTTATGAATTTAGGTCATTTTACCCAAATGATTATTCTGAGATTTTGATTTGCCATTCATTCATCGCCTTTGTATGATTTTTAACCATGTTTACTTCAATATTTTAACTTTACTTTTTTATAATCAGTTATTGTAATTAATAAATGTATATGTGTATTTATAATAAATTTTAATATAATTTTTTTAAATTCAATTATTTAATTATTTTCAATTAAACTTTGTTCTATGGATTTTTAATTATGGTTTTGTTTCAGTACCACCAAATGGCCTTGTGATTTATTGTGGAACGATAGTAACTGAAGAAGGAAAAGAAAAGAAAGTCAATATAGATTTTGAACCATTCAAACCCATAAATACCTCTTTATATCTTTGCGACAATAAGGTATGGTGCTTATTTTATTAAAAAAATAAAATAAAAAATAAAAAAAATAATTATTTAATTAATTAAAAAAATAAACGTTTTGAACTTGTTTAATTTTTTTCTTCTTCTGTTTAGTTTCATACAGAAGCGTTGACGGCGCTTCTGGCCGATGACAACAAATTTGGCTTCATCGTTATGGATGGTAACGGTGCCCTTTTTGGCACTCTACAAGGCAACACAAGGGAAGTCCTGCACAAATTCACTGTTGATCTGCCCAAAAAGCACGGTAATTTTCAAAATTGTCTTGATTGAATGCAACATATATATAAGTTTTGTAAACAAATTAAATGTCTTGAGTGTAAGTCATTTTAATTGCGAATTTCAAAAACAGCTTGGGATATTTGAAAAATTAATTGAATCAATTTCGTATAATCTCAAGCAGTTTTGATAGCTGCTCATTGAATCAAGTGTTTTCCTTTAAATGTATTCCCAGAATAGGTGAGAGGCAGTTTTGAACTCAATTTCTGCAAGTTTAAAAATATTAAATGCTTTCACAATGACTACATTTAACTATTTCAATTGTTGCAATTTGACATAAATATCAAATTATTTCAATTAATTATTCTTTTTATGTAAGGACTTGGTTGAGATAAAAAAGTCAGTGTCACGAGTGGGATTCGAACCTACGACCTTCGGGTAAATAACGCCGCTGCTCTACCACTTGAGCTATCTAGCTTGGTAAAGCAGCGGCGTATTTAGCCGAAGGTCATGGGTTCGAATCCCGCTTGTGACACTGACTTTTTAACCTCAACCAAGACTAATTGAAAGAAGTAACTTGGTCTACTAAAACATAAATGGATGATTAAATCAATTAACTGGGAATTCATAATGCAGTTTTTTTTTTTTTTTTAATTCTATTTTAAATGATGAATCGTTTTTTCATGGGGTAATTGTAAATCAAGACATGCCATATACTGTTCCAGCATAAATACAAATACTATAAACGCCTGATTAAGCAAAAACTTCAACATTTTTCCTTTTTTTTTCTTTTCTTTTAATCATCTGAGCAATTTTTTTTTTTTTTAATATGAAATGCCGAATTTACGTTTAAAGAAATTATGTAAGTGATGAACTCGGGATGTAGACTGAAGCTGTAACATTTTGATTGATAATTTTTATTAATAGATTCCATCTTGATAGATTTGATCTAATGATATTGATGGATATAATGGATATATGAGCTTTATTGATTTAACTCAGCAATATATCACACATTTAAGAGATATTAATTTACAAAAATAGTACAAACTTACATTACAATGTCCATAATGTAATAACTCCTGTTACCACTTGTGAAATTTACAAAATTAATTTATATATAAAGTATTAACTATCAAAACTGTTTAATTATTTATAAATGCAACAAAGCCCTAGCAGATTTGGAAATATCCTGTATTAGATTAGATGAGATTACAGTTGGAACCGGCCTCTTTCCAATCTGCGCACTGCGGTTTCATGTAGTATCTTAAATCTTGATCCCTTGAGACTGGTTTTATGAAATTGCACCAATTACACACCATTTAAGATTTTTTTAAGGCAGAGGATAAAGCGGGTAATTCACCCAATGCCTTGTCTCGTGTGCACATCTGGTCGATGTCAAGCATATAGAAGAGTACAAGGTTAGCATTCTGGGGCATCAAGCAGATGTTCATGCCCCCATCACACTATCTAATGGAATGGACGTTGGATTTGTGCCTGATAGCTCTGAGTCACTCTGCATTGTGTTGTTTAGTGTAAATGTATTCCCCTCTTATGGTGAATCTTTGACCAAACTCGAGCTTTAAAAAGTGAGACATTAGAGACAAACTTTAGAGTTTCAACTGGTTTCCTTTAGATTAGATTAGGCCTCTTTATCACCTGCACACCATGACTATTGGTTTATTGTGCATATCCATTATTTAAAACTTTTAATTAAGCTAATGCTTTTTACCAAGACCCAAAGCTTTTTCAAGGACTCAGGCCCAGACTTTTCTTCTCTCAGGAGCAAGAATCTCAGCCTACATAAGCCTTATCACCAACAGGGACAAGTTTTGCTGTCTCTTCCTTAAATATTTGCACAGGCTTGTTTCTATCATTCTGAGTCTATACATATGCCTCTGGAGTCTGTAATGTTCATTTAGCATAATATATGATAACATAATCCAAATATGTTTAGAAATCATAATTGACCATATTATTTCAATTAATTATGCTTTTTATTCTAAGGTCTTGGTTGAGATGAAAAAGTCGTGTGTCACTAGTGGGATGCGAACCCATGACCTTCGGCTCAATATGCCGCTGCTTTAACTGAGCCGAAGGTCGTGGTCTGAATACCTTCTCAACCGAGACCTTAAATAAAAAGAATAATTAATTCAGATATTATACTAGTCTTAACATGTCCTAGATTTAGCAGTTTTGCCGTCTCTGTAGTGGTGATGAGTTTTTTCACGTGCTTTTGTCCTGAGCTACATTCTCATTTAACAGAGGACTTATTTTTAATCCATTGTTTGATGGATCCATGTTTTGGCAGCTTGGTATGCCACAAAAGAGTCAGGGCCTCAGAAATAGGTGTCATCAAATTTTCCTTGGCCGATTTATCTCGGCCTCTTTGTTGTCCCTCTGCTCTGTGCCCTGGTACCCAGAGAAAAGTAATTTTGTTGTTTTCCCAATGTCTGACAAGGCCCTAATGCAAATCCCAAATTACTAGACTTCAAAGAAGTAATAAAAGTAGGGTGAATATGTCAATTACTCACAGGTTATTTACCTACTTTTACTACTATTTTACAAATTGCTACAATTATTATTAGGTTAATATTTAGTTGTGTTGCAATGTTCAAAATTGAGCGCAAATAAAATCAGCTTCTAATTGGAAAATTGTGTAAGTGGTGGATAGGCAAGTCACTTTAACACTCATGTCAAGAGAACTCTGTAATGTTTCTTCAACCTGATGATGAATATTTAATGCTTGAAATCTGGATAGTTGTTAACAACAACCTGTGAGTAAGAACCAATCTTTACAAAAAGTGACTCAGGACTTGTCAGCTGATGTGGTAATTGCCCTTAGTGCCCTGTTTGAGTAGATGGCCATTCTTATGTTAACATAAGAGCAGGACGTTGCCAGAGCAGGACTTATAATCCTTTTGAAATCACCTTGGCACAATGTTTTCAGTCATCTCTTGAAAGTCAGTGGCATATTGCCCAAATCTTATAAAATATCCCGTTTGTAAAATGTTTTAATATATTCTAACAGATTGTTGTGGCTTCTTGAAAATCATTATTTCTAATGTAATTACATTATCACAAATTAATTAATTTTTTGTTATCTAGGTCGTGGTGGTCAGTCTGCTCTACGTTTTGCCCGTTTGAGGATGGAAAAGCGGCACAACTATGTAAGAAAAGTCGCCGAAGTGGCGACGACCCTTTTCATCACAAACGACAAACCCAACATCGCTGGTCTTATTCTTGCTGGTAGTGCAGATTTCAAGACAGAGCTCAGTCAGTCTGACATGTTTGACCCTGTGAGTTAAAAATACAAAATATAGCATTTAAAATAAATACGACGTTCGATGCTAATTGGTTTATGTTAAAAGCGGTTACAAGCGAAAATCATCAAGCTTGTCGATGTATCGTACGGCGGTGAAAACGGCTTTAACCAGGCAATCGAGCTTGCAGCGGAATCTCTGCAGAATGTCAAGTTCATCCAGGAGAAGAAGTTGATTGGTCGCTACTTTGACGAGATCAGTCAAGATACGGGCAAATATTGCTTCGGGGTGGAAGATACCTTGAGAGCACTCGAGCTCGGCTCAGTCGAAACTCTGATCTGCTGGGAGAACCTGGACATCCAGAGGTATGTCCTCAAAAATCACTCCAATGCTGAAGAGAAAGTCCTGCACCTGACGCCAGAGCAGGAAAAGGACAAGACACACTTCACTGACAAAGAAGTAAGTTTCATATTTAAAATTTTTTAAAATATTTTCAAATTTTTTCCGTTGTGTTGTCTATGAGACATGACGTTTTGCCGTCTGACCAAACTAGCACAAGAATAACAATATTTCATAATTGTTTTAAAATAAAATAATCAAAAGCTACATTTTTTATTTTTAAGGCTTTGTATGCCTTGTAAGATTAAACTGTTATTTTACATTACTTACATTATTTTCAGAGTGGGGTTGAACTCGAGTTAGTTGAAAGCCAGCCTCTTCTTGAATGGCTTGCGAACAACTACAAGAGCTTTGGAGCAACTCTAGAAATCATCACGGATAAATCTCAAGAAGGTTCACAGTTCGTCAGGGGATTTGGTGGCATTGGAGGTAAATTTTTTGAAGAAAAAATATTTTTAACCATTTATTTCTTCTTTTTTGTCTAACAATGTTTGGATTGACAAACCAGTTTAAATAATGGTGTATAGATATAAATGGTAGTGGTTTAAACTGGTTTAGTTGGGTCAACTAATGCTTCTCTTTTTTCGTGAACTTGAAAATTTCATTTATTTCATTTAACAATGTTACTTGAAACATTAACATTAAGGTCATTGCCCACTAGAATGTATCATACTAGGACCATAACCATACTGACACATACAAAGAAATTCTTTATACCAATAACATTGGAAAATGCCCATTGGACCATTCCGTCACCAACCCATGCCAGCGAATTGTTGACTGAAAAAAAAGCTTAAAAATTTGTACTTCACCTAGCATAGAAACTTTTCTTTAGATGTTTATACTATACTTTATATATTATATATAAAATTTATATATATATTATACTTTACATAATACATACATAAAGTTTATACTATATACTTTCTTTAAAGATGGTGTTTCTTTTGGTAATATCATTTTCAATTTTTCCCAGCAATTCACTAAATTAGAATGATAACGTAAGAAAATATTGGAGAAATTTTTTCTTCATCAACTAGGTGCCAATACAGGTGATCCTTTTTAGATGACCCAGTTTAATTTCTCTTGGACCGATGATGCTATAAAAAAATTAATTAATTCATTTATTTAAAGAAATAAGTTAAATATTTTTAATCTAGTTTCAAATTTTTACTTTTTTTTGGAGAAAAATCATTCAGGGTACATCAGGCCCAGTTCAACTGCATAATTTCAAATATGACTGGCACAACATTTTAAAGGATTTTTTACACTGAAAACAATGGTGCAATCAGATTTTAAATGTCAAAAAGTTTGAAAAACATGTTTCGTTGGTTTTGTTGTTAATTCCAATTATTTGTTTCTTCACTAAAGTAAACATTAATTGCCTTTATTGTTTACATTTTGTCATTGTCAGATTAGCATTAGAGCAAATCTTAATTCCTGGAAGTAAGTAAATTTTACAATTATACCTATTCGTTACATTCAGTATTCTATTCAAAATGAACCAAAGAGCACATTCTTCTGATCAACAGCGAGTTGATGTGGTACAACTGCTTTATTGATAGTGGTCGTATTGTGTGTCGTGCAGTTGAGTTGTACACACAGAAATTTCCTGATCGCCCCAGAGTAAACTGTTCGTGTTGCTCACAATGTGAGGTGATACGGACCAGTTGCTGTTCCATCACAAAGAAACCGGCAGCATAATTGCGACAAGGAGCATATTGTATGGTATGTTCGGGAAATTCCTCTCTGAAATGTTGGAAGGGTTTTAAATTTTTCAAAAAATAAAATTAGAGATGTACTCTGGACTTAAATTTTGTGTCGTATTGCTCTCACCTTGTCCAGGGACTTCGGGGTCTGATTATGACAGGCGTATAATGTTCCTTGCCCAAATTTCGACTTGGAAGGCTGAAGAAAAGTTCTTCCATACATCGTAAGGACTGTTGAATCCAAGTTCACCTCCAATGGCACTGTTGGAATTTTTTGCACGAGGGCAGAGGAAATATAAGAATTTTGTACTCTTGCCATCATCAAGTGGTTCACAGAATTAACATTTGGTGTGGACTTCTCAGAAATAAATTAATTGGGCTTATTTCTACTAAAATAATTTAAATGGTGCTAGTTCTTCAATTTTTTGAGGGAGGTTTTACCAACATTATTAGATGATGATCCTCTACAACAATGACAAAGAACGATTCTCCAGCTTAATGGATGCCCTGCACACAATTTTTTTGCAGGTGAGACGTTATTTGAATCGTCACTGTCGGGATAGGTGGATAAGATCTCATGGCCCAATCTGATGGCCTCCTCAGTCCGATTAACTCTCCACTTGACTATTTTCTGTAGGGCTATTTAAAAAAATAGTGTCTTCGCCAATCATAACTCAGTAACCTCAGTAAAAGGACTTGCATAGGATAGAAAATGCTTGTCATTCCATCTCCCCTGACTCTTATCACCCTGAGCACTCACTGGTGAAGAGTGGTAAAAAAGAGCAAATCAGGCAGACAGTTTGAACATGAAATGTGATTAATAAATAGCAAACCAAATGACTTAAAAAAAAATTGCCATAACTTTGTCATTTTTTGACCAATTTAAAATCCGATTGCACCATTGTTTTCAGCATAAAAAATCCTTTAAAAGATGCACGGGCGGTATTTAAAATTTTGAAGTTGAACTGGGCCTGAGGTACCCTGACAATTTTCATAGAGATTATTAACTAATAGCCATATTTTATTTTGAAGAAAGCAACCCCAGTTCACAATTCAGTACAGTTCACAGTCCGTGTTCTCTCAGCAAGAAATATACAGTGACCGGAACAGGACTGAATGGGAGACCAAATGTGTTGTAAATGGGTATAGAATGTTAATCCATGGGCATAGTAGTGATTGGAATGCTTTTTTCATGCCTGACCTGGTCATCGTATGATTCATTCTATTGGGCAAAGACCTTTATTCAGTATTTCATGGTTGTTATCAACCACTAACTGTTAGTGCTAATTTTTGGAGAAAACAAGTTTTGATAAAACGGAATTTTTTTAAATAGAAAAGTACATAACTATATTTAGAATATTGCATTGTGCTGTTTTTGTTTCTAATGTAAAACTAACAACATATCATGTTAAATTTTTAAATATATATTGGGTTTGGACATAAATTTTTTTGGGGGGTTTTCAGAAAAAAGTCAAATGTTCAAAATATAAATTTTATTTTTAATCCAAAACATAATTTCCTTCATTGTACATAAATACTGTCAATTTCTGGTAGCGACCAATTTTCAGAGAATTTTTGTTCAAAAATGCCCCCTACCTTCTAAGTCGTAGTCTAGGGAGCGGACCAAGTAAAAAATTGGAAGGGGGGAGGGTCTGGAGAGTATGGAGGGTGGGGCGTTTGTTGCCAGTCTAACATGGTGATTTTATTTTAAACAGCCGTGTGTGGCATGACATTGTCATGATGAAACGATGTTGTGTCTATTCTCCAGTGGCTGGATGTTTTTCCTTCAAAGCTGACCCAAGACACTAGTGCACATTATACTTGCAAGGGGTGTGTGGTAACTTCCCAATAAACTATTCTTTGAATACCCTACCAAACAGACAATAGGATTTTATGGACGGGGTAATCCTCTTGATGACGGCAGCAACACTCCATTCTTCTTGGTCTTTTGGTGTTGAACATTTTTATATAAACCACTTATTTAAATACCACCTGACCAAAATAGGAAATAAACCCTTCCAATTTATTCCTATTCAGATGTGAAACACCACGAGCCATGCAATCTCCTTGTTTCCGAGGGACAATTCTTGGGTCCCCCTTTAGTTTCACAATGTAACCCAGAGATCAGATTCTTCTTTCTATTGATGTACGATGTACGTGAAATCTCTCTGATGGCTTTGCTACAGTTAATTTTCCCTCATCCTCCAGTGCCACTACTAAATCTTCGCTTGTAACCCAGTTAGGCGTTGTACAACAAGTCTGATTTTTGATTAGTCCTTTACAAAAACATCAGAACTACTGTTGATCTGTTACGTGTTCACTTACTACATAATCACTGTAAATTCCAAAATATATTTCAACAGGCATCTGTTGCTCTATGCCTGTAACTAGTATAGCAAGCAATGCATCAAATAAATTTTATTTGCTTCCATGTCGTATTCTAGACTGACTTTTGTGATCAACTACCCAGTTCGTAACAATTGCTAGAAATTTTCCCACCCTGGAGCTAACAGGGAGGGGGGACGAAAAAAAAGTTTACACATATTGTGATCATAGATAAAAATGAATCAGCAGACTCAACCGTCAGGAAAGTGCCATTTTTGTGACATTAAATATTCAGGCTAATTAAAGATTTAACCTTACAGCAGTGTATTTAGGGAGGAGGGATTGTAAATTTTTTTATGAGGGTATTTCAACTACATTATATGAACCCTCGGGGTTGTTTGTTTATTTTTATGTGGGTTTTTGAAATAATTAGCCTAATTTTTGCTCATTTCTTTTTTTTTCTTTTTGTTCGCCTGTCACACTTACTAAATAAAAATGATAACCATGTCCAAATATGATAATTCCATTTGCCAAAAGAAAAAGGATTATATTTCATAAAACATTCATCGCTAGTTTTTATCTTAGGCAAAATTGAAAAATCTTTGTAGAACTAAGGAAATAATGTCACAATTAAAAAAGGCAAGTATTAGTCAAATTTAGTAATTACAATTAACTACAAAAAATATAACACTATTTACACTTAGGACAAGGTTTTTTTTAATTATTTAAAAAAATTAAAGATTGAATTTGTTTATTTACATAATTCATCACACAGTAACGTGCCAAAAATAAATGTACATAAACATGTTTTTTTACTAAACGCACCATTAATTTTTTTGCTGTTGTTGAGCATACATAATTGCATCCACATATTATTTTATTTAAAAACAATCAAAATTGGATTAAGACAAACTGCATATATTTGTTCTTGCCGCTTGCAAACAGGAATCCTCCGCTACAAAGTTGACTTCCAGTCTCTTCAAGCCGAGGAGCCACTTGATGACCTCGACTTAGATGATTATTAAAATGACTTAAAAAAAGAAAAGATAATTGCAGGTAGAGATAGGTTGTCGAAAAAATAGTTATTGATGTTTTTGTTTTTGTTTTTAATTATTAGTGAGTTTGCATGTTGCATGGTTAAAACAGTTTTCTTTCTTATTTATTTTATTTTATTTGTGATATTGTGAAGTAATTTGTTTTAGATTTTACTTCTAATTGTGATCTCACTTGTTTACGTTTATTTATTTAATTTTTTGATGTTTTAGGTCTGCTTCGGTACAAGGTTGATTTCCAAAGTATGCAGTGCGATGAGATTGACAACGATATTTACGACCTCGACGACTACTAACCAAAAACAATATCACTAAACTGAAAACATATGTAAGCAAAAACAAAAGAGCCTTAGAATTGTGTGAATTATCAGTGTTCTCGTTTTGTATCCTCCCTCGTCATCTTCCCCTCTCATGTTCAGAAACTTAAGTCGGATTAACATAGATAGCTAATTAAAAGAAAATATATGTATAATAATAGCGTTTATTTGAAAACCAGGCATAATTTGATTGGTTTTGGTATTAAATGGCAAAAAAATAGTAAGGAACCAAAAATGCTGCCAGTAAACTTTTTCTTTTTTTGGTTCAATTGCGTCCAACGTTACAGCAGGACTGGAGAACAAAAGAGCCCACTGTTTATAAAATGCCAAGAAGTCAGGGAACATTGAATTAAATATAAAATTAGGAAAAGGTTCATTGCAGAAAGTTTTATTAATTTGCATGAGTGCAAAGGAAAATGCTTTTTCTTCTTTGTTAAGGCAAAAAGATTCTAAAACATTTCTAAAATCAATTGATAATATTATAGAGAAAACATTTATTTGTTGTGGTATTTAAAACAAGTTTGGAACATTTTCAGCTCTTTTATTGTACACATGCTCAAGTATTATTATTTACATATATATTATATATATATTTAACAATGTAACACTTATATCATTCTTCAATTTTAATGGTTAAGATTGTTGAGACTAGTGTATCTTAAAGAGGAAAAAATTATATATATATATATTAAAAAAAAATTATTGAGAAGTTTGCTGGTGATGCTGTTTTTTGAGGTTGTCTATTGTATAGTGCAGCGACATCAGCAATGACCTCTCATAAATTTTTGAATTAATATTAATTATCATTAAATTAGGTTTTAGTTGGATAAATTAAATAATGGCAATTTGTTGTATGAGTTGTTGTAACATTTTTTATTGTTATGGTATGGCTAAATGTATTTGTGAAGTGTTGTATATGTGAATTTATTGTAAGTTCTTATCATTATATTTCTTAGAGCTAAATGGAGGCACAAGTTTTTCCCCCGATGTTTTAGAATTTTGTTTTAATTTATTCGATTCCATGGAATTGGTTATTATAAGGTGTTAGTGAAGTTATTGTTATATAAAAATGAAGCCATAGACTTAATTTTCTTATTTACTTTTTTCTTTTTTAAGATGAGAAAATGTGAAGTTCTTTTAAATTTGAGCTTGAAATAATTATGACAGCAAAAAAAGCAGAGCCATGTTATATTTATTAATAATTTCATCATTGAAAATATAAAATTTCGATGAAAAGAGGAATAAAATAATAAAACAGATTTCATTGTAATTGAATACCCGATCCCAATCAATTGTTCTTAAGTTTCTGACCAAACTTATGCAATTTCACTTAGATAAAATCATTTAAAAAATATACATCTTGTAATAAATCTTTTGGTTGGCCTAGTTTAGTCGGCTCTTGTTAATTCGAATCTTTTGATATCATCGGCAGGTTACTGGTTAATTGAAAAAATTGTGTATTTTGATGCACACGGTAATTTGAAATCTTTTTTGTTACAAGGGCAGAGAAAGCGTTCCATAAATTGAAATTGTAATGCTCCTGTACATATCCACATATAGCTTACTTCCTTGTAGCATAAATATTCTTTGAATTTGTTCTAGTTTTGGTTACGTTCAGCAGTCGATGGTTCATGTTTTGTGTTCACAACACTTGTCACTTTGGAAAATGGTTTAGAGAAAATTTCGCACATTGATACTAAAACATCTTCATTATTTAAAAAAAATATATAACAATGTTTAATTTTACAGTTGATCTATTTATACTTTTTCATTATTTTTAATATATGTTTTAGTGTTTTTAGTACAATTCAAGTAAGAACTTTTAAAAGTGCATAGTTACTCTTAATACTTTGATTTTTTCCTTTTCATAATTTGAATTATTTTTGTAGTCCTTATCAAAAGTCGACAGTATTTAATAAATAAAAAAGCGTAAAGTAGAATAAGAAATGAATGAAAGAGATCAACTTGTTCAACAAAGTATTAACAAGTTTTTAATCTATTGTTTAATAGTTACATATATTTTTGGTCTGCCTATCATCATTGATTTTTTTAAGTTCAGATGCGTTTCACCAGGTAAAGAAAAATAAAAAAGTTAAAAGTATTGCTAACTGAAATAAATTTGTGCTTAAATTTTCAAGCTGAAATTGATAACTTAGTTTTCATTTTTGCATATACAATATGAATTACAACTTACAAAGAAAGGATGATGGGATTTTATTAATTAATAATAATAGTCATAAAAAGAGTAGGAATGACTGATCGTTGAGTGAGTATAAGGAATTTTAAAATAATGCAATGAAACTTTTTTTAAATGTTATATTAAACTATAATCATACAAAGTAAGTATTTATTTTTTTATTTAATAACTTAAAGTTAGTATATTTGAATGCTAATTATTTAAAAGATCTGCGACATTCTTGTAATGGTCCCATGTGTTTGGAGTTCTTTACATCAACTTCAAATCTGTGTTCTGTTAATTATTAAGTAGAAAACTTTTTAAAAATAGATCTTTGATACTTTTTTTGTAATGTTTCTCTGAAAAAGGCACAATCTTCAAATAGTGGTGTAGCACAGTGATTGCCAAAGTGTGCACAGTGAAATTTTTCTATAAAAAAAAAAATTGGTTATATTTATAAAAAGCAAACCTAAAAACTAAACCCCCCTTTATAAAACCCTAAAAACTAATACCTTGGTGGCCATCCAATCTTAATATGGATATTAATGAGACTGCTGCAATTGTGTATTTTATACTATTGCCCCAAAAAAGTATTCTCTTTTATATTTTTGCTATTAAGTGCAAAATGGCTATGCATAAAGTAAGTTTTTCAGTTTCACAAGAAAGTCAGTATTTTTTATTATTAAATAAAATTGCACACAAAATAAGTGGTTTAGATGTATCAATACTTTTCTAAATTTAGAAATGAATTAATACTACTAACATAAAGATCACACTGAGATAGACCAGTGTTGACAAAAATAATGATACAAAGGGTGCTAGAAACAGGAAAAGTGAGGGAAACCCTGGTGCAGCAAGTAAAAAATTATGTACCGAGCATGGAAAAACTTTGAAGCACTGTTAGATGGGAAAATTGATTATTGCTAATTAATTGATTTAAAAACAAATCAGTTCCTTTTACTGCCAGTGAATGTACTTTCTGGCGTGAAGTATAATAGATTTAAAAAGTTAAAAAAAAAGTCATTACCTTATTCTTACAGTTGTGTTAATAATGAAATAAGTTAATTTATGGTCAAATGAATGACCAGTTTATTAAATTTTTGTCAGTAGTAATTTTTTTCTTATTTAATCTGGAAAGTTGAACTTTTTCATAGTTTAGCTTCTTAACACAGCGCTTTACTCAAGCCAACTAATAGTGTGAAATGGTAAATCTCATGTTGAACTTGAAACCTAAAAAAAGTGAAATTTCTAGTTCGTTTTTTTTTTTCCATTTATGTTTTTGACTACCAAATAATTATTTAAACCATTTTAAAACTAATAATAGGTTTGCTTACAATTATAATAAAGGGGAAGTTGAAATGAGAAATTTGTGGTATGGGTGATCGAAGTCACGGTAGTTCAAGTGATAGGAGCAGCGGTGTATTGAGCCAAAGGTCGTGGCTTCGAATCCCACCAGTGACACAAATTTTTCATTACAAAAAATGACATAACCACCCCTTGCTGCGAGAGAGAATAGTTTTGCTCTTATTTTCCAATATTGGCAAGAGAGATGATTCAGAGATTGCGTTGATTAACTTGGAGGAAGGTTAGCTTGAAAAACGGCCAGGGCGATGGTGGGAATCGAACCCACAACCACAGAGTCTTCGACTGAGAGCCTTACATGCTATTCGGCTACCGCAGCCTCCTGAAATAATAGAACATGTTTATTAAAATTTTCATATTACTTTTTTTTTTTTGGGAGGGGGATTGAATAAGTATTTTAAAAATCCTTTCCTCCACTGCGACCTGTCTATTGCGGAACCCCCATAAATTATCTCCATACCTTGGAAAGTGCACTTTTTCCTATAAGGCTAAGCAGTTTCCTTGGTGCCTCTTTGCGTACTTTTTTAAAGGAATTGCCTTAGAAGTCGCTGTACCAGGGTGCTAATGCTTGATGAGAGGCCCTTTTTTCGGCTAGTTGGTCAACCTATTCATTTCCTTCTATACCTTCAAGTCCCAGAACCCACTTTAATGTAATCTTGTGTATTCTTAAAGCCATTAGGTAATTTAGGCATTCTAGGCAAGTTTGGTGCTGGAAGTATTCATTTAGTGCCTTTATGGCTGTCTTGCTGTCTGAGAGTAATCTGTGAACCTTTCCTATTGCAACTATTTACTATTTTAGAACAATTGCACAGTACCTCATAATAAACAGCTTACCCTCTGATTTTTATTTCAGTTGTATTTTATTTAATCTACAATATTAGGTTTAAATAAATAATAAGGATGCCATGGCTAATATATATTAAGCTTTATTATAAAACATAAAAATTTGTTCATGACTGCAGTAATTTTACTATAAGAAAGGCAATTTTGGACAAGAACGCACAAGACGGCAAAATGCTAAAAACATGCCTGATTAGCAAAGCCAGTGAGAATTAATAAACATCTGATCATCGGCCTAGACTCAGGGACAATAGGAAGACATTGATAGACATTGAAATAGGAAGAAATTGATTCATTTCGCAGACCTCACAAATTTTTCACAACTCATTTGTCTATTTTCACTGTGGCCAATCCAGTGAAAAATGAAAATAGGTCAAATTATGTTGAATTGCTTTTGTTTATTTTTTTCTTTTTTTTAAATATGACATTCTTTTGTTATTGACAAATACAATAGTCATGTATAGTCTTTCTAGCCTCTGAGGACTGATAGAGCACAAAACTCTCGTAGATGGCAAATCTTGCAAGGCCACGGCTTGAAGATAAACAGCGGTATCATCCAAGAAATGAAACGATCCATTGTTGCAGAAACATATTTACAATAACATTTGTTTTATATGTAATTGAAGGTTTTCGCTTCTGCGTGTTTGCAAGGAAAAGTTCTTAACATTGTTTGTTTGTATTTTTTTTTTTTTAACATACATAGATTAAGTTTATCTTTGCACTAAAATATGGAACACCGTCTAGAAAATCACTCATTTGCTCAAGGTGAAAATAAAAATGGTCAATTTGACGATGGGAAAAAAAATGACTGAAGTCAGCTCATGTTTTAAACAGTCTGTATGTTCATGATTGTCCATGTTCAACATTCAAGAACGAATTCTTTGCCGACTGCCAAAGAAAGCTCATCATGATTCCTTTTCGTCATCTTCATGCAATTTAAAATGATTATTGATTAAAGAATTTAATTTGTTGGTTATTTTGTTTGGCCAAGGATTAATAATTAATTATATATTGAAATTGATTATGGTGGAGTGTGAAATTCAGGGTTAAGGCAAGTTGAGAATTGAAAAGGATGAGGTTGAGGTTTTTATATTTTTGTTTGGCTGGTTTCCAGTCGCCATTGAAGTTGAAAAAGAAGTTCCAAAACTAAAGAAAACCTGTTGAATGTTTAATCTTAAGACGAAAAGCTGAATGGTGTAGGATCTGCAATTGAAATTGAAATTAATAATAATTTAATATACAATATGCAGCAATCTAACTGGAAGATCATTAGGTCAGTTCGAAGAAAGTAGAACACTTCCAATTTTCTTTTTTTTTTTTATTTATCCCAAATCCTAACTAAAAATTTTTAGCGGTAGGGTCAATTATTAGTTAAATTACTGCCATGAATTGGATTATGAAGAATGGCCGAGTCCATTGTAAAAAATTTCTGTTTTAGGATTTAGGAAGTCGTTTCGACTGACACCACCGAATACAATTTTTTTGGTTTGCAAAATTGTTCATTGGATGAAGAAATGCCTGGATTATCAGATTAATAATCACTTAATTGTAAAAGGAGATGAAACTGGACAAACAAGACAATGAAAAACAGAATAAACAATTTTAAAGTTTAAGCCGAATCTTCCTGCATATGAAAAAAAAAGTTCAGTAAAAATTCGTCACAGACATGCTTAAACCAATGTAGAATTTCAAAATGTTGAAACAGGGACTTCAAAGACAAAACACTCCTGCATCATTATATATGCTAGAAAATCCACCTTTTAGTAATTGTCTCATGTTAAATATAATTTGCATCAAATAAAGTTAATTGTATACTAAATGTAAACATTGTGTATAACTGACGTTTTAGCTTTGAACTAAATTATCGAATAAGATCTTTATATTTATATTTTTATTTTTACAAGGGTTCGCAACAGCTCATAACAACCCTCAGGGTAACGTTGTTTTTGATAAAAAGCCCATTTGTATATCGGGTTCGAATGCAGAGCCGCTGGATTCGAACCCGGGACCTTTACCTTACAGTGATGAGCGCCGTGTCATCGCCTACGTTTCGGCCACCGACGCCCCCAATATCGTTATTGATGAAGTTAGTTGGATAAAACTATAATGATAACGTATTTTTTGGTTGTTTTCTTAAAATGTTATTTCGCCTCTTTTTATTTGCAAGGGCAAATTTTCTGCTTTATTCGCGGATTTTTTTTGCTTTAAACGTGCCCAAGCGTTTTAAACGTCTACATGCGTCCGATTATTGATTTTTAAAAATAAAATTGTTTTCGAAATTCTTAGAAAGTTCAGATCTGTTGATCCAAAATGGCATAAGGGTCTTTTTTTGCTTTTATGTTTAAAAACTGAGTTGAGTCAAATTATGAGTCACATTCACATTAGTGATATCATGAAATCTGCTGATGATACATTTGGATCGGAGGTCCGAAGTCGTCGAATCTAATGTACAATATGCTGCAAATGCCTTTAATCAGTTCTGTGTGAATAGAAATGATGATGTTTGTATAAATCATGTTTTCTTTTATCATCACCTTTGGATCGATCGATTGAATGAATCAGCGTTCAGATTACCGTGACACCGATGAAGCATTCTACTAAACAATTTGAATATAATTTAACAACTAGAACTTTTTTTATCTTCAACTTCAAGATAGGGTGACACAAAAGAAAGCAGATTTGTAGACCCAAATTTTCAAGTTAATCTAGACCCGATGAGAAATTACGCCTTGTAGTTTAAAATATACTAATAATGATACTTTAAATTGAGTGGTAATCATACAACATACTTTTAGAATGGAAAATCACGGCTATAAAACCATGAGAAGACACTCCTAAGACCTAATTTTGAAGCATGACTTGGGTGAATGCCTACGGTAACAAAGAGCTTATTTTGTGCTCAGGACACAGAATTGTTAGAAATTACGTTGGTCTGATCACAGCATAGTCATCCTTCAGAAAGCTTCTTTATTATGAACTTGATTATTTTTATTTACTATGATAAACCGTTGTATGCAGTTCGAGTTAATTATGTTGTATTGTTCGTTTCAATTGCTGTGGTTATAATGTATCATTAGTGTCCATCCTGGCTCTGAGCTCGTTGATCTGGAACAAGCATGTCTTTGTTTGACTGAATTATTCAGTTCGACAAAAGAAACTCAACTATGCAAGTTTCATAAATTTAATTAAATTGCAATGTGTAAAATTTTAACACAACCATGCCAATAATAATTTCTACTTACGATATGCGTTACAGATTATCACAATATAAATCGCCATGCCATAATGACACAATTTTAAATTGATGCAATGGCTTTACGGTTTGGCAAACGTTCAAATAAGTACGTAGTCTAAAGAATACTAGGGTTTCCTGTTTTTTATTTTGACTATGTCATTACAATAAATTATAATGAAATAGCAGTAAATTTCAGAAAAAAAGACGTCATGACAGCAGAAATTTGTAAAATTTCAAAAGGATTGAAGATATCACTGTCTTCAAACATGACACTGTTGTGCTCTTCTTTTTTTATGACATCGTTATTTACAATAAAGTGCAATAAAAGCCAATGTTTTTCTTTATTTGCAAGAATCATTTCTGCGTGTTGTCTTCATCATTTTAAAGAAGCACACTAGCTTGAACGAGATTCTTTGTTTGAAGGACTCACAATTTGTACTCAGGTTTTCTTCAATTCAAAAAAGTAACTGCTAACTTGTACCAAGGATCTTCTTGGTTAGAAAATAAGCGCTATCGTAAGTTCTTTATCTGATAACGGCATTAATTTGTGTTGAAATTCTTTATTGGAAGGAAACGCTAGATTTTCTCCAGGTTCTCCTTTGTTAAAAAGTCACAAAACTCAGATNATTATCGTGTGCCATGTTTATGTGAAGAAAACTTGATGATTCCTCTTTACTAGAAGAAAACAAATCACTAGCCTCTTTCAAGTGCAAGAAAAGCACGGCTATTTGACCAAGGCACCTACGGTCTTCTTCAAAAAGCACTAGCCCGAGTATTTTTCTTCTTTATATGAAGGAAGCTCCAAGTTGTGCCCAGGTTCATATTCATTTCGAAAAAGTACTAGCTTGGGTTTCTTATTTAAAAGTTTTACCGTGTTTCAGTTCATTCATAAACGTAAAGAAAAGTACTTTATGCTTTAATGTATTTGAAATAAATGAACTATTAATTAAAGAATGTTCGAGCGAATAGGAAGACGTGGTGTCGATTTTGGCGGTTAAAAGTTAAGACGTGTAGAAAAAAAGTGCCATTTATTTTTTATCACATTATTATTTCTTATTAATCACGATATTATGTTTATTATGAAAGCTTGCTAAGCAGAAATACAGCGCCGCCGCTATTTATTATTTTATATACGTTGTCGGCATAAGTTTTTAAAACTGCTGAAGTAGCACAGAAATGTTCTCACGAAAATTTCTCTTGTAGCGCCTCTATTTGGTATACCCAACATATTGAACGCGTTTTACTAAATCTTAATTTATAAGTAATTACAATGGGATTAAGGCATACTTAAGAGATTAGAAAGGCACGTCTTCGGTAGGAATTGGTAAAAGTCTTCAGCGATTAAAGAAAGCATACTTTTAAACTGTACTACTTGTCATTATGCTTTTGTGTCGTATTGTAATCTTTTATCATGTATTGTGTAATTTAAATTATAAATGGCTAAAATTGAATTATTAATGCATGATTATACCATAAACCGAGGGGTATTCGCGAGGATGAAGAGATGAGTTCGGAAGAAAGAAAATCGCCTTGTACTGTAGCTTATTAGTATGTGTCAGGTTTATGTTTTTTAAACTGTAAGACTGTGAAATAATTCATAATACAATTACAAAATATTTTTAGAAGAAAGCCGTTGGGTGGGTAGAAGTTTGCAACATAAACCTACCAAGCGAATATAGATATGTTCATTATATATTATCCTGTCTCATGTAAATGGGTTTTTTATTATCTTTCTGAGCATTCTGCCAGCTCCATTCTTCTATTTCTTTTAACATCGATGTTTATAAAATAAAGTGAGTTTCTATTAATTAATCTTTAAGTAAGGTATTGGTTGAGATAAAAAAGTCAGTGTCACGAGCGGGATTCGAACCCACAAGCTTCCGCTAAATACGCCGCTGCTTTACCACTTGAGCTATCGTGACTTCGATCCACTCGAATAGAAAAATGGCAAAAAGGAGGGAAAATTCGAAAGGTGGGAAGTTGTGTCCGAGTGGATCGAAGTCACGAGAGCTCAAGTGGTAAAGCAGCGGCGTATTTAGCGGAAGTTTGTGGGTTCGAATCCCGCTCGTGACACTGACTTTTTTATCTCAACCAATACCTTACTTAAAGATTAATTAATTGAAAAGAATTTATTTGGTCAATTAGGACCACGAAACATAATGGAATTAAAGTGAGTTTTACGTCGCATTTCGATTATTTAGAAGGACTGATGTCAAAATGAATTTGTGAAATTTCACTGTGAGAGAAGAATTAAATAAAATTCTTCAACATCTCCGCAAGAGATTTTTCTTCAATTTTTTAAAAATTATAAGGGAATTGTGGCACATTTTGACTGGATGATAGACTCGATGCTAGTAAAAATTGGCCAAATTTTTTTTTTGAAATAGGCAAGAAGATATTTTTACCCTTCTTCTCAACAGCTCTTCCATAAGCTCCATTCTTCTATTTTACATTTCCTACTATTTAAAAGGCTGGATATTCGTACTAGTGGGTGAAAAACGGGGAGAGAAGACCAATTCTTCTTGAACATGCCGTGTCTTCTTTTTTTCAACTACAGCCGAGTTTTACAAGAAATCGAACGAATTAATGGTATTTTAAACGTCAGTAGAAGAAAGTAGAAAGAATTGCATCTAGGACATGTTCTATTTCGAATGATATGATTTGACAGCAATAAAGATATTCCATTTTGGACTACCTTTATATAGGTATATACCATTTATATACCTGGATATACCATTTTCTTCTATTTTCTAAATGATAATTACAACGGAAAATTGGTAAGTTTCAGCGATTTGAAGGGTTTGAGGCCAATATGAGTTGACTTAAGTTCGCAAAAAGTACTGAATTTTCACCATCTTCTTCTTCGTGTTCTTCTATTTTTGGTAAAATGGATTTAAAATTTAGGATGATTTTACGGTACATTTGTATTATTTAGAAGGGTGGGTGTCAGTACGGATTGGTCAAATTACATAGGTAAAATGTCCAAAACAGCTCTCCCTCGCGCTTCTTCTATTTTCGATCCTGCCGATTTTTACAATAAATACAAATGAATTTATGGTATTTTAAACGTCAGTAGAAATTATCAAAACGTCCATGGTGAGTGTAGAATTTTCATATTCTAAGCCAAATTGCATCTAGACGTGTTCTCTGCTTTACGATCGATTTGATTTGACTTTGATGAAGATAATCCATTATTTTCTTCTTTTTTCAATAATATTTTATTTAATATTCATTACTTATGATTAATTGCAGTGAAAAACAGGTACATTTCGACGATTTGTATAAAGTCTGAGTTGTATAAAGTTCACAGGTGATACTGAATTTTCGCCTTCTTCTTCGTGCCTTTTTATTTTTGAGAAAATCGATTATTTGTAATATTTACGACCAATTTTACGTTATATTTGTATTATCAAGAAGGCTAGGTGTCAGTAAGAATTGGTAAAATTTCATGGGGAAAGTAGAATTGAAATAATTGCATTCTACAACTGCTCTGTTGTGTACTAATCTTCCATATTCGAAAAAATAAGTAATAATAATATAATATAAAAATAAGTAAAAAAGTCTATAGGAATTATTAAAAAGTTCAAGGGGACTAGAATTTTCATATTTATAAGTAAAATTGCGTCTAGGCGTGCATTACGATTATTTTTATTTTGATAGAAGAAAAGAATGGATTATCTATACATATTATAAATTTATTATAAACATACATACATTATAATTCATCTACTGTGATGAAAATATTCCATTCTTTTCTTCGATTTTTCTTCTTCTTTCGATTACAAATACAAAAGAATTTACGGTATTCTAGACGTCAGTAGGAATTATGAAAATGTTGAAGGTGAGTGTAAAATTATAAAATTTCTAAGCGGAATTGCGTATAGGCTTGTTCTTCTCTTAACGACTGATTTGATTTGGCTGTTTGACGATAATCCATTCTTTTCTTATATTTTTAAATTATATAGTTATTTATGATCAATTACAATAGGGAAAAAACATTTCGGGGATTGGAAGGGTTTGAATTTAGTATGATTCGGCTAAAGTTCGCAGGAAATACTGAATTTTTACCATCTTCTATCTGTTCTTCTGTTTTTATTAAAATCGATATTTATAAACTTTACGATGAATTTTACTTTTTATTTTTATTATTTGTATTATTTAGAATGCTTCGCGTCAGTACGAATTGTTAAAATTTCACAGGGAAAGTTCGCAGGATGCGTTGATTTTTTTCTTCTTCTCGTTCTTCAATTTTTTATTACACGAGAACAAACCAAATATGTTTGTTATGTGTTAAATACGCTGGTGCAACATGGCGTTTGAACTTCAGCAACGAGACATTTACAGATTTACTGGCTCATGCACATCTTAAATCTAATTTTTGGAAATTCACAGGGTGTGAAAAAATTTCAGCCTTTTTCCAAATATACAAACAATCAAATTACAAATTAACGAAGCATTTACAGATTTGCTGGCTTACGCGTTTATTAAATCTAATTTTTGGAAATTCACAGGGCGTGAAAAAATTTCAGCCTTTTTTCAAATATACAAACAATCGAATTACAAATTAACGAGACATTTACAGATTTGCTGGCTTATGAATTTATTAAATCTAATTTTTGGAAATTCATAGGGCGTGAAAAAATTTCAGCCTTTTTCCAAATATACAAACAATCGAATTACAAATTAATTTCATTGTATGTCTGATCGTAATAAAAGATCGAAGAGTAGCGCGGACACGGCAGGAAGAAGATTGAGATTTTTCCACTTCCTTTGAATTTGTTTAAACCTAATATTTTCTACCTTGTTAGAAAAGTACCACGCTTATATTTTACCTAATTATAACTATGTAAATAAATAAACCCATGAACAATTCACAGTCATTTATAATTGTTTACATAGCAACGATGTGGTTTTGGTGTCATGAATTGTCTAAAGTTCACATTGAATCCTCGCCATACTCATAAGCAGAACTGCATATTGTCGTGTTCTTCTATGTTTGATAAAAAAAATCACTTGCAAATACCGTATAATCCGGTATTGAAGACTTCAGCAATATAATACATTCTCCTGTTTATCCTCCAATCTCCTTGTGTAATATTTTCCCTCTTATTTTAAATTTTCGAAGCTTTTGATATGGGGTAAGAGGTAAAAAAAAACAAAGAGAACAATAAAAGCCTTGATTTAAATAAAAACGGAAGCGGGCGTTTGACACGCATGCGCTTCCCCCCTGGCAGATCGGCAGCGGTGGAGGGCTTATCCTGATTCCCGGCCCAGTCAGACATGAACGTCGACCATCGGAGGGTATCCTGACCGGTCGGATATGTTTGCCAGGTGCCACCAGTATGGGGACAACTCTTAAGTAAGTCAATAAGCCCTTGGTTAAGAAATTGCGAAAAAATCAGGGCGGTTTACCAATTTTTGACGATTTGAGAGTGGACGAAAAGAGACGATTGACCGGCTCAGTGCTGTCTTCATAGATTCATCTATGACAATCAACACACGATTTTTACATTATTGACAAAAATGACATTCCAATTTTTCTAACTTTACTTGAAATCAATTGTCATAAAAGAAATCATTTTATATTCACTATTGTTCAACATTCTCGTACGAATTATTTACTTTTTTTTTATTTACCTAAATAATTTTTATAGTATTTTTTAAAATTACATACATTATAATGAATGTATTAATATATTATTGCATTTATCTCTATGCTTAAATATGGCTTTATCGTCTATATGCTTGTATGTAAATTGCATTCGTCCAATTTTTTGAAATTTGGCAATTCTCGCCTTTTTTGAAATTCCCGCCGATTATCTTTCTCTAGATATATGCCTATCTACAGTTTTTAAATTTGTAAGTCGTTAAATCGTTAAATATCTAAATCGTTTTTAAATTTATTTGGACTTTTTTCTCGAACGGTGATTTTTTTGTCTTATGATTCTTTGCGGTTTTATCTAGTAAAAGATTAAAAAATGCACGATTGAAATAAATTCTGCAGTGCTCTGCTAGATCATTGAAAGACAGGTGCATATAATTTATCATTAGAAAAAATATATTTTGCAGGGAAAACTATTTCTCGCTCACTCCATCCGGGAACCGGTTAAATAATAAATTAGATATTTCCATACACCTTAAATAAATATATAATATTTGTGCGAATACTTGGGATATATTTTTCTCCTTTGAACAATTAGGTAGCCATTACATAAATATAATCAATATATTTGTGTATTGATATAAAAGATTAATTATTGCAAGATTTCCATGCTTTATGGCATTGTTTAGCACGGATTTGTCATTGAAATCGATAAAAAAAAAGATTTATCAAATAATCAAACAATCTCCTTATCTAACCTTTTAAGTATGTTGTGAAGTAATTTCATATAATTAATTATATCTTTGATATTGATTTTCAACAATTACTTCTTGTTTAGATTCAACATGGGAATTTATCAGACGATGTGCATTTTCCATTTTGTTTTACAGATTTTGTACAATTATTTGCGAATAAATCTTGATTTTTTGTTTTCTAAAGAATAATATTCTTGAGCGGTTTGTAATTGACATTGGGCAAGCATTCCATTTGAATTTCGCGCAAATAAACCGCTATTATCAAATCCTGCTTGTTTCGACCGATACGAGTCAATGGGAAAGCTTTATAAAGTTGATTTATGTATTTCCAGTTTCGATTAATTCGTCCTTCCAGTCTATCTAGGTGCGAAAGGGACACAACGTAAGACCACACCTATTATAAACAACAATTTTATTAAATTTTATCTAGCGCAAAAATCACGCTGGCATTCTTGAACGAAAAGAAAAAAAGAGCGATATTTCGAAATATCGGCGAGTCAAAGCGATCAAAGTGATATCACTGACCAAAACGGTACTCAGAAGTGCTATTCTCTTTCGATTGTGTAACGTTTCGAGCACCAAGGATTGAATTTTAACCTTTTTTTATCACTGTACATGAAAAAAACGCTCTTACGAATGATTTATTGCAATAAATATGAGTCATTATTATGATATATTGACTGTCCTCTTATCAATTTAAAAAAAGTGCAATATTCATGGAACGTCAAAATAAATAATTTATCTATTCCGAGATCGTGAGCTTTTTGTATTCAATATAAGATTAAAAATAATAATTATAATGTTAATAGTAACAAAATTATCTCTGTCTTTTAAACAATCCTCTTTAAATGGAATCAGATTCAATTTTACCCCTCAACAATTTTTATCACGTTTATCACTCTTTTCGAAATTACAAAAAAACTCCAATTTCGACGTTGAAACGTCCAAAAAAAATTTTTTTTGAAAGAATTTTAAATCTAATTTTTTCCTTCTCTGTAGTTACAATTGCCTAATTGGCAGGGGGAAATGAAAAAATAAAATGTAATTATACTAAGTATGTACTACTATAAGTACAGACATATTTATTTATTCGTACTGATTGTTATCAGTAGAGTAATACCGCCTGACAGTCATAAACTGACATACTGAACAGTCAAGGAGTACAATTCACAGCATCACCAAGTTTACCCCAGCCTTATTATTTGGGCAACGAACAAAGATGTACCTTCAATTCTTAAGTTCAGAAAAAATATGAATTAGGTCGATACTGAGGAAGCAGTATACAATTCTCTCCGAATAATTGAAAAAGAAAATAAAACGGAGGATTGATAAGAAGAGTACGAATTTCAAGAAAATACTCTACTTAGAGAATTGCAATAAATAAAACAGGAACAAATTACACAAAATCAGAACTGACATTCATTTCATATATTAAGAAAGGTAACAATTAAATCTATGAAATCGACTATGGAAGAAGACGTAAAGAAACGACGTTAATTCATACAAATGATGGTTCAAATGGTTCGAAAGAAATTCTGCTGCTTTAGAAAAGGCTCTAAAATTGTACAATTTAAGAAAAAGTTTCCTTTGGTCATCAGTTTAACAGTTATTGTTCGAATGTTAGTTATCAACTCAGTAGTTCTAGCGAACAGGGTTTAACACAGACTCAAAAGACCGCATCTTTTTAACTAATAGCCCTAACAATGCTTTTATGATAACTGAATAGACTTTTAACTAATCTACATCTAAATTGTTGATTTTTACACTTGAACATTACATAAACTTATCTTACCAAAAATAAAAAAACAGAAAAAGTGACAAAGGAACAGAGGCAGAGACCAAGGGATTGATTGATAGCGTTTTTGGTGCCACGCAGAATTAGGTTTCTTGGACCTATCATACATCCAACGTGTGTTATAATTTACGTATAAACGTTATAATACAAAAGACATTCAATAATCTGCTTTATATAACAATAAAAATGATCCTTTAGCCTCCTAGTAAATTACACGTTAATTACGTAAAAACTAACATTATTATTTACAATCGGAACGTAGTAGTAAATAACAAAAAACAGTAAAAAAACAAAAAACAAAATTTGTGAGAAAAAATTACAATTAATTTTAAATGAAGAAAGAGAGAGAGAGAGAGAGAGAGAGAGAGAGAGAGAGAGAGAGAGAGAGAGATTAGAGAGAAGGTGTAAATATATGTAGAGGGAGCAAAACAGAAATATTCACATATAGATAAATAGAGAAACGAAGAGGTTGATGGAGAAATATAGACAGTTAGCTAAGAAAGAGAGAAAAAGAAAAATTAGATATGAATAAACTGATAGAGAGAAAGAGCATGATTCAAAAAGAAAACGTTAGATTGAGAGAGAGGAAGAATGGAAAAGTAGATAGAAATACAGAAGCAGAGATAGAGAGCAAGAGACCAAAGAAAAGTAAAAGAGAAAGAAAAAAGAGATAGTAACAGATAGACGGAAATAGAGAGCAAGAGACCAAAAAGTGAGCGAGAGAAAAAAGAAAAAATATAGAAACAGAGAGGCAGAAATTGAGAGCAAGAGAAAAAAAAAAAAGAGAGAGAGAGAGAGAGAGAGAGAGAGAGAGAGAGACAGAATGAAAAAATAGATAGAAATAGAGGAGCAGAGGTAAAGAGCAAGAGACCAAAGCAAAGAGAAAGAAAAAAAGAGATAGAAACAGAGACGGAAATAAAGAGCAAGAGACAAAAAGAGAGCGAGAGAAAAAAGAAAAAATATAGAAACAGAGAGGCAAAAATTGAGAGAGAGCAAGAGACCAAAGAAAAGAGAAAGAGAAAGAAAAAAGAGATAGAAACATAGAAACCGAAATAAAGAGCAAAAGACCAAAAAGAGAGCGAGAAAAAAAGAAAAAATATAGAAACTGAGAGGCAGAAATTGAGAAGAGCAACAAGAGAAAGAAAAAAGGATAGAGAGAGAGTGAGGGAGAGAGAGCGATTGAATGGGAATGTGGAAGGGTGCGAGATTCATATGCATGTTGTTTTTATGTATCTTAATTATCATTCCCCTATTAAATACTTTCTTCTACGCATAATTTCCATTAACAAATATAGGCGTGCATGAAATTCTTTTACCGGAATGCTATAATGGATTGAAAAATAATTAGTTGTTCTAATACTACATTAAAATACAGCTTAACAAACTTTTTGGATCACATACTCAGGGCAGCATCGTGCTTACCAATTTAAAATACCGCGGTCACCGCGAGGGTTTATTTTATTTATTTTCTAATAATAACCGTTTAATCCGAATTGTTGGAACCCTGTGAAAAAACTCAATTGGCGATAGGAGACAAGCTAATTATTTCATATTTAGATAAATCATCCTATTCTGATATTGTCTTCCCTTTATCTATTATTATTCAATCTTTTATAAAAAACAGGCCAGTCTTTACGAGTTTTCGTTAAGCACGTTTTAATATATATCAGGAGACATTATCCGGGTCACGTGAAACACCATTTTATACAGGTTGTTGCAGGTGGTTGAGAGAAAATGCAGTTTGCAACTAGTGACCATCTATGGATCAACTTTCGCCTGTTATTAGTTTAACGCTGTTTTGTATTGAAAGTAACTTAACCAAAATTAACTCGAAACTATCTCCTAACCCGCTAAAATATGGCTTATTTTGCTAAATTTTGACTATGTTCGTACGGTGCGAGAAAATCTCGCCCCGACTGCGGTGGGAATCTACGATCAAATCGTACTTTTTCTCAATTCTATCCATTGCGTCATTTTTTTTTTTTGTGTTACGGTTTTGTGTCAACCGCTTGATTGGTAAAGTGGTTATACAATTATTTGGCCGCGTACAAAAAAATAATACCAAAATTACGGTCTGGTGGGCGTCATCCATTCTTACCGCAAGGAACCAGTCGGCCTGGAAAGTCGAGTAGTCGTTTTTGAAAAAAGGTTTGCTCTTCAAATAGACCACATATCAATAGACATCTAAAATGCAAAATAAAATAAAGGTTAATTTTAAAATATAAAAAAATATCATATATCATGAGTAAACGAAAAATCAAGAGACAACAAAGAATAGTTTAAACAAAATATGTCAAATTTTAATATTTTCCGGGTACGATGATAATTATATTCTAGTTTACATATCGGAGTTATCTACTTCTTGTGAGAATAAATAATTAACTTTAACTATTTAATAACTTAAAGCAGAACAGACATGTCAAGTTTTTGTCTAAAATAAAATTCCTAGATCACTAAATATAATAGATTATATATCGAAAAAATACTGATAATTTGTGAATATAAAAATACTAATATTAAACAAGAAGGTTATGTATTGAATCGAATAGATTACACGACATTTGAAAAATGACAAAAGGAGGGAAAATTCAAAAGGTGGGTTGAGATGAGCGTTGGTGTCCGAGTGGATCGAAGTCACGATAGCTCAAGTGGTATTTAGTCGAAGGTCGTGGGTTCGAATCCCGCTCGTGACACTGACTTTTTCATCTGAACCAATACCTTACATAAAGATTAATTAATTGAAAGAGTTTATTGTAACTATTTTGTAAACCTACATTTATTAACTTTTGTTAAAAATAAAATGTATTCTTCTTCTGTATACAATCAGAATAATAAAACATTTTGAAAACATCATTTCGGTCAAAAATCTTGTTTCGTAGATAAAGATAGTCGGTTGATAAAGCTGAGGACGTTTGTATAAAGGGAGATCAAATAAATTAGATAACGAGTCGAAGAACCTTTCCCCGAACCGTTTTCGCACGAGAGATTAAAAATTAATTAGAGAATTAATAATTTGTGTATCTTCTGCCGAGATTTCGGGTATTTAAACAGGGGAATTATGCCAAAGAGGGGAACGACGACGGATCCCAGTGTTATTTCTAGTTCTGATAAATGTTTCCGTTGACTGAGAAAAAGAAAACTCTCGCCTGTTAAAAGCCGATTTTAATAATTTATCAAGATTTTTAAATGATTGAAATCGCGGTTAACTTGTTGCACGCTGTTGCCGGTGGAAGTTAACTCGCCACCAACCCCTTGTCGCCAGGGGGCATCGATCTTATCAACGATTCTATATTTAAACTTTAAATTGAATTAAGCCAAATTATCTGCCTTCCTCTAGTGAATTCCTTGCTCTGCAGTTTGAAAAACTGACAAAGTCTGTACCAAGATAAATGAAAGTATAAAAGACTCAAATGTTTGTTTGCATAAAATTCAGCAGCATTTTTTTTTTTTTTTAATGTTGCATCTGTCTAATCTTGGCACCTTTCGCACATACCTTTGCAGTATACAAGACATTCTAAAATGCTAATATAGTTGTACTACACACAAAACACAATTAGAACCATTGCAACATTTTCAAAAACCACAACGATTTCAAACGAACTCAAATATTTCTTGCCAAAGGTCATTCACTTATTTGATTAGCATTAAACGTTAAATTCACTAATTTCGTGGTCCGCTTGACCAATTAATACATTACAATTGATTAAGGTTTTTAGTTGAGATGAAAAAAAGTCAATGGCACGAGCGGGATTCGAACCCACGATCTTCGGCTAGATACGCCGCTGCTCTACCACTTGAGCTATCGTGACCTCGATCCACTCGGACATCAACTTCCTATCTCAACTGGAACCTCAAACTCATAAGGTGGGGTTGAGATAGGAAGTTGATGTCCGAGTGGATCGAGGTCACGATAGCTCAAGTGGTAGAGCAGCGGCGCATCTAGCCGAAGATCGTGGGTTCGAATCCCGCTCGTACCACTGACTTTTTTTCATCTCAACTAAAAACCTTAATCAATTGTAATGCATTTAAACGATAAATTCAACAATAAATTCAACAAAATGAAGGTAGTTGTAATATACAATAAATACATACAATAATATAAAAACACAAAACAAACAAAAACAACAAAAAACACAAAAACACACACACAAACACATACACTTTTTCTGTTGTTCTTTTTCTTGTTTCTCTCTCTCTCTCTCTCTCTCTCTCTCTCTCTCTCTATTACTTCTTTTTTCTTATATTTTCATCGGTTACTCTCGTCACATATTCTCTTTTTTTCTGTTTCGCTCTCTTTCTCTTCCTTATTCTCTCTCTCTCTTTCTATATATATAGAGAGAGAACATGAGAAGAGTAAGAGAGAAAATTTTTCTCATTTTTCTCTCTTAATCTTCTCATGTTCTCTTTTTTCTGCTTCGGCCTCTTTCTCTTTCTCATTCTCTCTTATTTATTTTCTTTCACATATTTTTTTCATTTGTCCCGCTCTCTTCCCTTTTTCTTTTTTTTCTGCCTCGTTCTCTTTTATTGCCTTTGTTTATCGTATTTTTCATTTTTGCCGTTCTCTCTTCTCATTTTCTCTTTTTTCTGCCTCGCTCTCTTTCTATTTCTTTCGCTCTCTCTCTCTTATTTCCTCTATCTTTCCCATTCTTTATCATATTTTTCATTTTTGCCGTTCTCCCTTCTCATTTTCTCTTTTGTCTGCCTCTCTCTCTTTTATTGTCTTTCTTTATCGTATTTTTCATTTTTCCCGCTCTCTCTTCTCATTTTTCTTTTTTTGCCTCGCTCTCTTTCTTCTCTTTCTTTCGCTCCCTCTTATTTCCTTTATCTTTTCCTCTCGTTATCATATTTTTCATTTTTGCCGCTCTCTCTTCTCATTTTCTCTTTTTTCTGCCTCGCTCTCTTTCTTTTTCTTTCGCTCTCTCTCTTATTTCCTCTATCTTTTCCATTCTTTATCATATTTTTCATTTTTGCCGTTCTCCCTTCTCATTTTTTCTTTTTTTTGCCTCGCTCTCTTTCTTCTCTTTCTTTCGCTCCCTCTTATTTCCTTTATCTTTTCCTCTCGTTATCATATTTTTCATTTTTGCCGCTCTCTCTTCTCATTTTCTCTTTTTTCTGCCTCGCTCTCTTTCTTTTTCTTTCGCTCTCTCTCTTATTTCCTCTATCTTTTCCATTCTTTATCATATTTTTCATTTTTGCCGTTCTCCCTTCTCATTTTTTCTTTTTTTTGCCTCGCTCTCTTTCTTCTCTTTCTTTCGCTCCCTCTTATTTCCTTTATCTTTTCTTCTCGTTATCATATTTTTCATTTTTGCCGCTCTCTCTTCTCATTTTCTCTTTTTTCTGCCTCGCTCTCTTTCTTTCGCTCTCTCTTATTTCTTTTCTTTCTCATATTTTTCATTTTTCTCTCCCGTCCAATTTCTCTTTCTATCTCTCACTCACTCTATCATGCACACAAACATACGTGCTATCCATAAAATACATACACCATCCATGAAAAACAATGCTTCTCAATTGACAGCATCATTCTGCGACTTACTTCGACGATTTCCAAGGCGTTTTTCTAGCTTTTGTAACACATGGCAAATAGAATAGTTGCTCTCAACCTATTACTATTAAGATTAGATGAATGAAAGTTCCTTTCGGAATATTCGACCTTGCTTTTGACCCCACCTCGTCTTGTGACGATATTTACTCGTTGGCTTTCGAAATCGCTACAAGCCGAGCGTCGCGTTGAGTGGAGAAATAAAAAATATAAAAGTTGTTCTATTTATTTTTTTATTTTTCCGTTTTTAATTTGATATAAAGAATATATAATCAAAATGATATGGGCGTCAACAATGGTTGAGATGATTCCTCATTCCCTGCTAATCTTCCTTTCTTAACAAATACTATCGCAAAGATAATATGTTAACTTTTTGTTTAAAAATAAGGATTTCCATCGATAAAAGTTCTGTTATACAATGCTGTCCAATTTCATCTAAATTATTATAGTCGGCCAAAAGTACAATCGTTCCAGAAATTGTGAATAAAACAGGTTGATCTGAATTTTTATAATTCTACAAATGGCGATAAAATTATGTAATATTACATTATAAACAATAGGAGAATAGTTTTCCGGTAAAATTTAAAATTCTTATTTTCCCTGTTGAATTTCCTTATCATATTATAATAACTCTACTTGCTAAATCTCCGCGCTCCTTATGAGGCCAAATCTTAATTATTTTATTTTATTTTTTATTAGACGGCTTATCTAATCCGAAGACTATACATTCAACCTGAGTAACTGCTAGGAATCGGAGAGACAATCCCGTTGAGATTATATCTGATTGTATCATCAATGATAATCTTTGTTTTCTCATTTACTTTGAGCTGATATGTCAAATGACAGCTCGTTAATATCTATTTCTTTTGTTTTTTGTTAAAACGATTTATCTTGGGATTTGACCGTGTTAAAGCGAGAAGAAAGGAATCTATCTAGATTCGTCTTACTAAAAATCTTAATTAAATAGCGAAAAAATGTAATTGCTATGAAACGAAGGCTAGGTTTATTTTAGAGTTGATGGTGAGTGTGGGTCACTTATGGTAGGAACTCGTGTTGAACTTCGTCACTTCTTCGGTCATCTTCACCCTCAAACGCGTTTTTCGACATCGTGCCATCTTTAATGAAGAACTGAGAACGAGAGAGAGAGAATCAAGAATCAAGAATAAAAACGATATATGAAATTGAGTTTTTTCTGTTATTTACCCTATATATGGTTAAATTATCGTGTGGAGAGAGAGAGAGAGAGAGAGAGAGAGAGAGAGAGAGAGAGAGAGAGAGATCACCCAAAGAAATTCCAATTTTTTGTCGCTGTGTGCTTATTCGCACGTTGAAATTATTCAAACGTTATAATGTTCAACAAGTCAAAATAACTTTGTTTACTAATAGCAACACGTCATTGTCCAGTCTGAACTGACCTATTCTCAGCCGGGTAGTATTTTTTTTCAAGGCTGTGAATCAGAGTAGTTAAACTTTGACGTATACATCTGAATTAATTTAATCCATGATATCTCCAGACTAGTTATCGTTGCGCGCATTTACTAATTATATATTTATTATCTTATTTAATAAATGTGAGATAGAGTGGTGGAAGTAACTGACACAAACAACAATTTACATTCGTCGATTATCATAGTAAATGATACGATGATGCAATTTATTTATAAAATTATAACTTATCTAGTTAATATTCCTTGTGCGTTTCGAAATTATAGAGCCTCAAAGCTTATAAGTTATTCCGCGTGAGAATGGGATAGAGAGACGAAGACAGACCGAAACACAGCGAATGGGAGAAAGAAAAAATATTAGAAAAGGTGACAAAGATACAGAGACAAACAGACACCTAGGGAGATAAAGAGATACAGATAGATAGATATGAAGATAGATCAATAGTTCGATAGATGGATTGAGAGATTAGTAGGTAGATAGGTAGTTAGATAGATAGATATATAGAGATATATAGATAGATAGATAGAGGGAGAGACATAGATAGATAGAGATAGATAAGTAGAGGGAGATATATATATATAGAGAGANAGAGAGAGATAGATAGAGATAGATAGATAGATAGATAGATAGATAGATAGATAGATAGATAGATAGAGAGAGAGAGACAGAGAGAGCGAGAGAGAGAAGGAGAGAAACAGAAACAAATAGACAGAGTGAAATAAAACAAAAATATACTGCTCCACAAAAAAGTTGAAGTTTTGCCTTTTCAATAATATTGACACCGGTATTTTCTATAATTCAGGTATTTAATAAAAGATTTGGTTAGTATGAAAATAAAAATATATCTAAAAAATTTAATAAAAACAAGCAAACATTTTTGTGTGTGAACACCAAACATTGTAAAATAAACTTAAAAATCTTTAATAGGGTTTATTACTTCTTCTTGCTCTTATTCCACACTCTAATCTTCCCAGCATGCTCATAATTAAGACTTTATGATGCACTTCTTAAGGATTTTCATCCCAAATCTCAACTTTTTAAAAATGTAATATATTTATTACAATCTGTATTATTATTTACATGTTATGAGTCAAATTTGTAAATGACATGGATCATGTGTCATGAGGGAAGTTAACGTAAATCTCAACTAGCGTAACTTTCAGCGTAGGAGGGTTATTTATTCGTTTTACCCAAGATTCGAGCTCGTACTCAATGGGGTTCAACTCTGGGACACTGGGGGATTCTTAGGGATTCTTAGAGTGTAAATGTTGACATCTCAAATGTAGTGCATAACACTTGGTCTTGCATTGTCTTGCATAAACAAAAATTGCTCGCCAATAAGGAAGCAAATGGCATCGCATATTCTTTAATAATTTCTATCATGTTAATTTCTGCATTGTTAGCCTAATAAAAATTTCTAACTCCGTTCTTGCCTCCAAAGAAATGCCACTCCATAACTGAACCAACTCCGAGCGACCCTATTCCGACAATGATGCATTAGTTGTAGAGCTCTAAAGCTGTTCGATTAATCGACGTCCATCTGGTGAATGGAGAGTAAAGTGGGACTCGTCTGAAAACAAAACATTCATTCATTACAATTTCTATCCAATGTCGGGTCCCTTGCAAACTGTAAGCGATCAAGGCCACGGCCTTGGTAAGCGCTGGATTTCTATGGATCTAGGGATATTCTGAAATGGTTTAGGTTATATCGATAAAGAATAAATTTGACGTCATCAAAACCTGATATGATATCGTTAATATACACAACAAAAAAGCTGTTAATATATAAAATAATAATAATAATAATTAACAGGACCGTCGGTGGGCGCAACGGTTAAGGTGTTGAAAAGGAGCTCATCACTGTAAGGTAAAGGTCCCGGGTTCAAATCCAGCCTGCATTCGAACACGATTTATTTACATATGGGCTTTTTTTAAACACCGGCACCACGAGGGTTGATATGACCTCTGCTGTTGGGAACCTTTTAAAAAACTGAATAAAACGGTCACTGGATTTTACTTAACCCCTAGAGATCTGGATGCAAATTTTCACAACCTTCTTTATAACAAAGGTGGAAGAAAAATATAAATCGTTGGGTAAGAAATACCCAAAAGAAAACTTACAGAACTCAATAAAACGTCGATTACTATTATAAAGCAAATAATTCAATAAACAATTTAAATTAGTTTAGGTGATCCTCGGAGGATCTGACCACGGGAAGAGAGATATCCTCACCTGATTAAGAATAGGCCATGCTTTTCCTCCTTTAAGTACTGCAAATACGACTACGCCATTTAAAAGAAAATAAATTCCTTGGCAAAGGTTTTATCGCTGGCTCTACAAAGTATATATCGCATTTTGTGACTAGGAAAAAACACCTGTCATGTTTTCAAATGTACATTGACTTTTACACCACAACTAGCTCATATTTCACAAAATATTATTTAAATTTAAATAGTTGAGATCGTATGCGTGTTCAAAACAGGCAACATTTAAATGCAGAGTTAAAAGACCAAGAAATATTAACACGGTTGATATTTTGTCTGAAGACTAAGGAAAACTACAGCAATCTTAAAAATAATTTTTTTTTGTTGATTTCGGTGTGCTGTCCGCTCCCCTTTTAGCTGTTATGAAAATTTTTCTGCCCAAGTTATTGAAGCTATTTATTAGTAGTTGTTTATGAAGATTGTTTTGAATTGACCTTAGTCTACGCACAAAATACCTACCATTCTAATAAATTAATTAAAAAACCATTGTTATAATAATAATAATCTTATTGGACTAAAGGTTTATAAATCCCAGGCCCTGAAGATGATCTCAATAAAGATCGAAACGTTGGCACGATAAAGAAAATGTTTTTCTAAAACCTACGTCACACCTGACCGCATCTCACGACCTCCAAATAATCATAAAGGTTTATGTCGAAACATGCTTTTCCCGACGTCAATAAAATAAAGGTGATCTGGAGGTATGAAACTCGTTGTATTATTTGGGATTGACTCATAGCCTCAAGGCTGTTTTGGGTACTAGCTGTACAATTGGCCATACAGCAATACAAACCATGCCATCAAGATCAGAGAAATGACGAGATGCATCTTCTCGAAACTAAGCTCGATCGCGAAATCAAAATGGGGGCTGAGTCCATGGGCGCTCTCCATCACTTACAAAAGCGTATATCTGCCCATTGCCACGTACGAAGGATCAGCTTGGGGAACAAAATTGCAAAGCAGGAGTAGATGCATCCTCGAGCAGAGTCAAAGAATAGCGCTCCTGAGAACGACTAAAGCTTATAGGACAGCCCCTACACGCGCTCTTCAGGTCCTTGCTTCCGCTGCATCAATAGACATTGTCCTCCAGAGTAGAATTGCAATCCGGCAGCTAAGAGATGGAAAAGAGCCAAAAATGGTAAATTTGTATGCGTCAGATAGGGAAAGACTACGAACTGCACCTAGAAAGCAGATCCTTACAGTTTGGATAGACAACTCGTGGCAAGAAAAATGGGACAGAAGCACCAAGGGAAGGTTAACCCACGAGTTTCTACCCAGTATTGAGGACCGAGAAAAAGCAAAGTGGTTTCAACCAGATTACTGGATCACACAAATAATGACAGGTCACGGAAATTTCAACGCTTACCTGCACCGATTCCGTAGAGCTAACAGCCCACTGTGTCCCGACTGCGGAGTTGATGACAGTGTCCAACACAGACTATTCAACTGCCCCCTCCTTGAGAGTGCGAGGGAACCTCTAAAGCTCCTCTTCCGCCACACTTGGCCACCGACCCTCAACGAACTGGTTAAAGAAAAGAGGACGTTGAGGTCCTCAAGCCTGTTAGCCGAGCTATAGTCGATAAAGTACCTGACTAGTTTTTTCTTTCTTTCTTTTTTCTTTTTTTCTTCCTATGATAAGTTACTTGTTAGATCTTAACGTTTCCCTGAACTTTTAATTCCGGGCTGGTTACTCCTTGTACCCTTATTATTTATTTATTAAAATATTGTATATATATCTTTATTAGAAAATGTATTCAAAAGGATTAACCAGCAAGGGGGACCTATTAGATTAGATAAATTAATAATAAGAAAAATATTTCCCTCCTTCCTTGGGTCTACCCTTTCAGGGTAAGGTCGAAGGAAGCCGTTAAGCACAATAAGATCTCCTAAACTTGCATCCCATTTGAATTAGTTTAGTGGCCGTGGTCCGCCGGTATGGGGTCTCCCTGTGGTACGGCGGGGAGGTGGATGGGTAAAAACAAAAAAAAAGCTGTACAAGTGTAGAATCTGTGGGGATTTTAAGATCATAGAGCCACCAGCTGGGTCGAGCAAAGGCAAAACATTGAGTTGTAGAAACATTGCCTCAATGTAAGAGGATCAAATATCGTCATACGACAACTCTTAGTCGATCCCCATAAGATTTTGCTCTCACCTTTGCACATCAAACTGGAACTAGTGAAACTATTTGTCTACTAGTAGACTGTTTTCAGTCCTCCCAGTATTCCATACGATCACAAATTAGAGCAGGAATTTTTTGTAAGACAAATTCACAAATTTACGAATGACCCAGAACTTGATGCAAAATGGACGATGCCAAAAAGAGTAAACGAGGTTTAAGGTAGTAGAGGGGTTTCTGGGAAGGTAGCCATAAAGATCCTAAATATCAAATCATGAAAAATTTGTTAGACTCTTAAAGCTCTTGTATGCATCATGTGTAAATGTACTCCTACACTTACATGTGCAGTACTTTCTAAAAAATCTTAGGATTCCAGCGAAGAAACGTAGTAAAACGTTCTATCAGGGGATTAAAACGATGGAACAAAGTTACCGAGGAAGATGGAACATGATGGCAGACTATTGCTGGAATCTCAAGAGGGAATGCCAAATAAAGTTTGGGAGATAATAAACAAAAAGAAAATTTGCCGAGGAGTGAGATACATAAAACCTCGTCTTTGATTTTCGTATTTTACTTGTTATTTATATTCTGCTGTACTTTCGTTGTGTACTGTATTTAATAACTATTCTATCTCCCTATACTTCATCTTCCTCTAATCGTAGGCAACTTTTTCAAATTAGGACACTCTCATCCCGCAGAAAACAAAATATCCTCCAGAAAATCCTCCATAGGACCATCGACTGTCCAGGCCTCCTTCATTCTATTTCCTTCAATGTCCCAAATTATATCAATAGATCCTGCCATACCTTAATATGGATAAAAGCCGATTTTCTCAAGTTCACTGGAATTAACAGAATATTGAACGATGCTAATAATTCACAAATAGATTTTTTCAACTGCTCAATCTCAGATATTAAAAGACAATTTTCCGAGAAATTTTTCTAAAATTAATCGCCAGCAACCCTTTTTCTTTTTTGTATTTTTTTATATCATTTTTGTTTTAGTATTTCTTCTTAAGCAATATTATTTTTCGTTATATTTTTATATAGATTTTTTTTTTCTAAATTTTACAAATTTCTATTACCTACTATATAATAGTTAATTTAGTTTTCAATAATGCTAAGTTTAACCTGTTCTCATTATCATTAATAATATATTTGCAATTCGATTAGTTTTTTTGCAATATTTTTAGTCTAATATGTTAATATTATTAACAAAACTTATATATAATTTAATTTCAATCTATGCATATTTTTACTATTATTTTACCTTTCCTTATAAGTATTACATGGGCTCTGTTCGTTCTGTCCGTATGTAAAATAAATAAATAAATAAAAGGGGGCGTCGGCGGCCGCAAGGTTTAGTCTTTGACACGGTGCTCATCACTGTAAGGTAAAGGTCACGGGTTCGAATCCAGCAGGCCCTGCATTCAAATTAGTTTCAAAATCAGTTTTTTTAAAATTATTTAATATTTTCTTCATTGCTTCTTCCTCTTTTCCTTCATTTTTAAGCAGAAGGTATAGTACACTTCAAAAAGAAAAATATAGACTGACATATCATGAACACTTGCAAATTGACTTTTAATAAGACTTTTTCTGCACGAGAGTAGTCCTTGAGACTAAATCTTGCTTGATCAATAAATAAATCATCTATTCATTCATCCATTCTCACACTCACTCACGCACTCGGGTCATTATCTATAATTCACTCTCTCTCTCACTCGCTCACTCAATCGTGCACTCTCTCTCTCTTTCACTCACTCGCTCACTCTTTCACTCGTTCACNTCTTTCACTCACTAACTCTTGCTGTCTCTCTCTCTCTCTCTCTCTCTCTCTCTCTCTCTCTTTCACTCACTCCCTCACTCATTCTATCTCTTTCACTTACCTACTGATTTTCTTTCTCTTTCACTCTCTCTCTCTCTCTCTCTCTCTCTCTCTCTCTCTCTCTCTCTCTCTAGATTTGCAAGATTTTTAAAGAAAACGATAATTATCTATTCATTCATTCTTAATTTTTATCTTTTCAATTGCATATATGTATAATATAACCAAATAACTTGTTCCTCAAGTTATTTTCGTATTGTACAATTTAGAAAAAATCTTTACGTAATAAAAGGAAATCGTTGTCCTATTCAAAAACACTACTTCTCACTCATCGAAGAAAAAGCAATTCAAATGCTGGGTTGTGTTAAACCTACAAAACAAACCGGTTGCGAGTGTCATAATTATTGTTGAAAGGCTAAAAACTACTTTAAGCTCGTAGCCTTTTTTTAAAGCTATATCTATATTATTGATCATTTATGAGTAAAAAAAGACCATTTATCGTCAAAAACTGTGAAAAGTTTTAAAAATTGTAGCCATAGGTTTTTTTTTATCATAATTTATAAGACGTCATTATTTTCAAGGAAGGCCATTCAGTTGCATTACGAATTAATTAATTCACCTTTGAAGTTCACATTAAGCTTGCGCAAATGTTTGAATTTTTTTAAAGCTGTAATCTAAGTTTTCTATTTATTAATTTTTAATATGTTGTCTAAAGTAGTACAGTCCAAACTATGGAACTCCATAATAGAGAATCTATGTTTGAAGAAAACTTCTTTTAGTCCCAGCACTGTTAACAATGGAACTAAAAGAAGTTTTCTTCAAACACAGATTCTCTATTAATTTTTTAAAAAATTTAATAGAACTTTTCTATGAGGTCAACGGCCATGAGTAGAAAACCTCTGAGGTAACCCACCCCGCCCCAAAATTCGTTCCGGTTTTTCTTTTCCTCCTGCAATTCGCTCCAGTTCGCGGGAATAGAATCAAAATAGGTCAATAAAACTCAATAACTTTAGGGGTTTACGACGTAAGGCGAGATTATGCCCATTGCCGAAATTGGCTGAACATTCATCGAAAGTTGATATGTATCGTTAATATACAAACAAAAAATCTGTTCATATATAAAATAATAATAATAATTAACAGGGCCGTCGGTGGTCCCAACGGTTAAGGCGTTGACAAAGCGGTACTATAAGGTAAAGGTCCCGGGTGCAAATCCAGCTGAACTGCGTAGTTACATATGAACTTTTTTTAAACACTAGCGTCACGAGGGTTGATATGACCTCTGCTGGTGGGAACCCATGTAAAAAAATTAATAAAAAAGTCACCGGATTTTCCCAAATCCCTTGAGTTCTGGATGCAAATTTTTTTCACATCCTTCTCTATCACAATGGTGAAGGAAAAACTATACATCGTTGTGTAAGAAATACCCAAAAGAAAACTTACAGAATTCAATTAAACGTCGATTAATATAGTAAAGCAAATAATTCAATAAACAATTTACATTTCTTTAGGTTACCCTCGGAGGATATGACGCCTGTGAAGAGGGGTCATCCTCTCCTGATTAAGAAAAGCAAATCAACAACTCAAGCAAATCAATATCATAAACAACAAATCCGATTAAGCTATTGTGAAAAAAAGAACATTCGACAAGTCTAGAGACCTTTGAAGTCCTTTCGTCCAAATTTGCAATGCCCATTCAGCTATTTATTTACATAACTTACAATTTAGCCTTAAAGAAATATAAAAAATAGTTTTAAGGTCTTTATAAGCATATTGTTATTTTGTTGAATATTTATATGTAATTATGTTTTTTAAGGAGTCTATTGAACGTTATGAGACACTTTTTGTCGGTAACACCTCTTCTTCTAATTCTGTTACAGCCTGACGGTGACAACAGAATTAGGAAATGAGGCAACTATCGCACCTGTCGACGTGGAAGAGGAATACTCGGCCAATAAGTATCTAAGGATATCCATAAAGTGAGTTGTAATTATACGAGTAATAAACTTTAATAATGTATGCTTCGAGAGGTTTTCGCAAGGTTTTCAAAAGAATTTTGCCCTAAGATTTTCTTTTTTTTACTTGGTTTTTAAATTTTTTTTCACGTCTTCTTCTGTAACATTTAGGCCGCCGGTTGATAAAAAAGCAAGTATATAATTCAATTTATTATCTGAGATTACACTGAGTGTAAACAAAAAATTATCCGTTCGGTTGACGACCCCGAAAAAATAGAAGAATTTCAAAGGCGCAGATCTCCCCTTAAAAAATTGAAAATTCGTTTTTGGCGTATTACGTAAAACAGATTTTCAATTGTCTCTGTGCGCACGAGTCAGGAGTACTTATTATCAAATAATAGAAAGTAATAAATTTTTTTGCAACACTCATGAAATATAACTTGATTAGATTAATATCGAAATTATAGTAGGCAAAGAAAAACTATTTAAATTTTTTGCCTGATCAGTAGATAAAATTCTATAAATTCCACCCGCGATTTTATAAGCGATAATGCGTTTTGTATTCTTTTCCGAACAATATGGAAGGAAATTTTATTTTCCTACTTGATTATTAAGTTAAAGCTTAACAAATCCATTATATTTCGTGGTCCAATTGACCAAATAACTTCTTTCAGTTAATTAATCTTTATGAATATTGGTTGAAATGAAAAAGTGTCACGAGCGGGATTGGAACCCACACCGCTGCTGTACCACTTGAGCTGTCGTATCTTCGATCCACTCGGACACCAACTCCCCATCTCAACCTACCTTTCGAATTTTCCCTCTTTTTGCCATTTGCCAAATGTCGTGTAATCAGGATTCGATTCTCGGCGACATATGAAGTGGCCACGAAGAGCTGTAAGTGAAAATATACTTCGTTTTACTTACTAAATCCACGTGGTCGAAAGGTAGGTTGAGATGGGGAGTTGGTGTCCGAGTGGATCGAAGTCACGATAGCTCAATTGGTAGAGCAGCGGCGTATTTAACCGAAGATCGTGGGTTCGAATCCCGCTCATGACATTAACTTTTTCATTTCAACTAATACCTTACATAAAGATTAATTGATTTAAAGCTTAACTTTCTTTAATATAGGGCGTTCTTACTTGTAAAAATGACAAACATGTACATCCTCCGATGGTTTATGTTTGTAAATCCCTTGGACGTACTTCAAACCCTCCGTCAAAAGATAGATTTTTAATTTATAACGTAATCCTACGAACTTTTCTCTCCTTCGGAAGTATTCCATCGTCACTGTCATCCCTAAACCACACAAACCTCCTAGCCGCATATCCTCCAATAAATCCTATTAGCCTTCGTCCTGTGATGGCTAGGTTCCTCAAAAGACTATTTTAAAGTTACTCATCCTGGATTCCCATAATACCATTCCTTCTCACAAATTCGGTTTCGGATCCAGCAGGGTTTTAGAGTTATTCATATCAATTCCTCCACAAAGTCTATTTTTTTCAATTATTTGCCTTTTTTTATATTCTTGTTGCTCCGAATTTGAATATCGGGAGTTCTCATTGCCGTCGGAACTGCGTGCAATGGCGGGTGATATTGGCATCGAGTTATTTATTGACGAAAAAAATGTCCCTGAAGTGTGGAATGTGGGCATGAAAATCAACATGATCGCTTCAAGAAATGATCTGCTCGTATAAACATTTACAGCCTTTTCAGTTAAGGATTCGACTGTGATTATCTTGATGTTCTCATAAATCAGGAAAAGTATCCTCGAAAGTCTCAAATTTGTTTATGTATGTTTATGGAAACATTAACGTCCATTATTCAAACCATGTTTTCTTTCGTAGCCATCCAGCTTGTCGGACGGCATATGCGTACTGGCGGTATCTGAAGTACTTCAGTTACTAATACAATGTGAGAATAGCTGCGTCTCCGTAGGGGGACTAGACCATGTATGGACGGTAAAACCGTGTGTGCAACGGGCCTTAAAAAATAAAATAAATTCTTGGTCTCTTCCCAATATATGGCCTAGGCTTCCGATAAAGCCTGGCATCCCGGAATCCTCATAAACTCAAACATATCCTTATTACCTTACGTAATTAATTGACTCCTATGTCAGTGATGTGCGGCACTGACCACTCGAAGAGAAGACAAATACAAGCCGACGTATACAAGACCATTCGTACATACCATATACCTGCTCACCTTTGGATGGTGAATGATGATTATTATTAGGGGTCTTCCAGTCTTTTGGCTTGTATTTAGTCCACTCCCCTATTTCCTCCTTAATTCACTTCACTTGACTCGATTCTCCAGAAGAAATAAGGTCATCGGCTTGTCTTTACTACCACTCCAAGATCTTTTTGGCTGTCACTATCGAGCAGTTGCTTCGCATCTTTGAATAATCTAATATTGTGGAGGTTTTTATTTTCAAACATTAGTGATGTAAAGGGCTGAATCATTTCTCTGACAAAACCTACCAAACGGTATAATTTCGTCTCATAGTTAGACTCTATCCAAGCGAACATCCTCCTCTAGTTTATCAAAGAATAAAGTGGATTACAAGTCTGTATAAAACCGTGAACAATTAGCATTTAAAACACTGCCTTGCCCTCCACTTTACCGACATCAAGGCAAGTAAGATACATAGTTCAACATTTGGCTGAAAAGATTTTAAGAAAAGAATTTAACAGAACCCTTGAACACTGCTTCTAGGACAGAAATCAATCATGGATGTAAAATTCCAACTAACTTTACTTCTTTTGGGTTCCTACAAGCTATTCATTATCGAGCGAATTCAGTTTTTTCAATCAAAGGTCCTCATAATTGCCAAAGCTCCTGACTAAATCACTAACCTCACTATTCACAACGACCTCAACATTCCTTTCGACACCAAATTGTCCATTTCCCTTTTCCTAAAGTTCCAAGTGCAGATTATGAATAAACTAAGGAAAAAGTTATAAAAATTATACCATGAATCAGTGTGCACTCTCGAATTTTATTCGTTTAAGTGGCAAAATTTGTTTGAAGTTATGCATTGCAATTATGAAATGAGTCGTTTTTCTATCCTCGAATCGAATAATTTTGATTTTATTACAACAGGACGTTTGCAATTTTCTATTATTCTCACGGAAAAAACCCCCCCGAGTGAACGGAGGTTGACACCGTTTAGGAGACAATTTGCAAACTCTGATGGGCTGACAATTGGCATAGATTGCCTTGAATTAGAGGGCAGACAATGATCCTCTCAAACGGTCTTTTATGAACGTACGCCCTTTCTGACTCAGCTAAAAATTTTCACTATGGATTATCCAGATTTATTATTAAAGGAGTTTATTTTTTATTATTTTAAATTTTTTTTTTATCGAATACACTCCCTCGAAAATCAGGTGAACACTAGTTCTGAGTCTTTCAAAAGTGACCTTTCTTCCTTTAGACATACGATAACAAAAATGATACTTAACATGTTTTTGTATGTCTTGTGGCAATCAAAAAATAATACAGAATAATACACAGGAACACATAAGAAATTTATTAATTAGAAAGAAGACATAAAAAGAACACATAAAAATTTATGACTATTTGAACGACACACCACTGAGATTTCTACACTTTAGAGCCCAATTTTTGGAAAATCTAAGAACTCAAACTCCGTGATGCTCCATGATGGAAAATTGACATAATGCAACAGAGATATACCTAGGCCCAGGCACAAAAAAATTCAACTCGAGAAAACTTTAAAACTCCCAAAATAATATTACATACACTAAATACACACTACATTACATAAAAATCAAACTTATAAAAAATTATCTTCTTTTACAACAAATTATAAGACAGGAATGACATCAGAACACATAGGTCAACCAGTGAAGATGCCGAAACGCGACTGAAAGACAATACTTGAGAAATTAGACAAACGTGGATATTAAGAGACGACCGAAAAGTCCATCCCCAGTCTGGCATGACCATATTGATACACAAGTTAATAGAAATGATGTTTTGAAAAGTTGCTCCAGTAGATCCAGCTTTAGTCAATGGACGAGCTTCTTCCGCACCCACGCAGTCCTGACCTTGGTCCATCAGACAATTTTTCGAGTAATGTTCAACGTCATTCTGGGGAGATGGAGATCCTCCATCTGGATATTGAATGAGATGAATGTATTGTGTGTAATCCAGGCCGCACATTTCCCGACATTCGCAGCGCAAAACCATCAAAAATGGGCAAAATTAAAACCTTGTAGTTCTGACCTTCATACTACTTCATTTTACGAGCAATATCCTCCTTTTGACAAAATATCGTTTATTATGCCAGGCGCATACTTCGACACACAGTGAAAACTCTTTCCATATTGGATGTAACAAGCTTCTACCCTGCCCACTATTAGTCCTAACCAAGATCCATCAGACCTCCTTCTTCGAGCAATGTCCAACGTTCTTTAGGGGAAAATCCTATGAGATCTGAATATTTCTAGGAAGAAAGTGTTATTTAATGTGTTAGACGCACACTTCTCGACATACAGGTAATAAACAGTACCGCTCCCGCCCTATAGTCTTCACCATGGTCTATCGGACAAAATTTGATTCCCGCAATGATCAACATTTTTATAGGAAAATTCTAAATATTCGGATATTGAAGGAAAGATAATTATTTTTTTGTTGTGCTAATCGTCTAAGTCGTCGAATCAAGTAAGTCTTCTCCACACACTATATAACCTTGACCATGGTACTTTAGACTAGTACCTCCTTCGAGTAATGTCCAACATCCTTTATGGGAAAATTCCGAACATCCAGATATTGTATAGAAAGAAAGTTTTTTCATGCTGAACCAGCATTGGGTCACTTATTGGGTCCGTCTTCACTCGCGGGTTTTTTTTCTTTTTTTACATTCATACGCATAAATACATCCATACAGTACACTCATTCCGTTTGGTCGGTGGAGTACTTGATATTCTTCCACCGACCCTATATTGAAACTAATCTAGATTGGGGTAGATGGAGTTCTTTTATAAATATTCCGCCATCGACCCCGAACACACACTGTTACGCTCTCATCGTTCGAGGCGTGATGATGATGTTATATTTCACCCTCACCCCTCGCCATTCACGCTAATAAATACATGCACTCAGACAAAACATATAGACACAACACATAAGACATACTATATACAACAAAAAACCCTAATTTCCCCTAAAAAGCGGAACAGGGGACTGAAACTCGCTACCGTGTTCGAGAACTCTTCTTAAGTCCGGCGGCATGCCTACACGCTCTCTGTATGGAGCTAAGGCATGACACGCCTCTATTATGTGGGACACATCGAGCAACCTTTCTCTGCATAAAGGGCACCTGCGCGGGTTTTGGCCCAAAGCAGGTGCCCATGTGTCAACCGCGTATGGCCAATCCTCAGTCGGGTGAGGACGATCCCTCGTCTCCTGCTCAGATTCTCTGAGGGCCATCTACCGGTCGTGCTCTTGATTCGCAAGAGCCTCTCCGACGACTCCGCGGGTTTGTTGAACTGCTCAAACATGATTCAGCATTGCGCCATCTTCAGTGAGGAACTGTTCCAGTAAAGTCGGATCCAATAAGAAACCCAGTACTGGTTCAGCATGACTTCACCGACTCGCAGACCAACACTCAACACCAAAGTTTTTTTTATTAGCCAGTTGCACACTCCCCGATATGCAAAACCGTTCCAAAATGGATAGAATCAAGCTTCTTCCGCGCCTACCCTCAAGTCCCATGATCCTTCCGACAACTATTTAAAACAATTTCCACCGCCTTTATGGGAAAATTGTACACCATCCTGATAATTCGTCTGCCTATTTCGAGCAATGGCTTCCTTTTAGAGGAAATTCCTATGAACATCGAATATCGGATAAAAATAAAGTACCTATTGTTTTCAGTGCCGTGACGCAAATTCTCTGACGTACAAAACTTTCCAAATTAGATGATTAGCTTCGAGCTTCTATTGTCCTGACCTTGCATCTTCAGACTACCACCTCTTGCGAACAATGGCCGACTTCTTGCCAAGGGAAAATGTTTCCTATATTAAAAAGTTAAAGATTCAGAGTTATTAGCCACAATAAAACAATTAATTATAGAGTAAGAATGTGTGTTGTATGTAATTTATTGTATATGTAAATTTATCGTACAATTGTTGTCTATCATTCATATTTGCGATGATGCAGGATAAAAAATAAACTGCTCATCTTTCATCATTTGCCTTCTTTCCCTTTGTAAAGCCTCTAACATATTTAGAAACTAAAAAGATCAATTTTTTAAATTTTATGTTAATTTAAATGATTTAAAATCATAATAAACACTTAATAGCTTTGTTTGAATGTAACTAATACAAAAATTTGTTTTCTAAAGTATATGCAAGGAAGTAATAAATTCCATTACAAATAGACTTTTTTGACCTTCTGTGCTTTCATTGACCTCAAGACAGCTGAGAGCGTTGAATGAGGAGGCTCCATTGACAGAATTATTCGAATTAGCATCAATGACCTTTTGGCTTGAATATATCCATTATATTTGAGCAATCGTATCGGATAATAACTTAATCCTTATTATCGAAACATGTACATTATACTGAGACAATTCAAGTATTTTAATTTACTGACCGTAACAGCGATCTTCTTCGGTAAATTAGGGAAAATCTTCGATATCTGTTGGGAGTAAGTAAATTTCAGGTAATTCATAACAACATTTAAACAACAGCGCTGACACAAAAACAAAATACCCGGCCGTCTCATAGAATAGATTGTACACAGAAAAAAAAATTCTTTCTAGTTTTTTTAAATAAAGTTCGGTTCAGAGGCAGATCCCTTGACTTAAGCTTATCAACTTAACCCGCCATAAAGATTTCGGACAAGATAAAAGAAATAAATTTATTTAGACTTTCCCTTTACATAGAGATAATCGCACCGAATGGCTTCCGTCGTCACGTTCATCTGTTTGCCCAAGATCTTCAAGAATCTTTGCATAATGAAGACGTCGGTTTTCTGTTTCAGCAAAGTTCAGGTCGTATCTAGTTACCTTGGCCTAGTCGTACCGATTCTTGTTTCAATATACTACTCATGGGCGAACAAACAGAGGCATATAATCAATCATATCAGAAAACAAATTTCAACAGTAGACTTTGAGCTTCTATTCAGCACAATAAATGTAGGTGAGTAATGTTTCTTTTCTCTTTTCTTTGATTTGTTTTTATTTTTATTTTTGATCGGTATAATTTAGTACTGTTCAAATCAGCTGGCCATGTGTTTACTAAGCACAAGTTGAACAGGGAAATTTTAAACATTTAAAATGGAGTATAAAATTTTCCACTTCTGTTTACAAGCAGGTTTAATTTTGTCTTCATACAATGGCGGACATGAAAATTCGTTTTATTTAAAGTTAATGAAGCGTACACAAATTGGAAAAAATTTTTTTTACTCCGCATTATTCACATTTTTATTCCATTAATATAAAAGAAAATACAATTAAAAACAATGTAAAAATATGAAAAATTTTAATTATAGACTGATATCCAAAAGGATTTTTTTTATCAATTTGTGAAATAATTTTTGGTTTTTAATACCCCAAATCTTTGATTACCATTTGATTTTAATTGGCTTTATATCTCACTACAATTACTATTTTATTGCCCAGATTAATTATTTTTTATGTTTTATGTTAAAATTGAACACCAAACCAGTGAAAAAACCAGAAATCGGCCTTATATAAAATTCATCAGTAGGACTGTTTTTCCTTAATTAAACAAAGAAAATGAAAAATTTTAATTATAGACTAATATCCAACAAGGATTTTTTTTGTCAATTTGTGAAATAATTTTTGGTTTTTAATACCCCAAATCTTTGATTAACATTTGATTTTAATTGGCTTTTTATCTCACTACAATTACTATTTTATTGCCCAGCTTAATTATTTTTTATGTTCAAGAGTTAAAATTGAACACCAAACCAGTGACATAGCCAGAAATCGGCCTTCTATAAAATTCATCAGTAGGACTGTTTTTCCTTAATTAAACAAAGAAAATTAAAAAATTTAATTATAGACTAATATCCAACAAGGATTTTTTTAATCAATTTGTGAAATAATTTTTTGGTTTTTACTACCCAAAATCTTTGATTACCATTTGATTTTAATAGGCTTTATACCTCACTACAATTACTATTTTATTGCCCAGCTTAATTATTTTTTATGTTCAAGAGTTAAAATTGAATATCAAACCAGTGCCTAGCCAGAAATCGGCCTTCTATAAAATTCATCAGTAGGACTGTTTTTCCGTAATTAATCAAAGAAAATGAAAAATTTTAATTACAGACTAATATCCAACAAGGATTTTTTTTATCAATTTGTGAAATAATTTTTGGTTTTTAATACCTCAAATCTTTGATTACCATTTGATTTTAATACGCTTTATACCTCACTACAATTACTATTTTATTGCCCAGATTAATTATTTTTTATGTTCAAGAGTTAAAATTGAACACCATACCAGTGACATTATCAGAAATCGGCCTTTTAAAAAATTCATCAGTAGGACTGTTTTTCCTTAATTAAACAAAGAAAATGTTTTTTTATTACATCATTCAATTTAAATTAGTTAACGAGATTATTCTTTTGATTTTTTTTTTTTTGATTAATGTAAATCAAAATGTAGTAATGGAACTCTTTTTAAATGTCTTTTGTCTTGTCTGAAATGAGAGTATGCAAAAAAGGCCGTGAAATTAAATTTCAATTAAATTTCACCAACCATTGTTTTTTTGGTTTTTTAATGTATAGCTTAAATTCAATGGTGTTTAGCATGTACTTAAATTAATTTGTTTCGTTTCAATTCAGTGAATAAGAATTCAGTAAATGCATGATAAATGTGTATTTTTGTATACATTTTTATTTTATTTTTTTATCTTTTTAATTTTAGGCGATGTTCTTCAAGTAACCGTGAGTAACAAGTTGGTCCGTTCTCTCTTTTACCTCAGACAGGACCAGCAGCTGAAACCATGCCCCGAAAAGAGTGTCAACTGCGAGGTGTTACATGACCCTGGTGAAGAGGTCCGAGAGGCGGATATAATTTTTATACATGGGATTAAGGGGGCCCTTCACAAAACATGGAAACAGGGGATTTGGCATCTCGGACAGCTTCAAGTAATGTTTTACTTACATGGATATAGTGAGCAGATCATTGAGTGCTTTTTCATACGACAGGTTTTGAACATGAAAGAGGATACGACGTGGGATGTCAAGACGGTGGAACTCGGGGAAGAACGGTCCGTATGTTGGCCGAAGGATTGGCTTCCCAAAGACTGCCCAACGGCTAGAGTCATTGCACTCAATTACACAACCGACCCCTACTTGTGGCGACCATTCTTCTTCAGTAAACACAATAGGTATTAACAGATAATTAATTAATTGAATTACTCAAAGGATTATGAGTGTTTCTGGATTTTAATTATGGTGTTAATTAGTGTAATTTATGGTCAGATAATTTAAAGTCCTGCACTTGGAATAAGTCCTGCTTGAACTGTCCTGCTTTCAATAAGCATTTGTTTAAAAAATCGACCTTAAAATTTAAATTTGTCTGTTTTTTATGCTTTTTTTAAAGAAAATATGACAGCAAATGATTGGCTTAAAGGAGCTAAAAAAGCCTACCCAATTAAAACAAAAAATAAAGAATATAAGTTCAAACAAAAATAGAACACCAGTCTAAAATAAAAATAAAATAACAGCCAAAAGAAGAAAATAATACTAAAGTGATTTCTGTCATACAGAATGGCATAAAATTGCAAGTGTTGGGCTTGGATTTGAACCTAAAACTGCTCGTCAAATACAAGAGTTTTGAATTTAAAAATGCCCATGTTAAGAAAAAAATTCACGTTAACCTTGCTATAAGCTTTAGCTGAGTCAATAAATAAGTTGAATCTAATTAACTTTGGGGCTTGCTAGGATTCGCTGCTAACCTAACAGCTTTTCCTTCCAACTTCAATTTAATTTGATAAACAATTTTTATTGCAGTAAGTATATTTCAGCTGTTTGCTTATGCTTAGCAGTTATGCTTAACAATAAATTTAATTTAATTTGTCTCTAGGACCTTGGCGAGGTATTATAGTTAGTAATAACATTTTATTTATAATATTTAACTTATAGGGTGAAAATATAGTACAAATTGTTTTTAGAAATTAAATAAATGAGTTTAGGGGGGGATTGTTTTATATTTAAACATTAATCATTTTTAAATTTATAAAAATAGTAGTTAATTGTAAAGGCCAAGAAAAGCCTGTTTGAAACGCTCAAGCTTCATTAGAATAATCAAAATTTTAATTATACATTTCAAGAACGTGTGATTTATGCAGACCCTAGATTAAACAGTGCTGTAACAAACGTATGTAATCATTGTGCTGTTTGATAAAACGGTTGAAAAGTTTTGTTTAAATAAACTAAGGCAAATTAAAAACAATAATAATGTGTTTTCTGCTAATAATTTTTTTTTTTGAAATGATGAAAATTGTAATTATTTCCAGGACCAACATGGAAGAAAGGGCGTGGGAGATGATCCACAATCTCCTTGAGTTAGGGGTTGGGAAACATTCCATTATATGGGTAGGACATTCCAAAGGAGGGCTGTATGTTAAGCAGATGCTAGTCAATGGTAAGCTTTATTTAAGGAGAATTCTAACAAAATTTTATCTTATCTCAACATAATTGGGATAATTTTGAATTAAAAAACAAGGATGAAGAATTTGATTTTAAAAAAAATCAGGTCATCCTTTTTCAAATCGACCTCATTGCTCATTTTTAAAACAAAATTAAAATATAGAACTAAACTCAATCTTTGATTAATCTGGCTGTCTATTCTAGCTGGTTTTGTCTTTCACAAAACTTTCTTCATTTAGACATGTTCAACAGTAAATTTGTACAATCCAAGAAGATATTTTTACAATAAATTTTGTTTTAATTAAAAAAAACTATACAATTTATTTAAACTGGTGATAATCTATTGATTTTATAGATATATATTAACTGTTTGCTTATACACCTAAACCCACCCTTATTGCAATAAATTCAACCAATACCTTACATAAAGATTAATTAATTTAAAGAAGTTATTTCGTCAATCGGATCACGAAATATAACGGACTTATTGTAATAGTTCATTTAGTTGAATCAACCTCGTACTTTTAAAGAATTAACTCTTGCTTGGTCTTCTTCAGTCGTCTTACAATATGCTGACTTTGTAGCAGATGGCAGGCCTCGTTGTTCAGGTGGCTTTGAAGATGGAGATAGCATCTGTTTGATTTTAGTGATGAGGTGCGAGATGTTCTATTGCTTACATACTGAGGAGCATCTACCATTATTATTATTTTTTTAGTGTTTTATTTTGAAACCATCATGTTATGCTACACCCTCCCACAACCTCAGAGTTGCATACATCATGGTGTAATTCTTATTTTTATTTATTTTGTATTGATAGTCAGGAATGGTGTTGATATCAGCCAATAAAATTATTGGTATTTGAAGTCAAATTATTTCCCTTTTTTAGGTATTCTTTCCATTTAAATTTTTTACCTTAATATTTTAATGAATATTGCAATGGTACTACGTTAGCTTTGGAGATATATTTGTCTACCAATTTTATATTGGTGAAGTTAACATGTATAACAAAATAAATTTCTGGTCATGTATTTTGATTTTTCAAGTATCTGTCCAGTCATGATGATGTTCAACATCATTTACAGTCTATTCATGGACGTCCGGACACATTTTTTCCATTGAGAGGGCAGCTTCTCATCGGAAAATGTTGCAATAATTAAGTTTTCAATCTATGGTGTCACTTGTATACAGCAAGTATAGAAGGGCTTAAGATGCTCCCTTATGGTATGCCAGTCTTGATTTTGAACAAATCAGAGTATTCGCTTTATGTTCTAGCTTGAAACAATCTTTCCGAAAGGTAAGAGATCAGAAGTACAACAAATTATTTGGGAATATTGTTTTTAGCTTATGTATTATAGCTTTGTTGATATGAAGTCTTGAGATATGTCTAGAAATAAAGCTGAACATATATTTTTATCTTCCGGAGCTTTTGCTATAATTTTCTCTTTAATATCACGGATAGTATGTAATCTAATGTATGGTTAAATGGCAAGTCAAGATGACAGTAAAATTCACGTGTTTGTGAAATAAAACCAGCAAGAATAGGCTGCTAAAGATGACAAGGAACAAAGAAGTTCATCACCTCACGAATATATTTTTTTTAGCTTGTGAAATGCCGGATGAGAAAGTGACGCCACTAGCAAAAAATACAAAAGCGATAATGTTTTACAGTGTGCCACACAGGGGTTCCCCTCTAGCAAGTTTTAATCTTCCACTTTTCAGACAGTCTATCGAATTGACTGAAGTGCAAAAAAGTATGGTATTTTCACTTGTGCTTACAAACATTTGGTATATATTTTATTTTTTTCTGGCAACAGACTGCAAAGAAGTGCTCACCCTTCACACAAAATTTCTGAATCTGCTCAGCTCAAAGCAGCTAGATGTCGAAATTAAAAGTTTTATTGAAACTCGTCTCACTTTGATGGGGATCCTCTACGTAAGAATAGTGTCTGAAGAATCAGCAGGTACAATTGTTTAGTTTCTCATCCTATTTAAATTTTTTTAAAAATAATGTTAACACTATTAATTTGTTTGATATATAAGATTCTTTCACATTTTTTTTCTCTTTTAGACGCTGAAATGGGAGAAATGTATGGTGTTCCTTTGGACCATCGGAACATTTGCAAACCTAAAAACAGGTAAGCGTTCATTAATTGGTGCAAAATAAACAAAAAACACCACATTTACTCCTGTTGATTTTTACAGAGAGTGCTTTCTTTACAAGGAATTGGTAAACATGGTTCAAGACAAGTGTGCAAGCTTGTGATTGTGATAATAGTATAATAATTAAACAAAGTTTTAATATATAATTCTTCCCATATAGTCATTTGTTATTTAAAACAGTAAAGACCTTTTGACAATCAAACAGTCTTTGAGTATTTTGTAACAAGTTCTTTTATTAAACAAAAAAGTAGCTAGTATTATAAAGCTTACAAAGTGATATTTTTGTAATTATATTTTGTCTGTAAACTTAGAATGGCAAATATTAAATGTGGAAGTTTGTAACACCATTACAGTACAAGCTGTTTTATTAATAAATTCTAGCTTTATCTTGACTACAAACTAGAAATTAGATTATAAAAACGGTACTAATTAGATAAAGGGCTGAAATTGTCGGTAGATATATTTTCATGTACACACTCCTTCAAGAGTAAGGATATTTTTATGTGCCAAAATGGAAGCATTTGAAATTTAGGGCCTAGATTATTTTTTTATAAACAGTTTTTAGGACAGCACTTATTTTCTTTACAAATACTTCGTATTGTACTTGATATCTTCTGGTAAACAAAGGAAAGCCTGCGGAAAGAAGAGAAAAATACTTTTCAAAGAATTCATACCAGATGACACAATTTGTTTTAAGCACAGTGTTAAACATGGCCATGTTAATGATTTGAGAAATAAATTTATATCGTTACAAGTTTATTTGCTTTGTTATTGTTACCCGGCGCAATAAAAGATGTAATGTGATTAAAGCTGTGCTTATTAATAATGAGACTACTACCCAAAATGATAATGTCATAAAAAATATATTTTATTACCTGCTGCTGGGTTTACATATGTCCACATGACCCAAAGGTAACTTGTAAATTACACCAGTGCCAGAATCTGCGGAAAAAATATGGTAGAAAACAATTGTGACATAGTGCTTACAGTCGTATATAAAACATTATACGGTTATGTACGAGTTAATCCGTGTTTACATGTGATCAATTTCAAGAATAAAAAGGATATATGAAATTGAGTTTTTTCTGTTATTTACCCTGTATATAGTTATATTTTGTAGCGTGTGGAGAGAGAGAAAGAGAGAGAGAGAGTGAGTGAGAGAAAAACGAGAGAACGTGAGAGAGAGAGAGAGAGAGAGAGAGAGAGAGAGAGAGAGAGAGAGAGAGAGAGAGATTTAATATGTCAAAGCAACATCAATGATTGGACACTGACAAAATTTGTAAATATGAAAGCCAGCACATATATCATCCTCCATTATGCTGGATATTTTTGAAAATATGGAATTTTCAAGGATACAAAAAATATAATCAATTGTAGCGGAGAATTAATAAGTATTTATTTTTTTATTTATTTATTTACGGATCGAAATCCACTATAAAAAAGACATTTTACAATAACAAAAAATATAAATAATGTATGTAAAAATACAAATAATATATATAAAAAGAATAAGGACGTATATCCATGNATTGTAAGCAATCGGAAGGAGAAGTGATTATGGAATGGATTTTCAGATCATCAGCAAATAATAAAAATTGAGCAGAAGGAAGAGCAAGTTGGATATCATTAATAAATAAGAGAAGCAAAACTGAACTAAACTTAAAAACTGCATATTAAAAAAATATATATCTTAAGCATTCGCCAAGGCTGAATTGCATAGAGTTTGTGGCGTTTTAAATGCAACCCATTTCTGCAGATCATGTACAATCATATACGTCAGATACCTCACCTACTTATATCCCTCATATCATGTCATTGGACTGTGGCAATTTCTGTCAAAAATGGCCTCTATTTTTATATTTTGCCATTACTTCAAAACTAGTCTGATGTGAAATGAAAAATAAATCACTCTGTAAATAAATTAATTTAGAGCTAAATCTCTCAGCACCGAGTTCTAACCAGTGAAAGTGGAAGAAAAGAGTGGTTAATTAAACAATGAAAGAGAAATCAATGTTAAGCCAATTTTTGGGTTAATAACTAAAATTTTATAAATAAACCAATCAGCTCCTCCGCAAAAATAAAACATACAAACTGGGAGGATTTATATGCCTTATGAAAAAAAATTTCAAGGAAAAATCCAAATTTGATGGTGGGATTTGAACTCAGAATGCAGTATATAATTATGTTGTAATTTTATTGTTTTTTTTTATTTTCAAAGTTTACATTCATTAAATGTGTAGCTTGACCATCAGTTCTTACAGACAGATTTTGAATGCGGCAAAGTGCATTTGACAGACTACACCAATAAAATTAGGATATCGGAGTTGGTCAATCTACAGGTTCATCACCTCACAGCCCTCAACATATTTTATTTCAATTATAAATAATTATCTATAATACATACTGTATTTGTATACTTTTACATAATTAAATTTTTGTACCCATTGTCATATCAGTTAAGCATTTTAATTCAACGTCCCACACGGAAAATTTAGTAGCTTTTGTCTCATTGAAACTAGTAATCTTCATAGAGTATTTTGAAACTAACTTCTTAAAACGTTCATGAAGCTCAATTAACCCTGGTGAGTCTGTAAACAAAATTTATTTTTGAGAATTAGTCAGTTTCAACATCTCAAACTCGCTGAATATTTACTGAGCTTCAATTCTTCAACCTCTTTAGATGGCATAAAGAAAAAAGCATACAGTTCATTCCCCTGTGCAATTAGAGGGCTACCAAAGTGTGGAGTACTGAAGAAAAATACCGCTTTTGAGTTTTTGCAAAAATTAGCATATCGAGGATCGTCGATTGTATTGGATGCTGTAAAAACACATTTATAATTGAATTTTTTGATTTAAGAGTAAAAAATCACCTTCTAATAGCATGTGTTTTAAAATCAATCCACCCATGGAATGAGTGATCCAAACTATCGGTCTGTCGCCTACACCACATGCGATCAAATTTTCCAAAAGGTATTTTGCTTTTGGTAACAGGCTGAAATAATTGTCATTATTTTTATTTTAAGAAAAATAAATTGTTTAAAAAAATTGTCAGTTTATTGTTTTTATTATGTCTGATGTAAATAAACATGTTACCCTCGACTTCTTATTGGACACCATGAAACCCAGTCCGAAATTGTTGAATAGTAATTAACTCCTATTAATCTTATACCAGAACAGGTTTCAGGAAGCCAATCTTTCGGCCAACATTGGGAATCTCCGCAATAATCATTTGCCATTTCCTCTTGCATTTCCTTACTTCAGAATAAAACTGATCAATAAAAACAATTATACCGATTGAACCGTACATACCAAGTCAGAGTAAATGTGTCATTTGATTCTCCACTGACCCCAAGAGGCAGGTCAGTCATGACAAACTCAAAATCTAAAAGGTCGCAGTCAAGATCTATAGGCGATTTTGTTGTATCTTGACTTTTACGGAATGGCTTTCTAGGCTCGATAACAAAAGGGGTTTCTGTTACAATCGGTGCTTGATTAACGATACCTGGGATTAGTTGCCAAGGGTCCAATTCACTAGAAACATAAAAGAAAAAAAGTATATTTTTGATCGGAATCAAGAGGGAACGTCTTGTGAACCTATTGTGTGGCCCTTTTCGCCAAGTAGAATGCGGTCCACCCATTAACCCATGAACAAGAACCACATCGACCTTTCTTTTTTTCCATTCCAAATTAGTCGGATACAACAAGTAAGTCGCATTTTTGAAACCTCTACCGACTTCACAATCTTTCTCCAAATTAGAAAGAGCCGATGCTGCAGGTGATGAGAGCCTTTGATCCTGATCCTTTATCCATTCAGCCAACAGCCTAATCCATCCTTTAGTTTAAACAGAAAGCTATCTCATTCCATTTTTTAAAAAAAATTATAAATCTGGTACCTGTTTGAAAAAGATCCTGTAAATATTCAGGATGATAGCTGACTTCAACTATTATCTGCACCAGAGGGACCTTGATTTCATAGTTGTCACTATCCAACTGATATATGTCATAAAGGAGTTGGAGACCACCGGCTTCCACAAGGTCTATTCATTCGTATCAGAAAAAATCCATTACACTAAATTTTATATTTATATTTACCACTGACAACATTTCCACTCAAACAATGGTGTAAAATAGACTCAAGAGCCGTTGTAAACAGTTTAGAACCAGTAACTGTCTGCAACTGAGGAAATTCTGAGCAATCTATTTGAGTGTACGGCCTGAAATGTATTTTCTCTTATTCCAACATATTCGGGCATTATTTATTTTTCATTTTGAGATGAAACAGTAACTGACCTCACCTTACGACCAGGAAAAGTTTTGGATAGAAAGTAATCTATGCAAGAATGTTCGCTACATTTGTTCAAAGTTACTAGCAAATCAAATATTCTATTAACAACCCCCTAAAATTGGAATTTTCTTTTAATTTAAATAAATAATTGTTGGATATGCAAATTTATTGAATGTGGACTTTGAATTAATACACTTTATTATAAATACACCAAGCGTTCAGTAATTCACATTTAAAAGGTGTAGAAAGGTCTTTTAAAAAAATTTGAATCTTTGACTGTCAATGTGTCTTGCATTATTATTTTTATTAATACCTATGTATATTGCCAAGGAAGGCCAAATATAGAGCCAAAAGTTTGGCGTATGTATAATACAGTATAATATGTATTGCTTGAAGAACAACATGTCCAATAAATTCTCAAATCCAGAGTGTATCAAAGTTGGTCGATAACAAAATAATATAATTAATTTTTGCAAAATAATTTATTTGATTGGCACAATATATAAAATTATGTATAATTTGTTGTTAAAGAAAACTTTTCCATGGGGTTTTTTTAAATTTTTCCTTTTATTTTTACATTAAATTTTTTGATGTTTTGGGAATTTACACCCATCTTATTACACCCAGGTTATTACGAGATACTGATGAGTGTAACTTCCCAAAACATAGCAAAAATTTAATGTATAAATATAACAACAAATTTATTCAAAAAGCCACATGAAAAATTTTAAAAAATCCACAAATTATAAATTTAAAAAAGGCAGTCTTTAAAAAAGTCGTGTTACATAATAAAAATTATAAAATTATTTGTGTTCGGGAACAAAAATATTGAATAAACCATCGTGTTGGTTCAGTGATGATGAAATGCAGGAAAAAGCTGTAAAAACATTGTTGATATAAATTGTCTTTAAACTATATTAAAAAGACAATACAGTAAATAAAAATGTCAAATTGTCATCTGGAAATGAAAATTTAAAACTGCAATTTAACAAACGACAAAGTAAACTACAGTTTTTGTGTTTTATCTTCAAGAGTAAAATTTCAATGAAAATTTCATGGCTTTATCATCTAGTTTTCCACACTGCATTGACATAAGAATTTAAAAAACCAAGCAAATGGCACAAATCTATGTTCACCGGTTTATTTACCTCCACTGATTTTGTGGGGTCTTTTGGAGAGTGGAATGGCTTTCGAAAAAATCTTATATCTGCATCTTTCATCCTCGCAAGAGTCACTGCAGTTTTCGCATCACACAGCTGTGCTAGATGGTTGTAGTCAGAATCTAGATGACTTTTTATTAGCAAGAAGAACTGAACCAAAGTTTAATTGTAAAATATCTAGAAGAACTTAAGAACCTTCGACTTACCTGTAAGGGTGAATCTCTTTATGATATGTTCAAGTGGCCTTACTCTGTTTCTCCAACAGTCTTCTTCTTTTGACATTTGAAGCAGTCTCCACATGAGGTCAGTCTTCTTCTTTTCCCACCACATCAAAGGGGAGAAATAGTATTCAAAATCTATCCATTGTTTTATTGTATCATCCCAGAGAGTTGGCTTTAAAGGATAATCTAAAGGAAAAACGTACACGTCTTCTCAAAAAAAAGGCCATGTTAAAATTATCGACATACTTGAATCTTTAGTCATCACTTCATCTTCAACATAAATGTAAAACGGATTTTGCCGCCTTCTTAAAATTGTTGGATCGACAATATTTTCTATTGTTTTTATTGTCGAGCGTACCATCAGTCCTAAAGTTCCAGCACTAAAATTTACAACTCTTATTATAAGGCAGCCACCACAACAACCGCAAAGATTTTCTTAAGGTGTAAATAAAAGAAGCTAAGATAAATAAAAATACGTGGAAAACCAACCCAGTTAATGTAAGAGCTGAAATAATTATGTGCTTCCGTTTCATTCGAAATAAATAACTTCAAGGGATAACATTGAACTGTAAATCTTTCTAGTAACAGAAGATCATCAACCAGATAGGTATCTGAAACAGCTGGATCTTCAAATAAATTTGGTGTTGTTAATACTAAAAATTTGGAGTCAATCAATTTTGAATGTTAGCAGTATCAATTTTTGTTGTAAAAATTACAGCAATTTTATTTTTATGACATATAATCAGACATCTGGAGTGCTTTACAAAATCCAAAGTTTAAAATCAAATTTATAAATGTGTGATTTAGAAAATGTATTTTATTACATTAACGTCATACAAATTTTTGATTATTATTATTATTATTTCAATATACTGGCAAAGTAACACAACTTCAGACCCTACTTTACTTTTATGACTGAACATCAGGGTTTTATGTGAATTGAAAATAATGGTTTCGCTTGTACAATTTTTATACCAGAAAATTGTTATGTAGCTTGCAAGGAGAGCTCCAGTATTTGAAAATAATAGTTTGTACTGTTAGAAGTAGTAACTATTATTTACGGGCCAACAAACATTAAGTAGTCATCACTGGCCCTCTGTGTTTAAAACTGAAAATTCTTAAAGCTTTTTCTTGTTTTTTTCTCTCACATATCTTTGCCACACACTCTCATATTTTGTCTCCTGTTTTCTTAACTTTCTTTCTCAAAAAAAAAAAAAAAAAAATGTATGATTTTAGTAAATAGTAATGAACGCACACTATTTAGAGATACAAATTTGCATCTAAATGGTAAAGAATACCTAAATAGTTGTATGGCTTTATTTAAAGTACAATGGATTGAAATGATGAGATGGTACATAATGTAAGGTAAATGTAATACTTCTAACCATAAGCAGCAGGTTAGATAGACCTGTCTGTCCCTTCTATTGTCTAAACGATTATGAAAACCACTTTACCACTTTATGTCAGTGTGATGAGAAAGCCCTGGCTTGGTAAGGTATATTGAAGGTCACATAGAATTGCTCTACATTAATGGAAAAATCTTGACAGCACTAGTCAATTCTTGCAGAGATGCTTTAACTGTCAAAAGAAGTGTTAATACGAGTTAAAGGGGGGCGGTGTCAGTGTGTGAACGGTTTAGGCTGCTTATCACTGTAAGGTACAGGTCTTAGGTTTGAGCCGTGTCCCTGCATTTGAACCCTATATATTTACAATTGGACTAATTTCCAAAAACATCAGCACCCCAAGGGTTGATAAATACAGTTAAAGAATAGATTTTGTCAACTAGAAATATGTTACAAATATTTTTTTTTAAATAGATGAACCACTGTTGCTTTTTAAAATTGAATTTGATCATTTCATACCATATTGGTCTAACTGTCCACTTCAGTTTGGTCTGTCATTTTGCTTTCTCCATCTTCATCAGTAGATCTGAGTTTTATTTTACCTATTTTGGATTGTTTACCACTGAAGCTGGCAAAAAGCTAAAAAAGCCCAAATCAGCAAAGATGGACCAAAATGATTGTAAACCACCAATCTACAAGTTCACTATCTTACAGACCCCAAGAGGAAATTTCACAATTGTTTTTAATATATTAGTATTTTATACTGTTTAATTTCATTTAAGTTTAAATTCTTTGTTGAATGTTTGACTCTTTTGGATCCCATAAGGTTGAAAAAGCTTAATTTAAGTTTTGTATTTCTGAAGGACTATATCCAGTATAACTCATTAAAAGCTTTCAATGTTAGGATTTTACATTAAACAGAACTATTTTCTTTTGTTAAATAAAGCATAAAAATATGGTGACACTTTTAGAGGGACCGTGGTAGCGAAGTGGTCGGCATGTTAGACTCTCGACTTATAAACCTTGTGGTCGTGGGTTCGATTCCCACCATCAACCCTAGCCCTTTTCTTCATGACACCCTTCCCCAAGAATATAATAAAAACTATCGCATTCTCTGAACTTATATTCTGGCTAATATTGCAATATAAGGCCATAATAAAAAATTTAAAAAAAGTAATTTTTGGGAATCACCACACGTGTGTCTGGCATGTAGAGAAAGGTCCAAGGTGTTCCACTTAATCAAAGGGTGTCATTCCTTAGCTCCATATAGAGGGAGTAGGAATGTCACTAGTACGACAATCGTGCTTGAGCTGGCAGTGAGTATCTCTGGGCACCCTGTTCCGATTTTTGGAGGAAACAGGTTATTTTTTTGTATATAATAGTGATAGTTTTGTGTCCCTAGCATGTGTTGAGAGTGAATGTATGTATTAACGTGAATGTGTAGTGTGAGAAGGCCGATAACGGAATATTGAGTATTAACCCTCAATTGTGTTAGTTATATAGCTGTAAAGGGTAATGGAGGAATATCAAGTACTCCACCATTTTGAGTGAACGGTTTGTAAAAAGGAAATAATGTATTTAAGAGTGAGTGAGAGTGGGAGTAGGTTTCAGTTTAAAAACTGATTGTGTTGGTCTGCTGGTAATTTTTTTTTTCTTTCTTGCAGGATGAAGAATCTGTAGGTTGGTCATTTGTGATCACTGATGATGGTCGGCCTAATCCTCACTAGATTATGACTGTCAGACAGATGATTATAAGTGACCAACCAACAGATTCCTTATTATTTGGCATTAAAAAAAAATAATAAAAAAGAATATGTCCGAAGTTTGTGGTTCGATGATCATCTTAATCCTTCAGTTTAAAGTTATCTTTTAAATTTAGATTTTAGTTTTCTTATCCAAATATCAACTGCAAATGCTGAAATAACGGGTAGATAAATTATCGGCAATATACGAGGAACCATTTTGGAAAAAACAAAACAATAAACAAGAGGAAAATGAAAGTGAAAACGGCAGTTTTGAGGATTAAATACACGTATTATGTTCGTTTTATTTTCAGAGCGTAAAAAACATTTTCCTTCGGTTCATCGGTCCCGTAAATGACATTTCCTACACATAAATATACGGAATGATATAAACTGTGACCGAAGAGACATGTTCACGAAAATTCTCAATCAGCCCCCTTCTGACGCTGGCTAAATTTGTTTGCCTCCCGGGATTGCTGGCCGTGAGGCGCGATATATTTCCCCGGTCTAAAAGTGTTAGTTTTAAATTCAGTATAAATATTTATCAGGAATTCTGCTTTAGAATTCGCCCCAAAACGCATTTTCTTGGAGCTCACAACATTATTCGATAGGGCGATGAACCCGAGGATACCGTACGGCGAGATGGGTTTCGCCAGTTTCGAAAAAGGTGTGCTTGGTGAAACTTCGTCATTGTTTGTTCGCTTACAAAAAACCTCATTTTGCCAATTTGCCATTACGAAGGCCTCAAAATAAAAAACTTTCTTCATCATCCTTCAATTTAATTTAAAATAGTCCTGAAACGTTGTTTATTGAGAAGAGCAACAAGTTATTGTCATTTTTCATAGATACAGCTCATTTCATACCAAAACTTTTACTTATTTATTTATTTTG